>NC_140961.1:87968122-88115622 GCF_056783735.1 Eptatretus burgeri | reverse complement strand
GTGCTGAAAGTGTATTGTGAAGTGGCAAAAAAGAGCTAACTTATTTGTGCTTATGTAAATTATGACATTAAGATATCCATTATTGTTTTCATTTTCCTCTTGTCCCACTGTTCCCAGGCATCAGTGATATCAACTCTGCTTTTATCTCCTTGTATAGGTCCTCCCACCACCCACCCCTATCAAGCAATTTTGACCCTTCAATTTTGTTCCTCAAATGACTGTTTATTATTCAACATTGCTGGTGTATTGACCCTTTGTTCATGTCATATGGTCTTTCTTGTACCTCAAACTCCAATACGAGACCTAGTTCCTGTAAAATAAATAATTAAATAAATAAAGAAATAAAAAGTTCCTGTCTTGAGCTCATATTATTTCGAAATTGTCCTTCAGGAACAAATGCTGCCTTGGAATTCTTCCTGCAGCTGTCATATATTGACCATTCCCAGCTTGTAATGATGCAGATGTGAAAACACAATGCCATGAGGTGTGGCTCTATTCTATGGGTCGGTGCTGCTAAATCTAAACTTGAGTTTCTTGCAGTCAGTGGAATTCAAGGCTCTCAAATTCATCCATGTTGGCAAGACGCTGAGGCTTTCTTCTGACTGGACAGATTCATGAATTATTTTAAATATCACGTTTGCTCAGATGCTCTGCTGCCATTTCCTGCTGATATCCAAGTGAATACCAACTATGTGGTGTTATCGGAAATGCATTCACTACTTCTAGAATGCAGCTGCTGAGTGCTGCGAACATGACAGCTTTCATTTCCTTCAACAATGTATTAGGGAAAGATTGAAGTGTACCTGAAGTACCATTAACACAAATGTCCAGCTGATGCCGTGATGTTGACACAAAGGTGTGCTTTGTTCTGCCGTTCTACTCTCAAATCTCGGGCCCTCCCCAGCAAATCCAGGTTGCACGTGTTCTTCCATTAACCCCATCCAGGTCAAACTCTCAAAATCCAGTCTTACTGTTCACCTCAACTCTTTTGTTCCTTTTTTCTCCCGTTTGCAGAACCAGCTTCCAGAGGCTGTCCTATCCCCCACTGTTCGCTCCAGGGCTTCAAGCAGGCAGTGCACCACCACCTCATGCCACCCCTCATCACTTTTCAACTCACATTTCACTCTGTTCTATCAGCTCCACTCTCGCCCACTCTTTTATTTTCCCCCTGTTCATGAATCCTCTCGCTTATTGTGTCCAAATGCCGTCTCACTGCTTCTCTGTCAGTTTGTTGTCTTTTTTTTTTACGATGCGTCACCTTGCTCTTCCATGAGCCTCGATCTTGTATTTTAAACCTCAGCCAGATCCTGCATATGCAAGATGCAATATCGCATCGCTAATTAATGCATTCACAATTGTCATCTGACTAATTCTCAAATTTTCGGCAGGGAAGAACATCATTTTTGACTAGAGAGACTGTTTGCAATTGTTTAGAAAATTATTTGAAAGTTTGGAAAGAGAGAAATGGATTGCACAAGTTCTTAAGTGCAGGCTGCAAAAGAAGACCGATACCTGAAGGTTTACATAGAGAATATGCTTTGAAACCTGATTGCCTACACAATTGTCTCTTGTTTGAAAAAAAAGAAAAAATGTTTTTTTCCAGCATACAGTTCTACATCGCTGATTCAACTGATTGCAGCATTCAGATTCAAACATTATTTTGTGAACTTAACTATTCATGCAGTGAGACTGGAAATGTTAGTATGATTGCCCACTCCACCCACTCCAAAGGGTGTATAAAATTGAAGTACTATACATTCGCTGCAATTCCAGTGTATAAAATGATGCAGACTGGCAGCAGCAATTGCGATGGCAATCGATGAGAAAAAAAACTGGATGTGTGACGATGAGGATGATGATGACAATCACGACGATGTTTTACGTTAAGAAAAAGGATGGAAGTGTCATGATGTTTGCATAAAATGATGCTGATTGGCCACACATTTACAATGGATTACAGTTGATGCTGCCATGATGATCTTCAATCAGAAATTTGATATGTATTGATTGATTGGATGCTGACAGCTCAGAGATCAAATAAAGACCTTTGACGAGTGGTTTGATTTTGATTCACAATGGAACTGGATTAGAATGTGAATATTGCATTGTTTGCATCCATCCATCCATTGGGACCATACTCTCTGCAGAGCATTGGTGCTGCCTAAGCAGTCTCCTTGGCTATTGGGCACCATCCTGGACAGTTCGCCACTCTGACACAGGATACCAGCAAGCTGGCACTCATTTTTTCTACCTCGAAAGGATGACAGGCTGAGTCAACCCCACCTGGTATTAATTCAACAGCCGAGTGGGATTTGAACTCAGGTTTGTAAGCACGCTGCATAATAAGGGACACCATCCTTTTCGATGATGTGTTATGCTGGTTGTCCCTTCTGATATCACTCTTTTGTGACTGTCAAAGATCCCATGGTGCCTTCACAAACTTATTGGCCATTGTATGTTGGTACCCTCGTTAAAAAAATTCCACATTCCTGCATTAACACTTGGAGATGAGATGGAGGCTGTTATATAAATATATATATATATATATATATATATATATATATATATATATATATATATATATATATATATATATATATATATATATATATATATATAAACATGGATATATTATGTGCTGGTAAGTACTTACAAAAGCTATTATATTTGAAGTTATAACCTCAACGTATAAGGCAGTGACGGTGGTAATTTATAATTTATTTATTTAGCGACGCGCTGTTCTGGCACATGCTCCCATACCTGACCTGACCTTATAAGCAATCGACTCATTTCCCAGCTGTCTGTATCATCAGCTGGGCACCGTTTTTCATGGAGGTTTCAAGCCTTTCAGCCCAGGACCTCTCCAAACGGTGGATCCACAATCCCGGTCACAAGTCCACATCAGTAGAGTACTCAACATCAATGGATCTACAACCCAAAGTTGTGTCTAGAGAGTCAGTCAACACAGCACTGCAATATCCTTATTCAAACTTATTATCTTGCCAAAACGAAGTTTTTGCAAGATATGTTAGTCAGCTTGTATGTTTGTTTTTTTTGTTTGTTTGTTTGTTTGTTTGTCTGTTATCACGTCTAAAAAATTCTGCAGAGCACAGTTATCATTGGAAATTTTTGTAACTTTGCACATCAGAGGCCTATAGAGTTCCCTTTCAGTGCACAACATTTTGAAGGTCAAGGTCAAAGGTCAAGGTCACTTTGTCACAAATCAGGGGAGTCTACGAAACCCTTATTTTTTGAGTAATTTTGATCGGATCGTCTTTAAACTTCATGGGAATGTAGTGTATGGTCTGGCACTCGGCTGATTAATGTTTGGTGGCGATTGGCCTTGACCTTCATGGTTAGCGCCTGAGGTCAAACATATTT
The DNA here is from genome assembly GCF_056783735.1 of Eptatretus burgeri. Classification (NCBI taxonomy): domain Eukaryota; kingdom Metazoa; phylum Chordata; class Myxini; order Myxiniformes; family Myxinidae; genus Eptatretus; species Eptatretus burgeri. The sequence goes on along the minus strand of NC_140961.1, from coordinate 88,112,241 downwards.
GACCCCAAGGTCAAATTTTCAAGTTTTAGGAACCATATCGTGTAGTACCTCAAATTGAACACCTCGATGAGTGCTTTCTAGATATGTCAAGCTTGAGACATTATGACGTCATTTGGTGACGTTATGAGGCAAACGCATATTTTTCATGGTTACTCTGTTCGAACAATTCTCATCGGAATCTCTCGTAGGCAGATATTCCTCAAGGAGTCGCTCCTGGTGGATAGCAGCTCTGCTCACCTCAGTGTGACCTTAAAGAAGTCACACGTGGTCACCTTTTGGCAAGATACGGGTCACCCTGCAGGTGACATTGTTTTTATTTAATTAATACTTTTATTTAAAGTATTACTCCACATGACTAACTTTAATCATACATCGCTTTATATGATAATAAATGAAGTGATAAACTGTTTACCTTGTAGATATGTCCATGACACAGCACCTCCATCTAATCAGAGACTCAAACTGCCATTCAAATATTCAAACTGTCATGAACAACCGATTTTAACATGCTACATTGTGTATCTTAGCAACCACCAATAAATTATATTCATGCTTAGGTCTTAGTTATTTTATAACTTGGTTTACAGATTCGCCGACGGTATATTTGCCGAAATGAAATATAAATATAAAACACATTTTTAGCCTTTTATATTTATAAATTTTCCGCCAAAGGTGCAAAAGTTTCAAAACCCGAAATGTAAACGACGTCATTTATTTTCAAAATATAATTTGCGCGTGCACCAAAATGCCGAGTCACCTTTAACCAAACTAGTAGTCTTCGGTCATGGCGTCTGAGCAGTGGCCAGCGTTGTTCAGATTAACTGTGGTTTCTGGGGCGAAAGTGATTGTTAAGAAGTATGTCAGCGGTAGAAATTTGAGTGACTGTATTGGTGATTTAATCATGCAACATCTTGACGAAGAATATTCTGGCCGAACGATTGCATCAAGTCAGTGCAGCAGCAGGGATGATTCGCAGGCAACTCTCGATCATGCCAATTTTCTTTCCATTGAAAGTTATACACCGCTGTTCGTATTGAAAGACTTAGGTGCCAAGTACGTCAAAGTTTCCCTGCGAGATGCTGACATTCAGCCTTCAACGGACCAGAAATCAGCCTTTGATGTGCTCATGGGGATGGGGAGACGGTCCGATCAGATGCCCGCTGAAAAGTAAGAGCTGGTTATGGCTCTGATTGACCGTTTTGAGCGTGTTGACTCCTCATAAACACCTTTTTAAAATCATATCCAGCACTATACACTGGTGTGCACGCACACATCTACGAATTGGACAGTAATTTTCTCAGCATTGTTTCCATTTGTTTGATGATCCAACAGGTTTCTATAAGAAAAACATGCCAGACTATATTGTAAAAACAAGTTTTAATCCTTCTTTATTGTTTTTCACATTAGATGATACAGTGAACATGGGCATCCTGCATTTGAATGGTCTTCCATCTTCAATGTTTTCTGAGATCCTCCTGGTCTGGGATTCATATTTATTTTCCTCCCACCTCCCCTTGTCTTTTCCATGGAACATCCGAAAAAAATAATCATAAAAATATATGATTTCTAAAAATTGAAATTATATTTATATTTATATTTCGACCTACCGACCCTACTTTTCAGCTGAAGAACTGTGTAAACCAAGTTATAAAATAACTAAGGCCTTATTTATAATATATTTTATAATGTATATATATATATATATATATATATATATATATATATATATATATATATATATATATATATATATATATATATGGATTGTATATTCATCGAAATACATCCATTATTTAATACAACCTAGAAATATGAAATACATATACAAATACATATACATGAGTACGAGAATTGTGCCGCCTTCTTCAAGCATCAAAGTAAAGCCAGCCATAATGCCTATTTCTTTCCTGCCATCTCCTAGCACTGCCACCTCACTGTCTTTCTGTCGCCTCTCTCATCCCTCGACTGCCTTCCTCACACCCTTGTCCCACTCTCTGACGTCATGCCCATTAATCATCCACTCCATGGACGTGGCTCTGCCAGCCGGCCCCTTGGAGGTGGGGCTTCTTCCTTGCATCATGATTAATATATATGTATATGTATATAATATTTCTAGATGGCATGAAATAATGGATGTATTTCGATGAAAATACAATATATATATATATATATATATATATATATATATATATATATATATATATATATATATACATATACATCATAAAATATATTATAAATAAGGCCTTAGTTATTTTATAACTTGGTTTACACAGTTCTTCAGCTGAAATGTAGGGTCGGTAGGTCGAAATATAAATATAAATATAATTTCAATTTTTAGAAATCATATATTTTTATGATTATTTTTTCGGATGTTCCATGGAAAAGACAAGCGTAGGTGGGGGGAAAATAAATATAAATCCCAGACCAGGAGGATCTAAGAAAATATTGAAAATGGAAGACCATTCAAATGCAGGATGCCCATGTTCACTGCATCATCTAATGTGAAAAACAATAAAGAAGGATTAAAACTTGTTTTTACAATATAGTCTGGCATGTTTTTCTTATAGAAACTTGTTGGATCATCAAACAAATGGAAACAATGCTGAGAAAATTAGTCCAATTCGTAGATGTGTGCATGCACACCAGTGCATAGTGCTGGATACGATTTTAGAAAGGTGTCTACGAGGAGTCAACAAGCTCAAAACGGTCAATCAGAGCCATAACCAGCTCTTACTTTTCAGCGGGTATCTGATCGTACCGTTTCCCCATCCCCATGAGCACATGAAAGGCTGATTTCTGGTCCGTTGAAGGCTGAATGTCAGCATCTCACAGGGAAACTTTGACGTACTTGGCACCTAAATCTTTCAATGCGAACAGCGGTGTACAACTTTCGATGGAAACAAAATCGGCACGATCGAGAGTTGCCTGCGAATCATCCCTGCTGCTGCACTGAATTGATGCAATAGTTTGGCCAGAATATTCGTCGTCAAGATATTGCATGATTGAATCACCAATACAGTCACTCAAATTTATACTGCTGACATAGTTCTTAACAATCACTTTCGCCTCAGAAACCACAGTCAATCTGAACCACGCTGGCCACTGCTCAGACACCATGACCGAAGACTACTAGTTTGGTTAAAGGTGACACGGCATTTTGGTGCGCGCGCAAAATTATATTTTGAAAATAAATGACGTCGTTTACATTTCGGGTTTTGAAACTTTTGCACCTTCGGCGGAAAATTTATAAATATAAAAGGCTAAAAATGTGTTTTATATTTATATTTCATTTCGGCAAATATACCGTCGGCGAATCTGTAAACCAAGTTATAAAATAACTAAGGCCTAAGCATGAATATAATTTATTGGTGGTTGCTAAGATACACAATGTAGCATGTTAAAATCGGTTGTTAATGACAGTTTGAATATTTGAATGGTCTGGTTTGAAACGGTGTGGTTTTATATATATATATATATATATATATATATATATATATATATATATATATATATATATATATATATATATATATATATATATATCTTCTTCTTCTTTCAGCTGCTCCCGTTCGGGGTCGCCACAGCGGATCATCCGTATGATCCACATCGTGATTTGGCACATGTTTTACGCCTGATGCCCTTCCTGACGCAACCCTGGTCGCCTCTTACGACACAGGGATATGGTACACCTATTTTGACCGGGGTATACACCGGCCCAGTGCACTGGTACTCATTTTGCCAACCTCGGAAGGATGACAGGCTGAGTCAACCCCCTGGTGTATTAATTCAGTGGCCCAACAGGGCTTGAACTCCGGACCTTTTTGGATCCCAAGCCGCTGCCCTAACCACTGCGCCAACACCAGGCTCCTGGTTATATATATATATATATATATATATATATATATATATATATATATATATATATATATATATATATATATATATATATATATATATATATATATATATATATATATATATTGAATCAAGGATATTTATTTAATAATTCACCTCACTAAAATAATTAAGAACTTCTTTACATGAAAACCAACCAAATTTAAATAAAAGGTGATGATGGAGTCTAAAGACATTCTCTCAAGACGTGATCAAACAATCATCCAAATATCCTCTGTTTAACATGATGGATAAAAACCTCAGCACGTTCCACAAAATCATCCTTTTCTGAACAATTTTTTTGCAAATCTTAGTAGCTGAGATGAAAAGACATTCTAACCCATTTTAATTTGTACATTCCTACCTGGAAAGGTGAACAAGACTACCAAGAAGCTGAAATCATCAACTTTATGATATGTACTTGTACTAAAACCATTCTGTCCAACTCTAACCAACACATCCAGATATGCAGCAACTGAACAAACGTTACCACTCCTGCTTGCAAGCAGGCTATCTGGATAAATCTTGTGAAACTGCTTATAAAAAAAATTAGTTAACCACACAAATATCATTTATATAACGACGTGTATGAGATAATATTTTAACTAATCCTAATTTTTTTCTCCTTCATCAGTTTCTGCATGAACGAAAATTCACAGAAAATAAGAAAAATGTCTGCTAGTAGTGGGCTGCAATTCCCACACATTGGAATACCCTTAACCTGTTGAAACATTCTCCCACAAAAACACACAAAAGTATTAAATTAAATAAAATTAACAGCATTGTTAAACTTCTGCTCATCAAAACAATGAAAACTTGAGTATTTATTTTTAGAAAAGAATGCTTTATCAAACCTGACACATAAGAACTTATTAAACGATTTAAAAACCTTGTCAATTACTCTGAATATTGAATCCCTCACAAGTACTAAATCGAAATTTGAATATAAAATTGAAAAATCAAAAACTTCAACTGACTTGATGTTGAGGCATCAAATCCTATGTAAGAACTCTAAAGAAGAATTAATGCTCCAGAAAGTGTTAATACCAGAATTATTCTGAATTACTAAACAATATTTCCTGAACTGTTCCCAAACAACTTGTAAGTTGTGAGTTAACTTTCACTGATAATTGTTTGGTGGGACACTGCCTGGCACCAGTTTTCCAAACGGGTCTGTCGTCATGTTTTACTGTTATATTTTCATCCCTGTGTTGCTGTTTGTGTTTTTGTCCAATTTTCCATGTTAAATCCTACTTTGTGATGTATTGTATTGTTGAACTTGTGGCCCTGTTAAATTCCGGCCGACTCATTTAAGACTCGGCTAGTCAGCTTGTTAATTATTAATTATGTCTCTGTTTTCACCCCAAGTGCTTCTTTTTCGTGCTATTTCTCCCAACTATTCTCTTTTCTGATCCCCAGCTTAATATTTTCCCCTCCTCACTCCAAAAAATACAAACAACACAAAACTTTTCTTTACTCCAAAAAAAAATAAAATGAATGAAAAACAACAAACTAATGAATTTAATCTGATGCACACAGATTGTCCTTCATTCTCTATCCCTTCTCCTTTTCAACATCCCCAAACTGAATCTTCAATAAATAAAACGTTTCTTCTTGCAAAAGCATCTCAATAACATCACAAAATGCCCTTTAAAATGCATTTTAAAAATACTGTCAGACCCCGCTATTGGCGGATAACTGCCTATTTGCAGTTTACAAAATGCGACCTGCTTCGACATTTGTGGCCCTGTGCTTCACATATTCACAGTTTTTCATGGATGAAAAAAAAATCCTCGAGCTACGCACATAACACATTACCAAAACATATCTTCCACGAGCTGGGCTACAAACGAGCTGTATGTACATAGAGTACAGTACTACAGTGCAGAACGCAAAAACATTGTAACGGTTGTGGAGATAGATGGAGAAATTTAATCAGAAAGTTATAATTGTTTTGAGTTGCTTGGTCCGTGGACGTGTAGGAAACATCTAAATGTAAGGTAAGTAGGGAAACTGTGAGCTTAACTGTTACTTGTCACCACAAGGGGGGTAGTGCTGTGATAGGGTGGGGTAGTTAGGAATGAAGGCCAATTTCTCCCAGTTTGTAATTGACCCCTGTGACGTTTTCCCTATGTTTTTGTATTTCAAGACGAGTGATAAAGGGGGTATCACATCCTTAAAACAACTAAAACCGAACCACACATCCAAGCAGGGAAGAAGCCCCACCTCCAAGGGCCCGGCTGGCGGAGCCACATCCACGGCGTGGATGATTAATGGGCATGACGTCAGAGAGTGGGTAGAAGGGGTGTGAGGTAGGCAGTCGAGGGACGAGAGAGCCGACAGAAAGAGATGAGGTGACTGAGCTTGGAGATGGCACGAAAGAACAGTGCATTATGGCTGGCTTTACTTTGATGCTTGAAGAAGGCGGCACGATTCTCGTATTCATGCTGAGGCGAGTTGGCTCGCATGGTGGAGCATTTATTCTTGGCTGAGTCGTGTGAGACCAGCCTCAAAGCCCTGTGTATATCACAGAAGGGAGCAGCGCCACCTTGCAGAGAGCAGCGGCGTTGAAAAGCGTGATTAACAAAGAAGCCGCACGCCGGTTTCTGACCCCTCGTATTGAATAGCACCTCACGATTTACCTCATGTACGTGACCGCAGAGAGCTGCTCGGCACTATTTTGGGTACATCTTCCCACGCAGGATGAAGCGGCTCAATCCAAAGTTCGATAAGGACCATCTCTGGACAAAGCTTAGTGCCAGAATAAAGGGCGAATTTTCTTTTATTTCGTTATCCCCTTGTCTGTATTAAAGTCCGTGTGGTGAGGTGCTTCGACTTTCGACTTTAATTGACCTAACGTGTTATAATTACATTTTGAATTATTACCCTTGTAAATATTGACCTATTTTCATTAAATCTCCGTATTTATTTTAAGTTGTCGGTGTCTGTGCATCTGTCATCGGTTTGAGTATAAACCCCTTGTGCTGGATCCATCTGCTCCATACATGCCGCCCTTCCCCTCCCGTGCATGCCATAATCTTGAAGGATCACATGTTCGCCTTCAAGGAAAACTACTCGGCGATCCAACCTGGTCGGTGTTAACTGCCCGTCCATGACAATTGGGTCAGGGAGATTAACCCTAACCGCCACGGCCGTGACTTTTTGTTGTCAGGTAGTGGGATGTGAACCCCCCTGACTCCCTTGGGAGTGCAGGATTCTAACTCTGAACAACATTTCACAGGGGACACGAAATTGTTGATCACAATAATTGGTGTTGGAAGAAACGAACGCTTGGACATTTAAGAGAAATATATATATATATATATATATATATATATATATATATATATATATATATATATATATATATATATATATATTCTGAGGGGATTAAATGCGTGCGTGAAAACATGGTGGACAAGCTCAAAATGGCAGACAAGCTCGAAATGGCGGACAAGCTCAAAGTGGCAGTTCGTTTGAAGGGAGTATGTATGAAGGAAGTGAGCCGAGTGTTGCGATGGTTGATACGCATTGGGTAAAAGCTTCCCCCGTCCCGAGCAGGAGAGAAAAAACAGTGAAACAGTGAAAGGAAACAGAGAAAAGTTGAAAGAAGAAATTGGGTCAACAAAGCAAAGAGTTAATGAAGTAAATAAGGACCTGGAGGGATATCGCACCTGCGTGGATGCCAAAATGCAGTGGTGGGAGGAGGATTTTGAATTTTGTAAATGCTAGGGTGGCGGTTTAGTGCAAAAGTTGGAAACCTATGTAACGGAACAGAGTGGGTGTTAGTTGATAAAGGCTTGTGGGAGCCACGATTGACTACAAAAAGGATGGATGAGACATTACAGGAGCAGCTGAATACTTGGGACACCACCATAAAGGGAGAGGAGACAGAAACAAAAGTTTCTGTTTGCCTCATCGGTGATGTTAATGGTTCTTTTGAGACCATGCTCGGGCTGACTGACTCGTACGAAGTTAAAATGGACTTGCAGCACTTTGACAATGGGGATGTTACTGTACAGGGTCAAGCAGATTTGGTGGAGCCAATGTTTGAACCATTTGTAGGACATGTAGTGAAGGAGAACGATGGTGACGTTGACATGCCAAGTACCGAGAAAGTGGCTAGGTCAGAAACAATCGGAAGTGAGCTTGCTGATGTAAACTCTGGAGGGAGAATTTCCCAATTTGAAAAAGTGCAAGACGGGTTAACGAGCACAGAGGGACCCCAAGAGGAAGAGCCAGAACTTGAACTGGAACCAGAACCACAGCCTTTGCTGATCCAGAAACCAGCAATAAAGAAGGACCCAATGAAAAAGATCTGCTGATAGAGAGCTTATGCCAGGAGAACAGAGTATTGCTTACTGAATTGCAGTCATTCAAGAGTGAAGCCCAGAGAGTGACAAAGCTTGAAAAGACATCGGCGGGAAGAAAGTCGGAACTTGACGAGCAATCACAGCAGAGTTTCGAAGAACTTCAGCTCTTGCAAAAACTCTGAGCTGACAAGACACAGGATGTGAGAAATCTAGGTCTACCAGTTCCTGGAGGAGGATGTAGGCTTTGGGGAGTGGATGAGAGAAATTTGGGTCTCCCAGATCCTGCAGGGGGGGGGGGGGGTGCAGGCATCGATCCTGCTGCCTCTCGCAAGAATGTTTGTATACACGGTTCTTGTTGCTGACCTGATTCTTTGACATCTCATCAAGAGTCTGCTTGAAGTCTACGTTTGCACCCAAGCACTAGCCCAGGGTGCTCGACAAGATTTTGGAGTGATAGACAAATATCTAAATAAATAAATAAATAAATAACTTATGGAATCCAGGGAGTTTGTAAGCAATGAAATCACAGGGGTGGATTAAGAGGGCATGAAGAAAATTTAGAAGGGGGTGGATGACACTCTGAGACCCAACCAACCTGTGATGACATACTCAGGGTAAAGTGCTTTGATGCTTGCTGTCCCAATGGTTCCGTTTTGCAAGAAATTGGGACATGGGTAATTGGTATGGGAGCGAGCAAGAGTGACTCAATGGTTGGTAAAGAAATTGATGTGGAAACCAGAATTGTCTTGTGGAGTTGATGTCTGTCATGTGTAACGGATTGAGTTGTGTTTGGAGAATGAATGCGAATTATAACATGTAAGCAGGCCTTAGCAGTATAGGAACACGATCACCATTTTTGCATTGCAATGTTTCAGAATTGAATGAGAGCGCGGGAGGAAATGAGATGTTGGATTGTGTGTGTGGGGAAGATATGTGGGGTCCGCAGGAATGGATCAAGCTCTGGAGGAGTGGTGACTGCAGCTCCCACTGAGGTAATTTGTCTCTGGCAGCTGGTAGTGTCTGCGGCTGCGAGAGAGCCTGGATGGTGTTGAGAGGTGGAGACCCATCAGAGAGGAGGGTCTGATTTGGGCGACTATCAGTAAGGAAACACCTGGCAACCCTACAAGGCTGCGAGAGAGCCTGGATGGTGTTGAGAGGTGGAGACCCATCAGAGAGGAGGGTCGATTTGGGCGACTATCAGTAAGGAAACACCTGGCAACCCTACAAGGCTGCGAGAGAGCCTGGATGGTGTTGAGAGGTGGAGACCCATCAGAGAGGTGGGTCTGATTTGGGTGACCAGCAGTAAGGAAACACCTGATAACCCTACAAGGCTGCGATAGAGCCTGGATGGTGTGGAGAGATTGAGACCCATTGGAGGGGAGGTTTGATTGGGCATACAGTGGTAAAGAAATCCCTGGCGACCCGTATGAGGCTGAGTGGATCCTGCCTCACACCATGTTCACCTCGGTGCATTGGAAAAGAAGGTCATTAGCATAATTGGAATCTCCCATGATTAAAGCAGAGTCTATGAGCCTATCACTTTCCTTGCGTGGACAGGTTGGTGGTCTTTCTGTCTTGTGTCACCTACTTGCATTCTCTACCTACTTGAATGGTTTTGCATTCTCTGCTGTTTCTTTCCTCCCACAGGTTTTTACATGGGACATGTGGTCAACCATCAACCCCCTTCTGGTGAAACTCCCAAAATCCACAAATCACTGCTCATCTCCACTCATTCGTTCCTCTTTATTCCCCCCTGTGGTCCCAACTTCCACATTCTCTTCAATCTCATTTTTTCTTCCAAGTCTTCAAGACAGCTGTTCACCACCATCTCAGATCATCCTCCATCCAAAACCATTCCTTCAAAATAATTTGTTCCTGTGTCCATCTTGTTCACCCCCTGCATTCTCCCCCTACCCCACATCCTCACCCACATCCCTTGTTATCCTTCTTCATCTATTCTGTTCCTTGGCCCTGCTATTGTCATTCCCCCTCTCTTTCTGATGTTCCTTTTGTTTTGTTGCACCCTCATATGTTCTGTGTTCTAGCTCTTCCATGAGCCTTGACCGTTTCCAAAAAAAGTATTCTGTGTTTTCAGAGAGAATGTCAATTTGAATGTAATATCTCTTGCTGCTTGTTTGAAGACATGTGTCCCACCACGTCTTTTGTAGACATTAGGACATTATGCTTAAATACTTTGGCCAAATTGCAAGTTGCTGCCTCGACTACTGGTGGAAAAAATACAATAGCAAATCAATCTATTTTATCCCGAATAAAATGAATTGCTTCTGCAGCACAGCAAGTGTTGGCATTGATAGAACACTCGCACACACACATGCACACACAACAGGAGGCGACAGAGCTATTTAGTCGGGGTTTGATTCTCCAAACTGACTATAAAATATTTGACCAATGCTTCACAGGCCAGGTGCTCCATCAATATGTGCACCATTCATCAAATGAGGTGTTAAGATGGGGTCCCACCTCATTGCATTTGTTGGTGGGCAATAATGATTTCAGAGTGGGTGAGTTATTGCCAGCACATTGGCGAAACATTCCTTCCTAGTAATGTTCCGGGGGGGCACGATGTCACTGGTACAGCTGTTCTGCAATGATGCATCAGTGGCACAGACATAACCAGCAGGCTGAATCTGAAATTGAATCCCAGTCGAATACGCATTTGTGAGGAACAATTACCAAGGTCATTCATTTGGGTGACTTCAATATGTTCTCTGGCAATGGAATTAGTGTGTGCCATTTCTGGACCAGAAAGACTGGTTAAATCTACTGAGTGATTATGTGGAAACCATATTTTCTGTCACAATACTGTATTCCAGTTGGTTGCCGGTCCTTTAGTGCCAGATTTATTTGGGTGCCACCTCGAGATGGCAAGTCGCTTGAGCTCCATGGCTGGATAGTATAATAATTTGTTTTCGGCTTTGGCCAGCGGCTTCGTTGAAAGCAATCAATGTCCACCAGCAATTATTGCTGGCAGACAGCTCTCCAATTTAATGACTGATCTGCTGGATGGCACACATTAATGCAACTTCCTGTCTGTGAAACAGAAGTGCAGCAGTTTACAGTGAAATGAAGACTCAAACCTCGACTAGACAGCTCAAAGGCAGCTACACTACCAGTGCATCATCCAGCAGAATTCTGCATTTCAATGATGAACTTATGGCAGGTGGGGGTGAGTACTGTCTTTGTAAGTTGTTCACAACCTGTCATAGGGCGGTGGCCTCGTGGACACTATAGACTGGCATTCAAGAGGATCAATTGTGGCTGAAGGCAGCAATATAAAGTTATGGATTCTAAGCTTCTAGAGCCTGTGCTAGTGTCAGGAGAAATACCATGTTGCTATTTGTATTCTCAGTAAAATCCAAGCTGGGTCATTGTTGACCTTCAGGGAGGGAGATAATCTACCTTCCCTGCCTCGCATGATCTACATGCGATAGCAGTGCACACTTTATAGTTGGCTATAAATTCCTGAAAGGCAACTTGATAAGGGGCAAATAAATGTTACCTATGATAAGGCAGTGTCACCTCTCACCGGTGATTAAATTAGCAGGCAATATTACGAAGCCTTCGGTTTGTTTATTTTGGTCATTATTCACTTTTAAATGAAGGTTCAGGTTATCAGATGAACATTTAAGCACAGAATGATTGCACTATTACCATTGCGGATATAGTAATTCATTGTCCAGGTATCTGGCTGGCTGGTTGGCAGAGGTGATGGATGGCAAGTACAGAAACATAGCATAAATGATGCAGTGGCAAACACACCCCACCACGAACTTTATGTCCAAGGTCGATTACCAAGCACGTTTTGGCCCTTCCAAAGACTGTGACGGATTGGACAGCTTTTGTATGAAATGGAAGTTTAGGATATTACCTGGATATATTACCATCAAGCTGTGATAGAAAAAAATGGCACTCTTCAGAAATTGATGAAGCAATCATTCAGAGCTGCCTTAGAGTCATGGAAAAAAGTGCTTTTGTGATATCATACTGTCATGGTGTTGTCATCTCCATGGCATAAGGATTTGATTTAGTGATGCCACACTTGGGATATCTGATGATGACAAAGATTTTCAAACAAAGCTTGCTTTGACAATTTAAAGTCGAGTAAATCCTTACTTATTATGCAGTTATCACATAACACAGGGAGCTATATCATATAATATAATATAATATCATTCCTTTCACACTGTAAGGCACATACGGCTGACAAGGCTTTTTCATTGGCAAGGAGTACAGTCCTGGACAGGTCACCACTCCGACACAGGTTACCCAAAATGGTTATTACTCCAATACATTGGTATTCATTGTACCGACCTCAGAAGGATGACAGGCTGAGTCAACCCCACCTGGTGTTAAATTCAACAACTTGACAGGGATTTGAACTCAAGATCCAGAGGATCTCAAACCAGCCACCTTAATCACTAAGCCAACACCAGACCTAAACAAAAGTGATATTTATAATTTTAATTATTTTATACGTATTAGTACAGACCGTCATGCTTGGTAAAAAGGGATACCAAACTTAACGTCCCTCTGACGGACAGCACACACTTTGATGCAATGCTCTGGGGCAAAGCACTGAGGTAAGAGTATCAAACCCACACAAGACAGATCAAAAAGCGAGGACACATCTTCTGAAGCATCCTGATAAAAAAGCAGAATGATTGAAATATTGAAGAGCAGCTGCAAACACAATATGCGAATGTTGACGTGAAACCAGCTGAATCTATTGAGACGAATTTTCTTACATACTGTATTGGGAGGATTTTATCCAATGAAGATTTTATAATTAAGGTGGCTATTATAAGGGGGTGGACACTTATACAACCAAGATATTCTAAGTTTTGTATTTTTAATTAATTTTCTGAAATTTGTAGAATTTGTTTTTCATTTGGAAGTTGTGGGTTACGATGTGTAAATAAAGGTGTAAAAGTCTGATTTAATGTAACTTAATTCCAGACTTTAAGGCAACAAAAGGTGAAATTTTTTGAAGAAGGTGTCGACTTTCTGTAGGCACTGCATGTGCTTCCAACATACAGGTCTGTATGTTCCAGTTTTTTGCAATGACCGCTGGGCCGACAACCACCATCTATGGCACACAGACTACGTCCACCTGGGGATTGGGGATTGTCCTTAGCGTATTTTCTTCCATCACCTCAGCCTTAAAAGACCCCGAAGACCCCTAAAACCCTCAAGACCCTTAAGACCCAGATATCCCTAACACCTTTTCAAACCCCTAAGACCCCTGAAGTATCGCAAGACCCCAAAGATGAAGAAGACCCGTAGGACCTCAAACACCTTTGAGACCCCAAAGACCGTTAAGGTTCTATCCGTTTGTGAAGCCGTGTGATGTTCTGCCCATGAATTAAGTCATGTTTGAATGTCAGTTGCACCCTGACGACACGTACATCTATTTATTATGTAATCTTACAATGTACCTCTTAAACCTTTCAACACTTTTGACTGTTGAGACCCCTTAGACATTTGAAAACCCCAAAGACCCTTAAGACCCCTTAAAACCCTGGAAACCTTAAGATCCTAAACACCCCAAAGACCCTTAATACCCAAAATATCCTGAAGACTCCCAAGCCCCTTTAAGATCCCTTGACCCATTGACCCTTTAAGTCATTGAAGACCCTTTAAAACCATGAAGACCCTTTAAAACACCAAAGATCCCTTTAGACCCAAAAGACCCCAAATGCCCTTTAGACCCCAAAGACCCTTGAGACCACGAAGACCCTAAAATAGCCTGCAGATCTATAAGACCCTTTAGACAACAAAATACCCTTTAGACCTTCAAAAGCTTTCGTCTGCAGACTGATGGAGTATTGCCCTCCCCTCTGGGCTGGTGACTCCCTCTCACCTTCCTCGGCTTCACGCTGTGGAAACCATGGCATTCAGGATCATTGGTATATCTTGCGGTGAGACTGTCTTTGGGTCTCCCACTTTCTCACCACAGGCAGGTCGGTGGTCTGTCTGTATTCTGCCGTCTCCTCTCTGGCCTCGCCCCCCCCTCCCCACCACTGCTCTGTCTGTGATATGTTCCCCCAATATTTCTGCAGGATGCTCAAGGTCCACCAGCAACCCCCTTCTGGTTAAACTACCAAAATCAAGAATCACTGCTCACCTTCACTCTTTCATTCCTATTTTTCCTGCCTTTGGAACAAACTCCCACACTCTCTTCAATCCCATTCTTCCCTCCAGGTCTTCAAAACAGCTGTTCACCATCACCTCTCATCCTCCCCCATCCAAAACCATGATCTTTTCTATCCCGGCTAATTCACCCCAAACCCATCTCCTTCAAATTCCCTGCTTTCCTTCGTGAAAGTCCCTGTTGTGTCCATCTTGATTACCCTGTGTACCCTGCCCCATCCCTCGCCCTTCCACAGATATCCTCATGTGTCTGTTCCATATTGTTGTTTTTCCTCCCCCCCCCTTCTTATCTCCTGCTTCCCTTGTTGTACGTTCTGTGTGTTTGCTCTCATACAAGCCTCGACAGTGTATACAAAAATAAAAAACAACGCCGAGTACTTGAACTCGTTTAAGTAATAAGGTAGAGCAGAGCCAGTCTCAGGCTAAGACCGGGTCTGCTCTTGCTTAACAGTTAAATTAGCCGAGTACATTGAGTTACTTTTTTGGTTGGATGCGCCTTTCTTCTTTAAAATCTATATCTATATCCATTTCTATATCTAGTTCTATATCTATCCAGTAATATATATATATATATATATATATATATATATATATATATATATATATATATATATATATATATATATATATATATATATATATATATATATATATATATATATATATATATATATATATATATATACACACACATACATATACCTGGTGTTGGCGCAGTGGTTAGGGCAGCGGCTTGGGATCCAAAAGGTCCTGAGTTCAAGCCCCGTTGGGCCACTGAATTAATACACCAGGGGGTTGACTCAGCCTGTTATCCTTCCGAGGTCGGCAAAATGAGTACCAGTATACTGGGCCGGTGTATACCCCGGTTAAAATAGGTGTACCATATCCCTGTGTCGTAAGAGGCGACGAGGGTTGCGTCAGGAAGGGCATCCGGCGTAAAACATGTGCCAAATCACTATGCGGATCATACGGATGATCCACTGTGGCGACCCTGAACGGGAGCAGCCGAAAGAAGAAGAAGAAATATATATATATATATATATATATATATATATATATATATATATATATATATATATATATATATATATATATATATATATATCCTCTCCCTTCCACAGATCTCCTCATGTGTTAAGCGGGTGATGAGCATCAAGCGGGTGATGAGCATCATGATGAGCAAATGTGGAGGAGCCAGATGCAAACAGAGCCTGCTGTGAAACCTGCATGTGAGCTGCAATGGGGTTTCTCCCCAAACTAAGGCTTTGCGGCCACAGCATCCAGCCATGCCCCCCTCCCCCCATAGCGTGCCATGCGCACTTTCACCATTGAGCTGGTTTATGTCTATGGCATGAACTATTCCCTGCCAGGCCATTTCTCCACTTGGATTTCTCACCACGAACGGCCTACCGGACGCAGTTTGCGCTATTTCTGTCCTGTCATTCCCTTGTCTCTCTACAGAGAAGTGACTGAGGCCTTAAGGCTGATATTAGCTTGAAGGAATGTTCATTTGTTTGGTGGCTTGGGGAGCGTATTCGGTAAGGGGTGTTTAATTGCTTGTACTGCTTCCTTTTGTGTTCCATCGCCATGTTCTCAATGCACCATAATAAAATTATTTGTTCTCTGGGTGAATATGAGCGTGTCAATAGCTTTCGTTTAGTTATAAACATCCGTGAAAGGACAAATTGTGTTGAGGCTATGAGCACCAGGACAACACCATGCCTGGCTATTTTGCTCAGATTGCTCTTGGTGTGAATAGACGCACGGTACCGATTAGCGTGCCACCCGAATGGCTTGGGTGTTCCATTAGAACAAGGTGTCCTGGAAAACAGGCCCATGTTCCACCTCGGAGCAACTGAATCACTTGGCCGGCGTAACTGCTTTGAAGTGGTTCGTCGGATTCGAACTGGGCCCTAGGATAAGTCTGATGACAACAATAGAAACCAGAGTGGTGTCAAAGCCACCCAATGCTTGCCTGTTTATACATTTATTGTTTTTCGTTTTTAAAAGACTAGTCTAATAATATTTTTTATAAAGCATTGCAGTGAAGTCTGATCCAAATAATTTTAAATCAATATATGTATTTGTATATTGTAATCAGTAAAAAATAGTGTGGTAGATAAAAACATTAGAAAGTAAATAACTAGCACCAAAAACTTTAACATTTTCACGCTCACGCTCACGCCGGGGTTATCGCTATAGCTCTCTGTTCTTCGAACAGGCGAGCTAAAAATGAAGTTCAATTGGCAATGTTCAGGTTATCCTGGTTATTGTTTGCATGAGCAGAGAGCTCATGATGCTGTGACTGCAGGTTAAAATCCCATATATTGTGTTGATTGATGTTGTCTAATAATGTTGTAATTTATGGAAAAGTCCAATGATGTTCCCTAATGTATTCCGCCTACATGTGCTGAATGAGCTCCTCAACAAGCTTTGATTGACTGTCATAAAACGAGGCCAGAAGAAAAACGTAATTATTATAGATTTAAAAACAAATTACCAGTAATTTGTGTTGACGTGAAAGAATAATTATATTTTTGAATGCATGAGAAACATGACATCGATTTCTATGGGGGTGATTGTGTTCGGAGTAAACATGTCTTTCGCCATCCTGTCTCTCATTTCCTAACAATATCAGGCTTGCTCTCGTATTTTTGTTTGTCAAAGAGAAAATGTAAAGCAGATGTAGGGAAAGGCAATTCTACCTTTCCAGCCGGTGACATTATATTATGCATCTTAACTCAAAATAATATTTAAACCAAACCAAATTAAACAATTGATACGTACAACCACTACAGAGTACATGCGATTTTGCTGCCATGAATGCCGTGTGTATACGTTTCTTAGAGGGGGCTGGGAGTGGGAAGGGAAGGAAGAGATGGATGGTTGGGTCTGGCGTGAAAGGAATTAGAAAAAGCACATGTGCTTCTGAGGCCACACAGTAATCTTAACAGCCGATTCCAATGAGCCATTTATATCCTCCTAATTCTTCTGCCTTGAGGTGCTTATCTCATTCTCTTTTAAACTGGAAACTGTCCTCAATTCTACAACTTTCTTTTTGGTAAACTTTTACATACATATATGTATATATGTATCTGGGAAGGCAATAGCAAACCATGCAGTATAATCCTTTCCAATAAATTGCTTCGGCATCACTGACACACTGTAACAGAGGAAAGTACATCAGAAAAAAATATATATATACATACATACTGTTACATAAAATGGGGGGGGGGGGAGGGGGTCCATAGAATGTAGTGGACCTTTGTACATGCAAAGTGTATTTGATAAAATTGTATGGACAGTGTGTTTCGAGTAAGTTGAGACTGGGTCTGCACCATAAATACATATATACATACACAGTGTACAAAACATTCAGAACACCTGCTCTTTCCATGAAATATACTTATCAGGTGAACCCAGGTGAAATCCTAAATTGATTGATCCTGTTAACTCCACTTCAATCAGTATCGATGAAAGAGAGGAGACAGGTTAAAGAAGGATTTTTAAGCCTTGATCCAATTGAGACATGGATTGTGTATGTTGCCATTTAAAGGGTGAATGGACAAGACAAAATATTTAAGTGCCTTTGAATGGGGTATGGTAGAAGGTTCCAGGCACATCGGTTTGAATATGTCAAGAACCGCAACGCTGCTGGGTTTTTCATGCACAACAGTTTCGTGTGTGCATCAAAAATGGTCCACCACCCAAAGGACATCCAGCCAATAGCAGGCCGGTGGTCGAACATGGCTCATTGATGAATGAGGCCAAAGGAGGCTGATAAATTGTGCAGAGAAACAGATGGGCTACAGTTAAACTGTCAGTCCAGTACAACATTGGTGCTGAAAGACCCATCAAATAATGCACAACTCCTCGTAGCTTGACACGGATGTGGTATAGCAGCAGACGACCTTACAGAGTTCCACTTCTTTCAGAAAAAGACAATAACCTGTGGTTGCAGTGGGTGAAGGAATGGGAACATTAGACAATGGAGGATTGTAAAAGCATTGCCTGGTCTGATGAATCCTGATTCCTGCTGTTTCACACTGATGGGAGGACTAGGGTATAGATAAAACCACATGAGTAAATGCATCCATCATGCTGTGTGTCAACACTGCAGGCTGCTGGTGGTGGTGTGATGGTGTGGGGTGTGTTTTCATGGCACGCATCGGGCCCCTTGATAAAAGTGGAGCAACGTTTGAATGCCACAGGATGTCTGAACATCATTGTCAATCAGGTGCATCCCTTCATGGTAGCAGTGTATCCATCTGTGAATGGATTTCTTCAGCAGAATAATGCCCCATATCACAAGGCTAGGATTGTCCAGGAATGGTTACACAAACATGATGGTGAATTCAGCTTACTGCAGTGGCCTGCCAGGTCACCAGATCTCAATGCAATTGAGCATGTGTGAGATGAGATGGAATGAGATATTCAGAGTAGAGATCAACTAACAGCCCACTTGACAACTGTGGGACGCATTGGAATCAATGTGGGCCAACATCTCTGTGGATCACTTGTGACACCTCACAGAGTCCATGCCCCGACAAATTGAAGCCGTCCGTTCCAAGGGCAAAAGGTGGTGAAACTCAATATTAGGAAGTTGTTCCAAATGTTTTGTGCACTGAGCGTGTGTATGTGTATCTACATATATATATATATATATAAATATATATATATATACATATATATATATATATATATATATATATATATATACATACATCTCAACAGATATATGTTTATGTATATGTATATACATGTATATCTATCTATAATTTCAGCAGTGTGTGTGTGTGTGTGTGTGTGTGTGTGTGTGTGTGTGTGTGTGTGTGTGTGTGTGTGTGTGTGTGTCTGCAACCGCTGTTTCTCGACAGCCACTACTCCGATCACATTGAAATTTGCCAGGTATATTGCCGGGGCCCTGTGGATGTGCCTTTTCAAGGTTAGATATTAAGCGGACGAGAGGTTCCCAAGTTATGGCCATTTATTGACCAAACCAATGACAGGACACGGTGCTATGACATCACGATTGACGTCACAATTCTCCTCTTTTTTTGTTTTTGCACGTACGGCCTCGCACATCCGGGCACACACGTATGGGCATGCATGTACGGACAAGTGAGAGCGAAGGAATGGCCTGTGTGGTTGTTGTTTCTGGCACACGGTTTGAAAGTTTTTTATTTTTTATTTTGCACATACGGCCACGCAAGTATGGGCATGCACGTACGTGCCCGCACTAGTATATATAAACAGATGTTTGGTACTACAGAACTTCAATCTTCTTCTTCTTCTTTCGGCGGCTCCCGTTAGGGGTCGCCACAGCGGATCATCCATATGATCCGCATAGTGATTTGGCACATGTTTTACACCGGATGCCCTTCCTGACGCAACCCTGGTCGCCTCTTACGACACAGGGATCTGGTACACCTATTTTAACCGGGGTATACACCGGCCCAGTACACTGGTACTCATTTCGCCGACCTCGGAAGGATGACAGGCTGAGTCAACCCCCTGGTGTTATACGACTTGGTATATACATATATACACATGCATACATATATATGTGTATATATATATATATATATATATATATATATATATACATACACATATATGTATACATATACACACACATTTGCAGTGTATATATATATGTGTATATGTGTATATGTGTATATGTGTATATGTGTATATGTGTGTATATATATATATATATATATATATATATATATATATATATATATATACATATATACATACATACATACATACATACATACATACATACATACATACATACATACATACATACATACATACATACATACATACATATATTCTGTGGCCCAACGGGGCTTGAACTCAGGACTTTTTGGGTCCCAAGGTGCTGCCCTAACCACTGCAGCAACACCAGGCTAACTACTAACTACTACGGAACTTCAATATGGATACAAAAAAATGACATAATAGTGACCGAAGCTCTTCGTGATGCACTCTTCAGGGAAAAAATTTCAGCAAGTGAAGGAGGAAGTGAAGGCGTTTGCTTTACACTCAAGTCTCAAAAAGGTAGACACTGATTGGTTCAACCGTAATGACGTCACGGTTAATCCGAAAGCCCATTGGTCGGCTCATCTTCACCTCGAGTTCCCATTGGCTGGAGCAGAGTTCGTCGATGATTGACAGTTGCAAACGTCACGCTGCGAATTTTACCCTGAAGAGTGCAGCACAAAAAGCTTTGTCACTATTATGTCGTTTGTTTGTATCCATATATATATATATATATATATATATATATATATATATATATATATATATATATATATATATATATATATATATATATATATATATATATATATATTGCATGAAATCAGACTTTTTCCACCTTGATTTACATATCGTAACCTAAAACTTCCAAGTGAAAAACAAAATCTATAAATTTCAGAAAATTAATTAAATATACAATACTGGAATATCTTGGTTGGATAAGTGTCCACCCCCCTTAAAATAGCAAATATATATATATATTTATATATATATATATATATATATATATATATATATATATGTATGTATGTATATATATGTAGGGTGAATATACTGGTTCTGGCTCACTTTTCCCCATGTAAATGAATGGGGGATTTTCAGCGATTCATATTTTTTTTTCCCTAAAAATAAACCCCCTTTTTATCCCAAGGTATATTTATTTGTCTCCCCTTTTAACCTGGGGACACTTTTTTTTTTCAAATAATCCATGCAATAAGATAAAGATTTGTTCAAGTACTAAAGTGGTAATGTGATTTGTTAAAGGTGATTCGAAAGAAATATCTGAAACGTCTAAGCCTCGGGACACTCTTTATCAAATAACCGATGCATATTGTTTAGCTCACTCATTGAACCTATAAAGATTTGTTCATTCTCAAATTCCTTCAATAGTTTAATTTTCTTTGCACAATAATCCCCATCTAAAATATTGAAAAACAAAACATTTGAATTTTTATATTTTTTAAGATACCCCTTTTGTGCTATTACGAAATGATAAACTTCTCTTAATGATCTCATCTGGCCACCGACCGAGTTGCAAATCATTTTTGTGCATAAACCACGCCATAAAAAAAGTTTTGTTTCAAATGTTTTCAGTTCGTGTCATGAAAATGAGGAAGTGTTTTTTTTTGACACGGTCGTGCTGTGTGAATGAGGAAGTGTTTTTGGACAGTCATGCTGTGAAAAAATAAGAACGATTCTCTGAGAGAAGGCCTTGTGTTTCTATTTTATCTCAGAACACGAACAGGCTTTTAAA
Source organism: Eptatretus burgeri (assembly GCF_056783735.1). Lineage (NCBI taxonomy): Eukaryota > Metazoa > Chordata > Myxini > Myxiniformes > Myxinidae > Eptatretus > Eptatretus burgeri. Next base: position 88,090,557 of record NC_140961.1, on the reverse strand, counting down.
CATGTTTAATCAAAACCATTTTAGGGTATTTTAAGTATGTTTTAAAAATGATTCATACAATTTGAGAATATATCTTCCAGTTATTTTCCAAGCTCTCTCTCCCGAAGCGTCATTTCCTGTGGCCACACCCAATGATTAAGCAATCTCCTCATCGTTGCTTTATAAGTGATTCGCCAGACAAAGTTTCTGCCCGACGGGATTTTCATTTTTACAACTGAGACATGAGCGATCTTTCTTCCCTGAACAAAACAGCTCAACACAAAGTTGGTAAGCTTGTGTATAGGTTCCTCTTTGAACGATGAAGCAATTGATTATAAATTAAATTGTGATAATTCTGATATATATATATATATATATTTTTCTTGGCAGGTCCTTGGAAGAAGAGCAGTTTACATATCACGATGAGGTGCATGAAATTAATGCTCTTATTGAAGAGGTCAATCATCTTAGAAGAGAATTGAAAAACATTTTTAATGACTGACACGACGTCTTATCACGGCCTCTGATCTTTTTGCCATCTTGTACCAATGGTAAAAAAAAACTGAGACATGGACTCACTCTCTTCCGATGAAGATAACAGCTCACTACAAAGTTGGTAAGTTTGTGTGTGGTTTCCTCTTTGAACGATGAAGCAATTGATTATAAATTAAATCGTGATAATGCGAAAATATATATTTTTTCCTGGCAGGTCCTTGGAAGAAGTGGAGTTTACATATCACGATGAGGTGCATCAAATGAATGCTCTTATTGAAGAGGTCAATGATTTTAGAAGAGAATTGAAAAACATTTATAATGACTGGTACGAAGTCTTATCACGGCCTCTGATCTCGAATGAATTAAACCAATGGTGAGACACGTGTGTGTGTGTGTGTGTGTGTGTGTATATGTGTGTGTGTGCGTGTGTGTGCGTGTGTGTGTGTGTGTGTGTGTGTGTGAATATATGTATGTGTGTGTATATATATGTGTGTCTGTGTGTGTATATGTGTGTGTATGTGAGTGTGTATATATATATATATATATATATATATATATATATATATATATATATATATATATATATATATATATATATATATATATATATATATATATATATATATATATATATATGTGTGTGTGCGTGTGTGTGTGTGTGCATGTGTGTGTGCATGTGTGTGTGTGTGTCTCTTTCCCTGTCTGTTTGCCTCTCTCTATCTCTCCCTGTCTGTCTCTTTGTATCTCTCTCTGTCTGTCTTTCTACCTTCCTCTCTCTGTCTGTCTCTCCATCTATACCCTTGACTCATTATTTTTTTTTTTTCAGCTCGATCACACAACATCAGCTGTTGAAGCAATCTGGTACAACACATGATTTTCTGGAGGTAAATGTTTCTGAATTATTATTTAGTTATTTGTTTATTAATATCACTCTCTCTTTGGAATGTCGCCTTATGTTGGTTGCATCATTAGTTTGAACGCGGTTTTACCAGTACACTGGAATTCATTTTATTGGCCTTGGAAGGATGACAGGCTGAGTTGGCCTCCTGGTGTGTTAATTCAGTGGTCAACGAGGCTTGAACTTAGAACCAACACCAGGCTGACTCATATTACCATGTAATTATCTTTATAAAACCTAATTATTATCTACTTTTTGTTTCAAAACAGAATATGGTGTCTGAGTTTCAAAATCACAAGACATCTGAAGAAGATTGCTGGGAAAGATTATACATTCTCGCAAATGAATATTTAATATTTTCAATTTTGATTAATTATGTTTGTTTTGTTTACAATTACTTGATTTTGAATTTCAAAAAAAGGATCAAGACATGAAGGAGAGGGAGGGGGGGTGGGGGGGGGGTAGGTGCGCTCCCCCAACGACCCATCACCCCCTTATCCCACCCCTCCCTCCCCATGTGTGTGTGTGGGGAAGGGTGGGGGTGGGATGAGGGAGGTGGTGGGTCAAAGGTGGGGGCGCACAGGGGGGATGAGGGGGGTGGGGCTTGTGTGGGTGGGGTTTATGTGGGCGGGGCGTGTGTGGGCGGGGCTTGTGTGGGTGGGGTTTATGTGGGCGGGGCTTCGGTGTGGGCAGGGTGTGTGTGGGCGGGGCTTGTGGGAGGGCGTTTATGTGGGTGGGGCTTGTGTGGGCGGGGCTTCGGTGGGGTGTATGTGGGTGGGCTTCGGTGGGGTTTGTGTGGGCAGGGTTTATGTGGATGAGGTTTGTGTGGATATATGGATGGGTGGATGGGTGGATGAGTGGAGCTTGTGTGGATGGGTGGATAATTTTTTAATTAAATAAACATGTTGTGTGTGGGGAACTAATTAACTAATCACTAATTATGTGAATATGATGAATATTGGTGGAGCTTGTGTGGGGTTTGTGTGTGTGGAGCTTGTGTGGAGCTTGTGGGGGGTTAGTGTGTGGTGGGGTTTGTGTGGGGTGAGGTTTGTGTGGAGCTTGTGTGGGGTGGGGTTTATGTGGGTGGGTTTTGTGTGGGCGGAGTCAAAAAGGGGCGGAGTCAAAAAATTTCAATTTATCTTTGTCTTTTGTAATTCCTGTGAATAAAATGAACCTAAAATCTCTTCCCCTTCCAAATCATATATCTTATAAGTCCAAGGAACCGTATCTATTACATCAACAATTTTAAAAAGCTCGTTCGTCCATCGTTTAATATAACCCTTTTCAAAATGAGATTTCCACCTATATATTCTTACAATATCACCAACTTTGAACTTAGGTTTTCTGACATTAATCTCTTTTTCATATTTTAATTTTGTAAATGTTTCTAATGGTTTCATATTTGTTGACGTGTGAACCGTGTCGTTATACTTATCCACAATATCCTGAATAAAAGATGACCACTGTTGTGAACCGAGTTGTGTGAATTTTTTATATAATCTCTCTTTTAAGGTACGATTAAAACGTTCAACAACAACTGCCTTCCCTTCATTAAAGGTACTGTATAATGTAATACTGTTATTTTTTAGAAAATTCATAAATATCTTGTTATAAAACTCTCTACCCTCATCAGTCCACAATTTTTTAGGTTTTCTCTTACTTTTATTAAATATCTGTTGAAAGGCTAACATAAGAGTATTACCTGTTTTGTTTTTTAATGGTACAACCCATGCGTATCTACTCCTCAAATCAATAACGGTTAAAGCATACTTGTACCCCTTATCATTATTGAGTTCAATCAAATCAGCAGACCAGATATAATCAACATCCTTGGAATAAACTTTCCTTCTCTGAAACTTTGTGAATATTGGTTTATGTAATTCATCAGCTAATTGCTCTTCAGTCTTAATGACATCATTAGAGCCAATAAGTTTTTTGAATTTCCAAGTCCAAGTTTCAATTTAGCACTGATCATCTTCTTCACATTAAACCGATCAACTTTTTCTCTCAAGGTTGGATTTTGTATCAGAGACAAATTATACAACATTTCTCTATCGGCTTCATGCTTTTCTTCCAACGTTGTGGTATTCCCATAATCAATATTGTGTCTCATGCACACTTCATCAACTCTATTGATGGGTTAACTCCAGGATTTAGGATTGTCTGCCTCATCTAATCTTTTATCCAAGTTTGTGCCTGGACCACAGAAAGAATACCCTGGAAGATGTAATTCCCCTGGTATTCCAGTAGTTGTAAATTTACTTCCTGATAAAAACTTTTGTATATCTCCTCCTCGTTTGTGTTTGGAGATAAATTGATTTTTTTTGAACCACACACCGAACATATACCTTTTTGTATAACCCTGTTATTTTTACTTTTAATATATGAAATATTTTTAGTATTAGTTTTCTTTTTACATTTGAGACAATAACTCATTTATTTATGAGAAAAATTCCTGCAGAGTGCAAAAACCTTTTTAGTTTCCAACATGCACATTTGAATCTTAATTTTTAAAACATAAATAATCCTTAGAAATGCCTTCACTCTCTCCTCCATTTATTTAAGAAAAAAAATGAAAAACATGAATTAAAATGAATAGCTTGTCGATGTCAATAGTCTTGTCGAAAGTATTGCAAATAGACTTGTCAATTCTTTGTTTTCCTCCTTGGTGGGTTTAGTTATTTTCTGTAATACCACCAATCTTTTTTTAATCTCACTGGTTTCCATATTTTGATATTTATTTTGTCTCGCTCTTTCCTCCCTCTCCTTCTCTCTCTCCTCCCTCTCCTTCTCTCTCTTCTCTTTTTCCTCCTTCTCTTTTTTCTCCCTCTCCTCCTTCTCTCTCTTCTCTTTTTCCTCCTTCTCTTTCTTCTCCCTCTCCTCCTTCTCTCTCTTCTCCTTTTCCTCCTCTTCCCTCTCTTCTTCAACTCCTTCCTCATCCCTTATTATCCTTGAATCGCTTACACCCCATAGAATATCATACATATATTCATCAGGATTTCTTGTTATTCCTGTATCCAAAATAATTTTTTTTACAACAGGAAACCAATAAAATTTCTTTTGAATTTCTAAAAGAGCCTTACCTTTTCTTAACTTTATAATTTTTTCATTATTTAACATTCTCATTAAATCTAAAGTTGTTGGTTTATCAACATCAGCATAATGCCAATCTTTTATTGAAAATACCTCATTCTTATGTTGTAGAACATATTTATTAAAATACCGAATACCCTTTTCTTGAAGGTATGCTTGGACACAGAAATGATAATTTTCTTGAAGCCTTCTTTCTATCATTTATGTATTAGAAATATATGTTAGAATAATATTATGGCACGAAACACCTCCCCATCTTCCCATAGTTAAATCATTTTGTATTTCCTTACTTATTATATATAATCCTGTTTTTTTCTGTTTTCATGATATAAACAAGGGCAAAACCATTATTATATTTACCCTTATTAAATTCTTTTATTTGTTGTTTACTAATCGTGGCCCCACAAAACTCATTCTCGATACCAAGTGGATAATATTCTTCCTTACGAGACTGATTTAATTGTTCCAGGTCTTCGAGGTTAATTTTAAATGACCAATTATACCCTAAATCATTCATATCATACCCCCATTGTTCTATTCTCATACAAACAATACGCCCTTCTTTATAAAAATTTATTTTAATTCGAACTGTGAATTCTGTATAACCTGGAGATAATATCAACACTTCTGTATCTTTGGAATACACGGCCTTTTTATTTAAAGATATATATTGTGATAAATCGCTTAATCTCACCAAGTCATTCGCGTCAGTCGGGCTTGGATAATTTTTTAATTTATAAGCATTTTTCATGTTAATATTTTTGGTTATATTATATTTATGTCATTCAGCCTGTGCCTTTGTGTAATAATTTGATAAATCAATATCCAGTTCTTGAGATACACCAAAGATAGAACCATCTTTACCAACATAAGTCATTTATATTAGATTAAAAATAATATCATAAATTTTTTTATTTTTGTTGAGTTGAAATAACACATATAGACATAATTGACCACAACACTTAGAATTTAATTCTTGGACTTGAAATGTTTGATAAACACCATTCTGTAAGAATTTTATGACTTCAACAGGTGGTGGAAGACCAAAACTATCAAAATAATATTTGTCTTGACTATTAAAAATACAAACCCAATGAGAACCGTTCCCATTATTATCTTCTAAGTTCATAATAATATTCTTTGTATGTTTCGGCACATTTGTTAATTCATCTCTCATACAAATAACCACATGATGAATTTTTTATTTCTTACAATATTTGACAAGTTGTAAATTTGATGTTATATTCTTTCCAAATTCTTTAAACCACTCATCAATGCTCATTTATTTATTAGAAAGATATAATCCATTACCTCTTTTCGTTAATTTTACACCTGCTTGTGCTATAGAAGAAAGCATATCTCCAACTAACAATCTCGCTTTATCAGGCAGACCTTCAAGTTTTTCAGCAAAATCTACAATTACACCACTTCCACTAATTTGTTTCTCCAACTCTTTGTTATGTCTTTCCAATTCTTTTTGAGCCTGGAGTTGAGCCTTCCTTTCATTGGCAGTTTTCACCGCTGTTGAAATACCACCCGTCAATGCTCCAACTGCACTGAAACCAGCAAATAAAGGAATTAGAAATGGGAGAAATCCTCCACTCGTCTCTCTTATTGAATATTTTTTCAACATTGGTTTTATCATTTTAATTTTAAGTGAGCCAGTGTCATTCAAGATTTTAACCTGTTCTCTTGTGAGCAAAACATCAATTCTTACTGCTCCTTTTCTCTGAATTGTATGAACGTTAATCGTACAAGGCTTTTGATTTTGAACACAAGATGATAGTTTATGAAGATTGATTTGATTAACATATACCCCAGTTGGTACTTGCCACTCATTTATTTAACAAAAAATTATGTGAGACTAATCATCAGACCATTATCTGTATTAATCTGTAATTCTGTTTCTTCCAAAAGCAAACAATATGTATCAACTTCTTCACTCTCTCCTCTTTCAATGTATAGGGAATTATCCACTCGATTAGACTTGATAGTTTCCTTTTGAGCGCTCAGGTCAAACGCATAGATTGTATACAAACTTTTAAATGCTGTCATATCCAAAATAGGTTCTTTATTTCCATTACTTTCACACACCTTTTGGTAAGACTTGTATGCTTCAGCAAAATCATTTTTTTCCCAATTAATTTCCAATCTATCTCGTGGATAAAATGTTCCATCTAGAGAAACGCGAAGTTGTTTCACCTTAGCATTATCACTCAATGCATTATTCTCATCAGTTGCAGTATCACCATCTGGCTTTTTAAAAATGATCCACAGATATCGTGGCTTTCCTTCCAGAACACCCAAATTCCACGTGTAAGTAGTTTGGTTGAGTTTAACGTGCTGACATCTTCTTTTGAGGTATGATACACTGAGTGGTTTCTTTGAGTTAAGTCTTCGGTTCAACATCTCTTCTGTTTTAAGATTAGGAGTATATTCACTGATATACCAACTCATCTCCTCAATTACAAATTTATTCTGTTCACCAAAAGCACCACCAACACCAAAAAGCAATCTATTTTCATTATCATTCCTTTGTAGTTGAAATCTAATTTTAAGACTATACAGAACTTTATCATGATCACAAAATCCAAATATACCTTTAAGAGGAACTGCCATAGTAAAACTATTTACTGCTTTTGTATCATCATTATACATTCCTTTCCTTTGAGTATATCCAGGGTCTGTGTTTGTTCCCGTTGATATATCAGGAATAAAACCTTCGACAGACCCCTTTCCCATTCTATCACTGAATGTATAGAGTGTAAATTTCATCATTTCAGATACAGCAGAGACATAATCAACCGCTTCAACTTCTTGTATTCCAATATACAAACGCACACTATCAAACATTTTCCAGAAGAAATCATTTACAAGTGTGGCGTTTGTGTTATTCCCAGCTTTAGTGAATTTAAATTTACACAACAAGAAACTTTCGGAGAGATTCAAATAGGTTTGTTGATTATTTATTTCAAAACTTTTTGTACCATTCGTATTCCAGTCTGTTCCAGTTATTGCATTTACCTTGAAGTAATCTTCTTTTTTAGTGGAGTTTGAGATAATAATAATATTATCATCCAAATCATAGACACTATCAATTGCTTCCATACTTGTATTTATTTAGGAAAAAAAGATGTTAAAACTTTTGAAACCCTGATCCAAGTATTTGAATTATTTTCTGTCATTCTTGGGGGGACAACTGAGTTTTGCCTTTCTTAATTTCTTTTATTGCTTGTAATTTATGAGATTCCTTCTGGGCATCTTTTATGCTCTTTACAGCACCTGCTACATTTCCCACAGCAGAAGCAGTTGAACCAATTAGATCTTTATGTTTAAGAATAGTTGAACCAATACCCATTAGAGTATCAATTATCCCATCTCCTCTAAATTGATGTCCAACACCCCTTTGTCTCTTAGGTTTATAGTATCCTCTACCAAGATACATACCTTCACCTTTGTAGTATGGGGAAAGAAACATCCCATCCCCTGGATTTATTTTATATTTTCCCAACTCGTGTTTCCTCACAATAACCATCGTATTTATTTATTGGAAAACTTCACGTAGGTGAATTCTGATGGATATAACTTCTCCATTAAAAGAAATCATATGATTATCTTGGTCGGTTATCCTAAAATTTACTCTGTGTATGGTTTTTCCTGACACAGGGAGATAAACCAAATTTTTGGGTTCTATATTGAATTTATAACCAATTGGGGTTGAGTATCTGCTGAATGAAAATATTGCATTTGTTTTTTTTGCATCATTATAAGCACCATCAATCAAATCACAGTGAATTAACACCGAATTTATTCCTGAGGATATTTGAATGACATTATCACTGTAAAACGTCCCATTAGTTTCAATCTTTTTTGAGGAGAAACCCAATAACTCTCTAAATGAATTATCAATTGTGAAATCAACCTTGTAGTTATTTTTAACTTTAATCGTTGATTTTGAAGTATGTTTTTGAATGTCCATAACAATATTTTTTGGTTCATCACCCTGTTCTTTCATAAGACGAGCAATTTCGGAAGATATTTGAGAAATCTCATATGCTCCGGGTGAGACTGTTGTCGTTTTGTATCCACTTCCGGGATTATAACTAAACTTGTCATTTTTATCAGTTATCTTAAATAAGGTATTATAAGTTTCCATGGACAATAAAGATGCCTCATATTCTTTTGTTGGGTCAAGTTGTAGTGGGTATGGGAATGAAGATGTGTGGTCGCTTGTTGTGAAATTAAAACTCAGGATTGTGCTTCTCATCTTATTTAATATGAGATAAAATGTCTTTATATTGAGATTTATTAATTATTTTCATGTTCATCAACTGGTCTAAAATGGCTGATGCTTCATTAAAACAATTGTTATTTCCAGCCTTCTTACTACCTAACAACAATAACAGTCTATTAACTAATTGCGATGGGTCATTTGGAAGAAAACTAACACCTGAACCAAGGATACTTAAAGCCTGAATAATGTGTTTCTCCTTCTCATTCTTCCTACTTTTACCAGAAAGAATAACCCTATAATTTAGAGTGTTCAGCAGATCAATATATACTCTATCATCATTATTTTTCATGTCCAATGGTTTATCAATATACTTTGACTCATCCCTCACAGTTGAACCTTGTCTTTCATCTTTTGTGAGAAGAAACATTAATCTCGGAGTTAGTTTAACAGGGGGTTGAGCAGAACCCAAGAACCTTAATTCATCATTAAATATCAATACCTTTTCTTGAACAAGATGAAACATTGCTGGTTGTTCTGTTGGAATGAGTCCTGCTTTGGTTTTTGAATCCGCTGAATATTCATTGTTTTGAAGAGCATTCACAATATAATCAGGGGGTCGATTAATCTCTTCCAGTTGTTGAAATAAACCTTCATCATCATATTCTAATTCTCCTAAATGCTCTAATTCTTCCTCCGTCATTTGATCAAAATCTTTTAACATTTGAAGTTTTTTAGGAGTATATTCTACTGTGGGAACTGTGGAAACATCTTTCATTTTTTCTTGGGAAGTTTTTAAAAGTGGTTTAAAAAATTTCTCTTGTTTTCTTTCAAATGCTTCTTCGCCCGTTAGTTTCTGTCTGCGTTTCTTCTTTATGTCTTCCTGCTGTTTTACAACTTTTGAAACCAACTCTTGATGTTCCTTAAATCTTCTTGCTCTTTCTTTTGCATCCATTTATTTATTGTAAAATATCATTTAATGAATTGTAAAGATCAACAGGGAAATTTTCCTTTTCTTCATCATTCAAGTAGATGTGTTCAAATAAATCCTTTTCTTTAAATATTTCATCAAATTCTTTATTAACATTAATGCGAGTTGTAATTTCTTCTTCACTAACACTTGCATCTCTGCTTTTAATATGTTTGTGTTGAGTTTCTTCATCAACATCAAAACCGAATGATAAAATCTTCACTCCGCTCAGATGTTTAATAATTTGTCTCGTTCCTTCTGGATTAGTTTCTAATATCCCAAGACCACCAGATTTTAGTTTCCTAAACTCACTCTTACAATGTGAATATTTTGTTGTACCAAGAGAAACCTCCTCAAATATATGACTTTCATTCCTCAATCGCATATGTTCCTCCACTGAAATATAGTGATAATCTTCACCTTTTACTTCTCCAGGTCTTATTGCTCTAGTTGTTGTTGATACAATGCATATCATGGGGTGTTTTTTCAGTAAATTTACAATATTCTCATTTGTACTACACAAGAACCTTGATTTATGAAAGTTTTTTCCAGAAGCAGATTTACCCACAAGATTTACAATAATAGTTGTCATTTATATATGTAATTGTTTATAAAACAAAAAATATATCCCTTAATATCTCATCTTGTTTCACAACAATATATTTATATTTTTCACTCGTGTGCTTCATGTAATCCTCAAATTTCTTTTTACTACATAATGTAGAACAATTATCTCTCCAAAAATTATTGATATCTATTGAATTTAACTTGAATAAAATAAAAGTATTAGCATAGTTTCTGATGGAACGACGAGGAAGTTGAAAGTACGATTGACTAAGATAAATACAATTACAAGAAGAATGTCTCCCTCTTGTGTAGTAGCTGTCCATTACCATTTGGTTTCTCTCATTAACACAATCATCAAAGATAACGAGGTTCTTTTTTGATTTATCCAAATCTTGGGGAGACGGTATATCATCCGTATTATCACTAAGAATACAAGTTCTAGGATTTGATTTCTTTTTACATCTCTGTGTATCACAAAATAGTTGAATTATATCTTCAATGTTATAATCATTTAGGTTTTTTTGACGTCTAAATAAACAGATTATATCTTCTTTTTGAAGACCAGCATTAAAACCTTGTGAGAGTAGTTGATACTCTGGGTGAAAACTCGACTTTGTGAAAATTATTAAATTATCATAATCTAAAAAGTTGGGAGTGAGGAGCATCTTTAAAAGTAAGCAGGTTTTTCCACATCCACTTGAACCAACTATGAGACATCTTAATGAATTTGGGAGATTTTTATGGTTGTTAAATTTTATCTTATTTTCCCAAATGGGTAAAAAATCATTCATTTATATATTTGGAAAACAGGTTATTTAATTTATTATTGGCATTTTTAGAAACTCTATATTTTATCCTAAGTTCAGGTATAATTTCAAGATAATCCATTATTTTATTTATACAATATCTTGTGTTGATATTTCCCTGAAAATTACATCCATGAATAATATATAACAACAATCCTTTGAACATTTCTCTTATACGTTCAGTTTCTTCCCTTGTAAGGAAAGGTGTGTTATCACCCACATACTTTACATTCATTTCTCGAATCAATCTTCTAAAGTAATTCATTTTTGGTGTAAATCTAAAAGAATTATTTTCCTTTTTATATTTTTTATTATCATTAATTAGAAGATAATCACAGAATATACATTGTTTATAGGCTTTTGACTCTGTGCTTAATCCCCGTCTTTCACACGCAGGACAATTCTCAAATTTGTCATATGGAGAATCAGGAAAGTCTAGCATATTTATAAAGTAAAACTTTACTTAAACTGAAATTCATCTATACTTTCAGTTGTATATTGACTCATATTTAATAATATTACCATCGATATCAATATACTTTTTTCATTAACAGATTCAACGACAACATTTTTTATATTAAAGGTAATTTTAAAATGATCGTTAACTACTATTGAACGAAATGTCATTTCACCTGAAATATTAACATCCTTTATTTCATCAGGATTTACATCTTTAGGGTTGTTGAAAAAAATACAAATTTCTCCTTGCATATTACAGATGGTCTTATCTTTTCTTTCTAAAGCTTCATCCATAAGGTTTTTGTTTTTTGATACTTTTTCTTGTTTCATTGCTTTTTCTAGTTTTGAATATATTACCAGAAGGAGAGGAGAAACTTTTGTTCGAGATACTTTAATTGATGTTCTCCCAGGTATACTAAAAGCCCTTCCACTGAAGGAAATTGAAGAACTCATATTATTTACCATAATTGTTTTTATCCAATTGTTGTTATATTTATCTTTGTTCAATTTTACATCCTTGACATATTTCTCAGTATCTTTAACAAATGAAGAGATTGATTGAAACTTGTCTTTTGTGTCTTGAAACATTGTATTTATTAAGTAAAAAAGTTGGAGGATAAAATGGTTTTAAGCACAGATTCACCTGTAAAATAAACAAAATTTTCATGAAGAAAATTTTAGTTTAAGCAAAGATTTATTGTATAAATATGGTGAATACAACATACTGCGATGTTTGTAATTACAAATATAAACATTATAGAAAACACCTCCGTACCAACAAACACACATTTAATCTATTTCATAAAATATCTCCTCTTGAGTTGGAAAGAAAACATTGTGATATCTGTTCAAAGGATGTTTTGAAGAGTAGTTATAATAGACATGTTCAATCACAAAAACACAAGAAAAATGAGTTTAAAGTAAAGGGAGACTATTATATTGAAAACACTGATGGGGCATTTAAAGGGCATATAAAAATAAGGATTTTTCAATTTGGAGAACCCGGTCGATCATCAATAGCTGAATCAATTGAAATAGTGAAACCTGATGTTGAAAAAGTTATTAAAAAGACATTAAAAGAAATGAAAACTTTAAAGTTTTATATGGGAGTGAAAATGAATATGAAAAGACAAGATGAAGAACAAACTCCTTATATGAGAACAGATCTTCATTTTATAACATCATTTCAAGATTTTTTGAATAGTGGGGTTTATGAAGAACTATCAAAACAAGAGGAGGATGTTGATAATACAGTGGTAGGAAGTGGATTCAATATTAAAAAAATCATCTTTTTAGATATACACATTCTAAAATCAAACCCTCTTAAAGCTTCTTCTTATATTGAATTACCAAAAGAAATAAAACTAAAGAAGGCAGTTGTTAATATTAAGAACAATGATAATAAATGTTTTCTCTGGTCTGTTCTTGCTCACTTTCATCCACCAAAATGTAATTCAGAAAGAGTAAAACAATATATGAAATATGAGAATACCTTGGACATTAAAGATTTTAAATTCCCAATGCCACTAACAGATATTCCTAAATTTGAGAAAAAGAATAATCTTTCTATTAATGTATATGGATTAACGGATACAAACAAAGTTCAAATATTAAAAATTTCAAACAACTATAAAAATGAAGAAACACACATTGATATTTTATATTTTATTGTTGGAAATAATTCACATTACACATCCATCAATAATTTATCAAGATTAATCTCTTCTCAGGTATTCAGAACAGCAAACAAAATATATCCTTGTAAGCGATGTCTTAATTCATTTCATACAAAAGAACGATTAGAACAACATTCAAAATATTGTACTAATCTTAAATCAGCTGTAAATACAATGCCTAAACCTGGTGAAAAGATGTCTTTTGAAGATTATAATAAATCTATCATGCACCCATTTGTGATATACGCTGATTTTGAATGTATCCCTAAAAAGATAAATACTGCTTCTCCTCATCCAAAAGAATCATATACAAATAAATATCAAAAACATATTCCTAGTGGTTTCTGTTATTATATCAAATCATCTGATGGAGAAAAGTAAAACAAACTTGAACATTATAGTGGAAAAAAAGCTTCACAAGAGTTTGTAAAATGATTAGAAAAGGATTGTATAAGACTCACTAAATTAATGAAAGAAACAAATGAACCAATGAAATTAACTAAAGAAGAAAAAATAGAATTTAGAAAGAACAATATCTGTCATATTTGTGAGGGGGAAATTAAGGAGTCAAAAGTTAGGGATCATTGCCATCTTACTGGTAAATATAGAGGTCCCGCTCATTCCTGTTGTAATCTTAATTATAAATTACCTTCTTTTATTCCAGTCTTTCTTCACAACAGCGCCAACTATGATACACATCTATTTATAAATGAACTTTCAAAAACACCAGGGAATATTTCTGCCATAACAAACACAAGTCAAAAGTACATTTCTATTACAAAAATGATATTCACAAAGCCTTTAACTCGTATTAGGTTTCTAGATTCTTACAAGTTTATGGGAACACCACTCGCTTACCTCGCATCAAATCTAAGCTCCACGGACTCTTTTCCAAATCTTAATTCATTCTTTCCAAAAGAGGAAATTCTCACTAAAGAGGAAATTCAGATTAAAGAGAGAATTCAAAGTAAAGAGGAAACTCTAATTAATGAGGAAATTAATGAAGAAATTCTAACTGAAGATGAAATTCTAATTATAAAGAAAATTCGAACAATGAATGAAATTCTAACTAAAGAGGAAATTCTGATTAAAGATGAAATTCTGATTAAAGAAGGAATTCTCACGAGAGAGGAAATTCAAACAAGGAATGAAATTCAAAGTAAAGAGAAAATTCTTACAAGTAAGGGAATTTATCCTTATGATTATATGGATTCATTTATGAGATTTAAAGAAACACAACTTCCTTCAAAAGAAAGTTTCTATAATAACCTTTATGAAGAAGAGATAAGTGAAAAGGAATATAAACACGCACAAGAAATATGGAAAATATTTAAGATAAAGAACCTTGGAGAATATCATGATTTATATCTAAAAACAGATGTTTTATTGTTAGCTGATGTGTTTGAAGCTTTTAGATCACTGTCATAATAAAAATTGTTATGGATTAGATCCTGCCCACTATTTCACAGCTCCTGGTTTAGCTTGGAGTGCAATGTTGAAAATGACAAAACAAGATATAGATTTAATCAGTGATGTTGATCTGCTTTTGATGATTGAGAAGTCCAAGAGAGGTGGAATATCACAAGTATGTTCAAAAAGATATGCTAAAGCAAATAATAAATATCTTCCAAATTATGATAGTGAAAAAGATAGTAATTATTTGATGTATTTTGATGCTAATAATTTGTATGGATGGGCAATGTCTCAATCTCTGCCTTATGGTAAATTAGAGTGGGTGGAAGAAAAGGATTATGAAAAGGCTTTGATGAATATTGTTATTTCTTCTCAAGAGGAATTGAATGACGAAGAAGAAGGTTATTATTTTGAAGTTGATTTGAGGTACCTGAGTGATCTTCATAATAAGCATAAAGACCTTCCTTTTGCATGTGAGAAAGAAACCCCAAAGAAAGAATGGTTCAGTGATTATCATAAAAGTTTTAATGTTAAAGGCAAATCAACAGAAAAGTTATTAACAACATTCTATGATAAAGAGGGATATGTTTTGCATCAGAGAAGCTTAAAACAGTTTTTGAGAGAAGGATTGAGAGTAGCTAAAATTCATAGAGTTTTAAAATTTAAACAAAGTCCTTGGGTGAAAAAGTATATTCAATTCAATACAGATATGAGAGCAAATACAAAAGTAAAATTTGAAGGGGACTTTTATAAATTAATGAATAATGCTGTATTTGGAAAGACTATGGAAAATGTTAGAAACAGGCAAAACATTAGATTCGCAACATCTTGGAAAGAAGCTTCGAGATTGATAAATAAACCAAGTTTTGAGAGAGAAGACGTTTTTTCAGAGAACTTTTCTGCAATTCAGATGAAAAAGGAAAGTATTGTAATGGATAAACCCATTTATATTGGAACAGCAGTTCTTGATTTATCAAAGATATTGATGTATGATTATTTGTATAATGACTTAAAGAAAGAGTATGGTGAAAATGTTTCATTGTTGTATATGGACACTGATAGTTTTATCCTAGATATAAAAAAACTGATGATGTTTATAAAGATATGAAGAAAAATATTGGAGTATATGATACAAGTAATTTCAGCAAGAAGAGTGAGTTATTTTCCAAAAAGAATGAAAAGGTTATTGGTAAGTTTAAGGATGAGTTGGGTGGAAAAGTAATGAGTGAGTTTATTGGATTGAGAGCAAAGGCATATGCTTATAAGTATGGTGATCAGATTGATAAGAGGTTAAATGGAATAAAGAAATATGTAATAAAGAAATCAATAACTTTTAGAAATTATTATAATTGTTTGATGAATAAGAAAGAAGAATATAGGAAAATGAATACAATAAGAAGTTATAAACATCACATATATAGTGAAGAAGTAAATAAAAAGGCATTAGGAGCCTTTGATGATAAGAGATTTATTTTAGATAATGGAATAGATTGTGTTCCATATGGATATTGTATGATAGAGTGAATAGAATAGATTGTGTTTTAACGATGGGAAGATGGGTTAGGGTTTTTTAAGGGCGACCGCCGCGTTTTTTTGCAATATATAAATGGTCAAACCAAGTATTAATCAAACTAAAGAGTGGAGAAAATCTCAGTCTTGGTATATAAATGGAAAACATAATGAAAGTGAAAAATATCAAATAAGTCTTATTGAAAAAATAACTAAAACAAAGGTAAATAAAACAAATAAGCGAAGCAATTTAAAAAGTGGTAAGTTAGAGGATGTAAAGAAAAAAATGAATATCCTTGAATGGACTGAAAACTTTGATGGTTATCAATTGAACAATGAAAAAACAATTTACTATAATCTCAAAATGATATGTGGCTCAGGAGGTGGTCAAACAAGAGCATTAAGAGAAGTTTATCATTTCGTAATAGCACAAAAGGGGTATCTTAAAAAATATAAAGATTCAAATGTTTTGTTTTTCAATATTTTAGATGGGGATTATTGTGCAAAGAAAATTAAACTATTGAAGGAATTTGAGAATGAACAAATCTTTATAGGTTCAATGAGTGAGCTAAACAATATGCATCGGTTATTTGATAAAGAGTGTGCCAAGGCTTAGACGTTTCAGATATTTCTTTTGAATCACCTTTAACAAATCACATTACCACTTTAATACTTGAACAAATCTTTATCTTATTGCATGGATTATTTGAAAAAAAAAGTGTCCCCAGGTTAAAAGGGGAGACAAATAAATATACCTTGGGATAAAAAGGGGGTTTATTTTTAGGGAAAAAAATGTATCGCTGAAAATCCCCCATTCATTTACATGGGGAAAAGTGAGCCAGAACCAGTATATTCACCCTACATATATATTTCTTCTTCTTCTTCTTCTTTTTCTTCTTTCGGCTGCTCCCGTTAGGGGTCGCCACAGCGGATCGTCCGTATGATCCGCATAGTGATTTGGCACATGTTTTACGCCGGATGCCTTTCCTGATGCAACCCTGGTCGCCTCTTACGACACACAGGGATATGGTACACCTATTTTAACCGGGGTATACACCAGCCCAGTATACTGGTACTTATTTCGCCGACCATATATATATATATATATGGCATATATATATATATATATATATATATATATATATATATATATATATATATATATATATATATATATATATATATATATATATATATATATATATATATATATATATATATATATATATACATATATATATATATATATATATATATATATATATATATATATATATATATATATATATATATATATATATATATATATATATATATATATACATATATATATATATACATATATATATATATACATATATATATATATATACATATATATATATATACATATATATATATATATACATATACATATATATATATATACATATATATATATATATATATATATATATATATATATATATATATATATATATATATATATATATATCCATACATGAACCGAAACCCCGTCACAGACGGATTCTGTTCCATGAGCTCAATAAGACAACCAGTGGCGGTTCTTGTAAGAGCCGGATCCCAGTCTATGTACTCCATGGCCTTACCTAATGGGGCCTACAAAACGTCCTTGTGCACGACATTTTTGGTGTACACTACTCCTTGTGAAGAAGTCCCCTGATTTGTGCACGTGTCTACTTTGATGTACAAACACCGTGTTGAAACTTCTCAGGTCACAGTACCGAGAAAAACGTGACGCGACCGCTAGGAGGAGCACAAAATTCGTCCTTCAGTTTTAATATATAGAAGATACCATATTTCGTGTTACATTTTTTGTGTCAAATTCACATTCTGAGGTAGTCAGCATGTGCAGAAGAGGGTTTTACATTGCAGACGCTATTTTCAAGGAGTGGAATTACACCTCTCAGCGGTGACGGTCTGTCGACGACAGACGTAATGACGTCAGCAAATGACCTATGATGTCATGACGTCCTTACGCCTCTCAGCGGTGACGTCACACGTCACCATGTAAACGAATGTAAAACGAAAAGTGTTTATTCTGCTTCAGAGTTGAAGTTTGGCTATTGCCACTATGTGCAATGCACTCTTACAGGTACGAAGTTTCTTTCAGTCCAGGTCACAGTACCGAGAAAAATGTGACGCGACCACTCGGAGGAGCACAAAATTGGTCCTTCAGTATTAATATATAGAAGATACAATGTTTCTTTGCTCAGGTGTAACCAATCACCTTCAAAATTACACAACAAATTTAATTGGCCGACACTAGTGTTAAATTGTCGTGATTCTGATTATTTCAAAATATAATCAGCTGTTCCTGAAGGTTTCCTCTGCTGGGTAGTGCATTTCACAGCAAGGACTCAAACATCAACACCAAGGAGGTTTCTAAAGATCTCTGGGATAAAGTTGTGTAAAGGCACAGATCAGGGAATGGGTATAAAAATATTTCAAAGGCCATCAATATCCCTT
The DNA here is from genome assembly GCF_056783735.1 of Eptatretus burgeri. NCBI lineage: Eukaryota > Metazoa > Chordata > Myxini > Myxiniformes > Myxinidae > Eptatretus > Eptatretus burgeri. The sequence continues at coordinate 88,071,971 of NC_140961.1, read as the reverse complement.
CGAGCAGAGTCAAGCCAATCATTAAGAAGTGGAAGGTGTATATTTCCACCAAGACCCTGGCAGGCTGTCCCTCCAAACTCAATGACCAAGTAAGGATGAGACTGATTAGAGAGGCCACCAAGAGGCCAATGGCAACTTTGAAAGAAAAATACCAGAGGAAAACAAGCTGCCCTCTGCAAGAAAGCTGAAATTTTGCCGGAAGTTCACCTTTCAGAATGATAACAACCCGAGGCACACAGCCAAAGCTGCACTGGAGTGGCTAAGGAACAAAAAGATAAATGTCCTTGAGTGGCCCAGTCAGAGCCCCGACTAAAATCCTATCCAAAATTTGTGAGATGACTTGAAGGTTGTTGCCCATAAATGCTCCCCATGGAACTTGACTGAGCTTGAACAGTTTTGTCCAGAATAATGGGCAAATATTGCCCAATCAAGGTCTGCAAAGTTGGTAAAGACCCATTCCAACAGACTCAAAATTGGAATTACTGTCAAAGGTACTTCCACCAAGTATTAACTCAGGGGGGTGGACACTTATCTAATCAATATATTCTCGTTTTGTATATTTAAATAATTTTCTGAAATTTGTACAATTTCTTTTTCACTTGGAAGTTGTGAGATACGATGTGAAAATAAAGGCGGAAAAAGTCTGATTTAATGCAATTTAATTCCAGTCAATAAGGCAACAAAAGGTAAAAAAAAAAATTGAAAGGGGGGATTGACGTCAGCACGTGCAGCTTTGTATGTCTCTATATGTTTCTATCGGCTCTATATGTGTGTATGTATATATATATATATATATATATATATATATATATATATATATATATATATTGTTGCGGATTTGCGCCCGCCGGCGTGTGAACGGCCACGTAACTCGAATCGCGGCACGTCGCCCACCGGACGGACAATCCAGTCGTGACCCTCTCGGACTAATGCCGGGAACCAGTCACGGGTGGACCTTTCGGTCTCACCACGATCGTGCCAATCGGCCCCCGCGTGGGATAGGGTTGCTCGCCAAATTCGACCTACCTAAGTACCCACACGGAGGGTAGACCGGGCGATCGCACCTCGCCGCAGGTCGACTTCGGACACGGGCCACTTTAAGCGACCCGTTCCGTACTATCGGGATAACCGAGCGGTGTTATTCGTCGGCCTCGACGGTTCGATTAATTATCGGGCATTTTAGCCCACGACCAACCCTTTACGTGAAGCAAGATGGAGATTCAATAGAGGAAAAGACGAAGCGAAGCGGGAAAACAGTTCAACAATAAGCACATTTATTTCGCGATGAACGGAAAGCACACATATACAATTCCACCAAAAGCACATGTAAAAGAAGAAGACAATGCAATATTACACAAAAAGCAAATGCAACAATGCAGATCTAACCGACTACCGGGCACACGGCAACACTTATACAATTTTACTTCACAGACGGCGCCGACAACACATATTCCCAAAGCAAAAGAAAAGAGAACCACCCTCCAGGATGAGGGGGGTAGGCGGGCCTGGGGCCGAGACCGTGTCGGGCCTACCCGTCTGATGATGAGACGCAGAGCGGCGGTGGCGCCTCAACTCCGCGGGCCTCGCGGACAGTGTCTGGTAGGGGGTGGGAAGGGGGCCCCCTTTGTCGCACTATCTCAGCGCGGGGGGAAACAGGAGGGGGTTGCTGATGCTCGGGGGGAAGGAGGATATCACCCTGTCTCGGGTCCCGCAGCGAGCGTCTCCTCCTCCACCTTGGTCGCGTTGCTGGCCTCTCCCTGTGCAGCTCCCGGCACCGACGCGAGCACCCCCTCGTCCGCCTTCGCCGCCGTCACCTCTCCACAGCTCCGTCCTCTTCACTCTTGACTTCTCCCACTTCTTTCCAGCTCCACCGACGACTCTCTTGAACTCCGCACAACTCTACTGAACTTTTTCCTGAACTGACTGACGCAGCCGTTTATATAAGCCCCGTGGCTTCGCTCTTTCACCCTTGACCCTCTGCCTCCGACCCTTCACCTCTCTTGCTGGCTCCCCATTGGCCCGAGGAAAAGTGGGCGTGAATGCTTTTTGATCCATGAATTTGCATATAGCGACCGCCCTCCAACGCCCTGGAGGCGGGGCCAAATCGCCCCTCGCTCACCGATTGGACGGAACAAAAGTGGGCGTGAGTCGTTTTTGATCCGTTTTCTGCGGAAAGTCCGTGATGTTTTTGAACACGCTGCTCGGTGCGCGCCCCGCACGAATCCAGCATCGGTGCCCACGAGTGGCGCGAGATGGTGTGGATGCGATGGTGGCGAGTTGTGACGGTAAAGGTCGTGGCGGTTGTGGTGAAGCGGCGTTGTGGTTGGTGGTTGTTGTTGTGAAGCGGCGTTGTGGTTGGTGGTTGTTGTTGTGAAGCGGCGTTGTGGTTGGTGGTTGTTGTTGTGAAGCGGCGTTGTGGTTGGTGGTTGTTGTGTGAAGCGGCGTTGTGGTTGGTGGTTGTTGTTGTGAAGCGGCGTTGTGACGTGGTTGGTGGTGGTAATAATGGCGGCTGGTCCAAAATAAAGATAGTAAAAGAAAAACGGCTATCCTGAAGAGTCGCAGCCCGAGTGAATGACATTTATTCCCTCTAGACAACGGGTTTGGGCCTAACTACACATATACTTACAGAGATATCTCACCTAAGGGACCTGAATGGTGGTTTGTGAATTTCGTCAACCTCAACAATATATATATATATATATATATATATATATATATATATATATATATATATATATATATATATATATATATATATATATATTGTTACGAATTTGGGAATTCGATTGCACACAACATTCAGGTTCCTTTAGTCAGCTATGTCGATAAGTGCTTGTTCCCTAGATAGCTCACCTTCCATTGTTTAAATGTTTTGAAATCGATTAGATGCACTGAGGATCGATTTACTAGTTAGGGAACGAACAATGGAGACATCCCTCCCCCTCTTCTGCGAAGAGGAAGAAGAATCCTGCCGTCTCCTTGACTCATGATGTCAACAACTCCCTCCCACACGTGGTTGAGCGGGGGGATGGATCACGAGGGCATGAGTCACGCCGAGCGTGGGGGAGGGGGTTGGGAGAAGGATAAGAGGAGATCTTTTCTTTGTTCGTGTGGAGGAGTTGGAGAAGGGAGTCGAGAGTAGTCGTTCAGCAGACCTTCGGGTCCTGTTTGGCTTGGGTTCAGGTTGAGGTCTTCGGAAGCTTTTTGCTTCAGCTGGCTCAGTGATTTTCGGGTGAGGCCTGGCTCGGGAGGAGGCTTTTTGGAGGCTTCTTGCTTTGGTGGTTCAGTGAGCTTCGGCTTCTGTTTGGCTCGGGAGAGCTTTTTGCTTCAAGCTGCCTTGTTTGGAAGAAAGTTAAGCCGGTTGCTCAACTCGAGCTGCGAGTGGTGGCTTCTTCTTCTTCTTCTTGTTTCGTGGAGCTCTTTGTTCTCCATTTTGGGTCCCAGCTTGGTGCGACTCGTCGACCTTTTCTTGGAGGTGGTTCCTCGGGGAAGCAACGCATCGACGGGAAGGATCGGTGCCTCGTCTCACCAGCACGTGTTGAGAAGGGCGGGAGGATTCGTGGGAGCTCGAGAAGGATCGCAGCTCACTGCGATTGGATCCAGCTCGCTCTCGCTGGAGCCCGGGTCCGAACAACTTGAAGACCACATGAGGTGGAGAGGTTCGAGATAGGCTCTGGGTTTCAGCTCACCTGTCCTCCGAGCTGGAGCCCATTATTAAAGGCCTCTGCCACCATTTCTTGGGTGTCTGTGTGTGCGTGCGTGTGTCCGTGGGCCCGTCTAATAAGTAGGAAATTGTTAAGTGCTTTGTGTGCTGTAAATGCTTGCATTGCATTTTGTATAGATGGTCGTAGTTCTTTTGTCGTGCTTTTGTTGCTTGTATAATTGCATACGTGTTTTGCCTTGTTTAATTGCATACGTGTTTTATTATAATAAGTGTCCTTGTGTGAATGTAAACCTGTTCGTTGCGTCCATTCCCTCATTGAACTGCCCCATCTTGCACTCAGAATATATTTGGTTTTAAATAGCCGGTAAAATGATCGGGTCCAACGGGACTGCGTGATAATACCCCGCTCGGTTATCCCAAAAGGAAGTGAGCTGCTTAAGCAGCTCGTTTCCAAGCTGTCATGTTGAGGTACAATCTCTCGGTAACCTACCCGCGCGAATAATTAGGTAAATCGAAGATTTAGCGATCGGACCCTGTCGCGCACGGGTAGAGTGCGGACAAGGTTGTGGTGTGGTTAAAAACACACTTGTGGCTGGTTTCCGGCGTTGACCGGAAAGCCGCGACTGGATTGTCCGTTCGGTGGGTGAAGCGACCGCTATTGGTTCGACGCGGTCGTTTGCACGCCGACGGGTGGGAATTCTACAACAATATATAAATATATGTGTGTGTGTGTGTGTGTGTGTGTGTGTGTGTGTGTGTGTGTGTGTATACACATGCATGCACACACACACACACACACACACACACACACACACACACACACACACACACACACACACACACACACACACACACACACACACTTGAGATGCCTCGATGGGGAGAGGAGGATAAAGATAAAATGGGACACGATGGTCTTTCTTGCTTCATTACCAAACACCCCAGACAATGAGGTTTCACATGAAGTAATTTTAATGAATCTCCTTATCGGATGTGAGGCAGTTGCAATACAAGCTTGCCATTGGCTGATGCTAGAAATGGCCAATGTTGCTAGGTCAGGCAAAACAGCTTTTTACAAGGATTACAAGAAAATTATGCACAGAAGGAAGCCATTCGGCCCATTATGCCTGCGCCACACCAATACCAGATTTAATAAATCCGTCAATACCCATTCTCTTTGTGTGCACCATTTTGGCTGCTACACTCGTACTCATTTCGCTGACCTCAGAAGGATGCCAGGCTGAATCAACCCCCTGGTGTTAATTCAGTGGTAACGTGGCTTGAACTCAGGACCCTCGGATCCGAAGCCACCACCCTAACAACTACGCCAACACCAGGTTCAACACCACCAAGCTTTGTGACTGGTTTGACTGATAAGGCCCATCCCCTCAACCTCAGTTATATGTTATTGTATCTGGGAGGAGGTTAACAGGAAATTTGCTCTTGACAATGGCTGGTGGTGGCACGGTTAAACCCTATGTTGCTGGCCGAAACATTGATCTGTGTGGTGCAACTCGAAGTTGGAATATGTATAATGGATGCTGTGGATATACATCTATCATCAACACTATTAAATATCAATGTGTTTGTGTATGAGTGTGTCTCCTCCATAACTCCAAAACCTTGAAACATATCAGCTTGAAACTGTGTGTGCATACGAAGGGAAGTCCAAGGAAGTGCATGAATGAAAATTGGGTCTTTGAGTTAATTAAAGCACCCCTTTGAAGATAATTAATGGCCTTATTTAATTGGATCCTTTATCAGGTGCATCCTCGGCCACCTCACTCCACATGGGTTCTGAAGGTGCTTCATGGATTACCTCGCTGCAGTCTGAAGCCAGCATGTTTTTTGGTCTGCTCAACCATGCCTTGACATGGAACAGGCCGCAATGATTTCTTCACGATAAAGTCTTTTTTTCACTTTCCTCACTGATATTGAATGCCTGTTCATCATAGATATGAATCGCTGGGTATATTGCAATGCTTATAAATGTCCGGTGCTGCCAGCGTTTGTGGCTTTATTTCATTTCTGCACATATTATAACATTGGAGAATCTCTTAAACTAAGCAGAATTACAAAATTTAAGTTCCAGTACTGAACTTTTCATCAGCTCCAACTCTTGACAAAGTGTTAATTTGTCCAATTCGGACATTGCTTGGGCATTTCTGAGTGCATGGGTTTATATGAAGGATGGCAGTCAGTAATTGTTTGCCAAGCCAGGCATTCTGTTGGAGTGCTTGCTTGTTCATTTCAAAGCCAAGTAAGACCCATTGCTTTGCTGATGGAAATACCAATGTTTGTGTCATTGCTAAAAAAACAACAACAGAATAAAAATTTCTTCACCCTTTAAAAATCACGCAAATAAATTATTGAAACATCAGCTGCTTTTTCGTATACTTTTCACACCTGTGTTGCAAGTAGAGCGACCTGCTTTGTGATGCTTTAAAAGGTGGTGCATAATCAGCGTTTTCTGAATGTAATCAATATGAGAAACAGGATTTCATGAGACTCACATCATTATGAGTGAAGAAGAAGATGTAGGATGAGATTACTTCCCGGTTTGAGAAAGAACATGGCGGTTAAAGAGAAAACGCTGTTTGGGCGTGTTTTAATGCCCGGTAATGCCGTGGTATGCTGCCTACCCTCCCTTCATGCTTTCATCCCTTCCCCTCACTCTGCCACCCTTTTCCCTCCCCTCTCATTGCCACCCTTTTCCCTCCCCTCTCGTTTCCACCCCTTTCCCTCCCCTCTCGCTGCCACCCCTTTCCCTACACTCTTGCTGCCCCCCTCTCTGCCACCCCTTTCCTTCCCCTCTCTCTACCACCCCTTTCCCTCCCCTCCTGCTGCCACCCCTTTCCTTCCCCTCTCGCTGCCACCCCTTTCCCTACACTCTTGCTGCCACCCCTCTCTCTGCCACCCCTTTCCCTCCCCTCTCTCTGCCACCCCTTTCCCTCCCCTCCTGCTGCCACCCCTTTCCCTCACCTCTCGCTGCCACACCTCCCTCCTCTCGCTCCCCTCACCCTATCCCCCCTCCTCTCTCTCTCGTATATCTTACTCCCCCCCCTTTACTATTTTAATCAGCAAAGCAACGGGTTGTATTTGCTCATATACATATATACTGTATATACACATGTCTGTGTAACAGTTCCCTGTCTCATCTTTGTAATAATTACCTTTGACTCAATTGTTCAGATCTACGTCTTTGAAATTAATTTTGATACCATTGTAGCACAAGAAAAAACGATTTTTTTTGTATTCAACCTTTTTATTATGATGTCAAAAATCGTCTCAAAGGTGTAGAAAAAGCCTTACCGCAATGGTGATTTGTAAAGAGCTGTGGATGACTTCAACAGTGTGGTAAGGTAGTGAACAGATCAAAGAGGTAACAGCAGGTAGGTCCTCAGGTGGAGAAGGGGTAAGGCTGCCTGTGAGAGTTGGCATTGATTGTGTTGCAAGTAGTGGCAGAGGTAAAGGCTGTGGACAACCATTGTCTCTCCACCATGACCGGTGGGCTGATATTCCAAAAGTCATCACTGAACTATCCTGTTGGGAACAAAAGATGTGCATGACAATAAAAGAGCCTAAACATTTTATCTGTTTTGTAAATTTAATTTTGATCACTCTTGTTTTGGAACGCACATTTCATTGAAATTTTTTAAGTTAATGATTCAAGCAAAAAGCAAACTTCATACAAGTACACCAATCATGGAATGTGAGGAGTACAAAGTGAAAATGAGAGTGAGAGTAAGACGACGGAAGGAGATGAAAGCTAGAATGGAAATGGTAAAAAAAAACGAAAAAAAAACAAACGTAAATGTATTGGAAAGTTGTAGTTAGTGTGTATGTGAAATGTATGCTGCTCATAAGGTGAGACGATAAACAATGTGGTATTTTCTCTGTATTCTCTTCTCTGCATCAAAAGGACAGAAGGCCAGATGAAGGCCCAACAATTAAATTATTTGTCTGATAAGGCTAAGTACAAAGATTGGGTTGAAACACATGTCTTTGGGGGTTGGGGCAGGAATTTTAAAGCTATTCAGGGTGCAGGAGATAACTCACACATACCCATGGTCATAAGGGACTGGGATATTTCACATCCACCAACTCATGCTAGCAGACAGGACATCAAGCTTGACGTCCTTCGGAGGGACGGCACACTTTGTGATTCAACTCCTCATTACCTCCATGAATCACAAATCCCACAGTTTATAATCGGGTCTGCACTCAAACCCAGAATAGGCAGCTCAAAGGTGAGTGCGATACCTCTGCACGATCCTGTTGGGCTGTGGAATTTCTTAACAAAGAATAATTGATGATGCAGTGTTTCATATATATATATATATATATATATATATATATATATATATATATATATATATATATATATATATATATATATATATATATATATATATATATATATTGAAGATTGATCAATTTGCATTCAACATTTTAGTTAAAGCTTCTCACTTTGACATAAATACATCACGACTTTGATGGAATTCGATCAATTTTCACAAGTATTTAGTATTACAATCTTTCACATCTGCTAAACTATATGGACATTTACATCATAAACAAACAAAAAAGATGCAAGTACAACTTGGTCCATTTTCATCACATATGCATTGGCATTTATTGATAAAACTCTCAAAATAAAACGAGTCTAGGAAACCATTTTCACGTACCTTTCACATCAGTAAGTGGTGCAATGTGAGGTTATAGTAACGTAAAAAGAGACATAATGATTTTAGAGCCAAATTGCACGTTTGTGAACAGATCCTCGTTTCCGTTACGCCGTCTCCGTGAAGCATTTCATCTCCAGTCAAGTGCCATTTGGGAAATTCACAGTTTTGCTGAACATGAGAGCATAAGATAAGACTCGTAATGAATGCGGAACATCGGAGGATTACTACTCTTATAGTGTCAGACACTCTTGCACAATTTTCACCAAATTGCTTTCCTTCAGTGGAGTTTACCTGCACTTGAGAGGCCTTTATCAGGGCAATTTGTGGTGTTGTAGGTTCCTCACTTCTCATGCTTATCTGAACTACACTGGTGAAAATTGTAAGTGAATTCCCAAGCAGGAACCTTTTCAGAAACATCATGTGGGAAATATTCATGGGAGGCATGATAAAAGTTCCACAAACGAGATACCCAATCATCTGAGAAACAAAAATGCTTTTATAGTTTCCAGCCACATTAAAAAAATAAAATAACGTTGGCAGTTCTTGGACTCTGATGAGTATTTTGTTCCCAGAACTTTATGAATGTCCCACACACGGTAAACTACTATGGTTCAGACACCCAGACTAAAATTTAAGTGGGTTTCTATATTTTCCTTAATTGAAGATTTACAAGGATTGCATTTTTGTTCAGAACTATTTACTTTTGGGAATCAAGAGGTGATATAAGAATCCTTACAGCAGTTTGATTCCTGGCCTGCCTATAAAACTGTTGGATAGGTACTTTGCAGGCAGAATGTTACATCACAAACTGTGCTGTCCCACGATCTCTTTTGTGAAGAGTTGGTGAATTATCCCAAGTACCCTGAACAAATGAAAAATCACCCAAATCACCTTCAGTCGAAAGCCAGTCCCAGCCAGCTGCTCCATGAAAGACTTGGTTGCAAAACGTTCACCAGCGGACCTCACAAGGTGGGAATAATTGGGGTCTTAAAGCAGTAGTACACAAGAGCGAAAATTGCTTTGCAATAAATGTCCCCTACCGATGTGATATTTTCGAAGTCCAAAAGGCATAACTCTGTGAAAAATTGACAAAACGTCCTGAAACTCGAAATTGTTCTGTAGCGTGTCATGGTGAAGCCACGTACCAAGTTTCCGTTGAATATTGTAAAGGGTATGGGAAAAAAAGTCTGAAAAAAACCACAGGATGGATGGATGGATGGATGGATGGCAAACCTGTAGTCCCCTCCAGTGAAAACGGAAGGGGACTAATAAAGATTGTCAAAGTTGTATAAATAAAGTGTGATGGAGGTGTGATGAAGGTAATTCGTTTTATACAATGTTCAATACATAATTAAATTAAAATTAATGTTTAAAGAGGTATAAAGGCATAGAGATAAAAAAATTACAGGTTTACCGCCATTTTCCCCAGTATCTCTTACATCACCCTATCGAACACATTACATTAGTTATTTGTGCCTGTCGTATGTGTCCATTATGACATTCTTTAAAAGAGTAAGATTTCTGGTTGGAATTATTTTCAATTTTTCAACTGTCAGGCAGGCAAACAGTAAAAGTATTACCTCAATCCTCTCTGCGCATGTGCAGTCAGGATTAATTCTAAGCCAAGGCACATTAAAACAACAGACATGTCTTCATATTCATTGTCCAATTCGTGTTCAAAATATAACATTCAATTTAAATACTTTGTTCCTCGATCATAAACTGATAACACAGACCAATGGACGGATGGACTGATGGACAGACGAGCATGAACCAATTGCTGAACCCCACTTTTCGCTTCGCGTACATTGGGTAATAAGGCCATTCTCTGTATGTCTGATAACTCAAGAATTAAAACGCTGAGCCAATCTCCACCAAATTTTGCATACATGCCTGGGGTACCCAGGATCAGGTCAAGGGGCATTAAATAATGGTTTTGAGGGTGGGTAAATTTTGCCAATTCTGAAAACTAATACTCTCAATCCAGGAGGGAGCGAGTATTGAGATTTTCCTGCTCCTGAAGGGAGCAAGTTTTACAATTGCTAAAAGGAGATGCGTCCGTTCGTCCATTACGTAAAGAAGAGACAGCAACTCAAGCATTAATGTAGCAGTTTATGCTGTCGTAGAATAATAAAAATGGTGCCATTGGAAAGTTAATAATCAATTTATTTTGTTGGAAAGTAAAATAATCGATTTACTTAGAACAAAACTTCATGTCCACTTGAAAATGATTAAGAAGCCTGTTTTTAAAGCCTGTCTTTTGCACATTGAAGAATAAGAAGCCTGTGTGGGAGCTGAATGCAGTGGTTCCAACAGTAATGTTTATTATTCTGCAATCACAGGAACCCTTCAGAAGGATATGGAAGTAACACACAAAATTGTATGGAGTAATACTTCTTGAAGTCACATAAAAGTATATAAAAGTACACAGAAGGAACACACAAGCAACAACACCAACAGCAACGATGACAGCAGCAACAGCAACAGCAACAGCAACAGCAACAATTAAGTGTGATAAAATATCCTTTTTCATGTGTTTCACTTCATGTATGTATTTTTGTATGTAAAGGCATACCAGCTGAAGTACCCGGCATTGCCCAGGGAAATTCAATGAAATATGTATTTAAATATTTCCTGCATGACAAATTGGGGAAAGTTGACCTTATGGTTTCGTATGAATTACCAATCTTGGGTGTTGCAAAATGTGCTTGGACCGCTTTCCCTTCTTTTAATTATATATATATATATATATATATATATATATATATATATATTTTTTTTTTTAAATACAGCAAATCACTATAACCTCAACATGTGATCATCAGAAAATATATTACTCGATCGTTTTCGTGAAAATCTGAGACAGTGTAATTAACATACTCACTCAAGGCATAAACACGGAAGTGTTGTAACAAATCTGCGGAAAGCAATCTTTGTAACAACAGGTGCATGTGTAAACACTAATAATTAGATTTGTGTTGTTGACACCAAATCACTATGTACAACCTCAACATATGCAATTTTTGCCTCTGCATGTGGACTTGTGCTGGTGCTGTACCAACTGATCCCTGCCTGGGGGAGGGGATATTGACACCATATTTCACTCCTGGGAGTGAGTATTCCTCGTCACTTAAATACATATTTTCCTGGATGATAAAGGAAAAACAAAGTAATGAGACCCAGAATAGGAAAATGGGGTCCCGGATGCAAATATACATATTCTGATCCCTGGTTCAAATGTTAAGGAAGCAATGTTATCAAAAATAACCATGAATAAACGTGGATTATTAATATGTAAAGAAATCATTTTGACATGCACCAAAATTGTTTGATGAACATTTACATAATTTTCAAGTATTTCAACTTTCTTCATGAAACAATACCACTCATCTCAACTTTCTCTTCCTCATATGTAGCGATTTCAATTGTCACCATGCTAATTTGGTGGGTGTTGGTACCTCTATTATCAGCCATGGCACTTCAGCAAAGGACTTCTGTGACTACATGGAAATGAGTTGATCTGTGAACTTTCCAACCTCAACTTCTCCCAATGACAAATCCTCCATTCTCGACTAGGTGATGAAATACTCAACCACAAATATCTCCTGTTCTTCCTTTGCTCCAATTGGTTCATCTAATAATCATCATCACACCATTTTAAAGCTTTTTTCCCTTGGCAGGGGTCAGCTTTCTGTGGGCTCCAATCATGGTACCCTTTCTTGTGGCAATGTTTTTACAGCCGGAATCCCTTCCTTCACGCCAACCCTTTAGTCACCTTCGACACGCAGTGATAATTACCAGTATACTGGTGCTCATTTTGCCGACCTTGGAAGGATGAAGGCTGGGTTCAAACTCAGGACCCCGAGGATCCCAAGCCACCACCCTAACCACTAAGCCAACACCAGGTTAATTGGTTCATCTGATAATATGCTTGTGAAAGTCAACATCTCTTTGGTTATTGTCAGAGAGCTGCCTCAATGACAGAAAGCCTGGCATTTCACCCAAGCAGGTTGACAGGAACTGCATGCAGCCATCTCTCTTCAGGACTGGCCTCCCATAGCTGCTGTCCCTGATGTTAACTTAGCCTGGGAATTCTTCCACAGAATACTGCTCTCTCATATGCACAGATTCATACCATCTTGTTTTCAATTATCTTACCCCTTTTCCAACTCAAGGCACACTGAATCTTGTGGTGAGGCAGTTGCTCTGAAACAACTTGCCTTCTCTTCCTGGAAGGCAATTAAATCCAACAAAAGGCAATCTCAGTGCATTCCAAAAAGTCTGCAAAAAGTGTGTATCCACTTTCAGGAGAGCCAGAAAACATCTGTCCAACCTCAAGAATGAACTTCCAAACTTGTCTCCCTCCTGTAAACCGAGTGGCACCTTGTAAAATCTGTCTCTGGAGTATGCTCCCCTTCCACCCCTTCCCTCTTCCCTCTTCAAATGGCACTACAGCCGACTTCATTCAGGAGAAGACTGAATGCCTCAATTCTGTGTTTGCTTCCAAATCTTGTCTCTACAACCCCTCACACCCATACTTCCCTGCCGTACCCGGACTATGTGTCTTTTGAACCTTAGAAGGTAGAGGAGGTTCTTTCAACCCTCTACTCTGACTCTGCTACTGAACCAGAAAGCATTAGCTCACATGTCCTCAAAACCTGCTCTGCTGCTATTGCACATCCTCCCTCTGCCCCTGCTCTGCTGCTGTTGCAAATCCTCCTTCTGCCCTTTTCACCCCGTCATTTGCATTACGTCATCTTCCCTCTGCTTGGAAATCCACCATCACTGCACTACATAAAAAAGGAGCAAAAACTGACCCCTTCAACGACAGACCTATCAGCTTACTTCCATTGATCAGCAAGGTCATGGATTCCATCAATGCCTTTTCTCCAACAAACTCACCTCAGATCACGAATTTAGTTTCAGACCAGGACACTCCACCTTTGACATGCTGCTTCTACTTGCCCAACAATGGATGGAGGCTATCAATGTATGACATGAGATCAGGGCCATCTCTCTGGACATATGTCATGCTTTTGATACAGTCTGGTATTCTGCTTTGGTCTCCAAACTCTATGCCTATGGCTTCCTGACTTCCTCCACACATGGCTTCCTGACTTCCTCAACTCTCAGGCCAGTGTGTGGCAATCAATGGAATACTTTCATTTTCTCTCCCTGTCTGGTATGCTGCAAGGCAGTGTTCTGGGCCCAGCAACAAATATTCCTGATATGCATCAATGATCTCTATGACTCTCTGGAAAATCCCTTTTATCCATTTACTGATGACTCCACCCTCTGCTGTGACATCCATCATCCTTCAGGCAGGTAGGCTGCAGCTTCTTCCCTCTCTTGAGACCTTAAAAAAATCACAAACTGGTCAAACATTTGGAATATGTTTTTCAATCCTGACAAATCTCACACTCTCATGATCTCTCTCCGAAAGGACCATCTGGCAAACCCTACTATCTATTCTTAAAATCCTCATGAGGAAGTTTAGTCATTCAAACTCCTGGGTCTCACTCTCAGCCATTATCTTTCTTGGACAAACCATATTTCAAAATTGGCCTCCAAAACCAGCTGCCGACTGGGCAACCTCCATCCATAGAAAGTCCTTCCTTGGCATACCTGATCTCCTATTCACCTGCAAGGCCTTCATCTGCAGCTTGATGGAGTTCTGTTGTCCCCTTTGGACAGGCTCCCCTGCCTCACATCATATTCCACTTGATGTCATGGAAACCAAGGCCTTAAAGATCACTGGAATCCTCCATGCTGAGGATGAGTATCATTTCACCATCACAGACAGGTCAGCGGTCTCTCTATTATCTATTGCTCCCTTTCTGGTCTTGCATGCTCTGCTCTTTCTGTGCTTTTTCCCCATCCCCCCAAGGTTTCTGCAAAGCTCACATGGTCCATCATCAACCCACTTCTGGTGAAACAACTGAAATCCAGGATCACTGCTCACCTACACTCATCTATTCCTTCTTTTTCCCACCTGTAGAATTAACTTCCACATCCTCTTCAATATCATTCTTCCCCCCAGGTCTTCAACACAGTGTTCACCACCATCTCAGATCATCCCCGATCCTAAACCATGATCTTTTTTATCCTCGTTAACTCCCCCTAAATCCCTCCCCCTTCCAAATTTCCAGTTTTCCCTCCTTCGAGTTTCCTTCTATATCGATTTTGTCCATCCCATTCATAAGTACTTTGCATCCTGTTTTTGTCTGTTATGTCCTTATCCGTTGACTCTTCACTGTACTAGCTCTTCCACGAGCCTTGGCAAGGTATAAAAAAACAAAACAAAAAAAAACCGCTGCATCTAATTATACATTTTCATATATTAACATAACCATTTGACCTCCTCTTCCTCACTCCTCAAAACTCATGTGTAGACACCATGGTGAGCAGACAAATACAAATAAACAAATCATGTTCATCGATATACCTCATATACTTCACCAAGTTGTGTTCATTCAGAAAAGTTTGTGGACTGGTGTGACTACTATTATTTACTTCTTCACGTCAACAAGACAAAGGAAATTAATTTTGATTTTCGCTGCTTAAAAGGTGGCCATAATTATTCATGATTATCATACAGAACAAGTTTCTGAGCACAAGTATTTGGGGACAATGATTGATCACAAATTGAAATGGAGCAAGAATTCCCAAGTGCTCGCCGGTAAAGCAAACCAAATTCCCAGCAGAAGGGCAGGAATTTGGAATTTTGCTAAGGTGCTGGCAATAGCTCGTCTTCTCTTCGTGAAAGGCACTGTGGGATCTTTAACATCCACCCACTCAAGCCAGCAGATGGGATTTTCAGTTTTAGCATCCATCTGAGGGACAGTACACAATTTATATTGATATTAATTATTTCAATAAAATAAACAAT
Source organism: Eptatretus burgeri (assembly GCF_056783735.1). Taxonomy (NCBI): domain Eukaryota; kingdom Metazoa; phylum Chordata; class Myxini; order Myxiniformes; family Myxinidae; genus Eptatretus; species Eptatretus burgeri. Next base: position 88,056,730 of record NC_140961.1, on the reverse strand, counting down.
TTCCCTATGTTTCAGTACTTGTGTATCGACAGACCATATGGTCGAGTCAGAGTATCCGTTAATACAGAGTTCCTCAGAGCTGGGACCTTTCAGCTGAGAGATCGTCAAAACGGTCTTTTGACACTGTGTTCAATATTACTTCACTTTACCATTCCTCAAAGTCGCCCAAATGAGCCAAAAAATCGACGGCAACCACACATGGAAAGCAGGTAGCTGAAACACTCTTTCGTATATAATATATATGATCTGAATACCCTGTCTATATATTACATGTGCTGCTTCCTCAGCATCACGTGTAACGACTTACTCTGGCAGGTCCCTGTTACATGGCGATATAACCTACTAGAAACTCACGGATCATACTTTGCTTACCACAGTCTAGCTTTTGATCCCCCCCCCCTCCATTTTCACTTCATATATTCTTGTCATTCGTAATGTATTGAAGGACAAAGCATTATCACAAGATATTCACATGTCATTATTTGTATAGTATGGGCGAGTCTTATGCAAAGCTTGAAAATGATGGTCCTCAATTTCATATTCAAGACACATGAAGAAAATGCAAGAGGTCAGGAAAGAAAGACGAAGACAATCATGGGCACGAACAAGTAAGAGAGAGGGAGAGGGAGAAAGGGAGAGAGAGGGAGAGCGAGTCAACAAGCCTTTGAACGTGGTGAAAACTACATTTTAACACATTGTGTGCAGCAAAATTTACCATATATTGTAATGTTAAATAATGCATGGACTGTTATTTAATTATGAGAAAACATTGGACTGCAGAGATAAAAATCAGAGTATATTGTATGACATGAGTAAACAGTACTCTACATTAAAAAGTGAACAAAGGCTTTGCGATTTCATTACCGTACAATCAACAATTCAAAAATTACAATGAGTACTTTCTCAAAATATCTTTCTTGAATCTAAACTTAAATGTGGTATTTGTTGGGGAGATTCTTACGTTAATACATATGGAGTTCCACATATTTTCAACAGTGTGCATTTTTGTGCCAAGGAAGCCACAAGATTTAACAAGTGTATGTTTGAAGAATTTCTTGGAGGGTAATTGTGAAGGGCAGAATTATTTAACTGAAACATTTGATTAAATGAGACTGGTAATTGTTAGTATAAAATCTAAACATGAAGAGGGAATTTTGTAATCGAAATATGTATTCAATTCTAAGAGTATTAAAAAGCAGAAATAGTAGGTTTGTTTGATCATCATACAGTGCATCTGCACAAAGTCATATGGCCTTTTCTGCAGCAGGAGAAGAGCATTCATTTTTGATTTATCGTGTGCCCAGACAATACTACAGTAACTTGGATGTTGCAAAATAATGTAACTATAAACACTGAATAATGTTTGAGTCGGTAAATAATAGTTCAGGTTTAATAATATACATATGCAATGTGATAGACATTTATACTTTTGCTATTTGTTCATCCCGACTTAAGAACCCATCAGTTAATACACTTACAAATTTTAAATTATTTTTCTTTTCAATATTTCCACTGTCATATTAATTTTCGATTAAAATCATTGCAGAATATCCTTGAGCCCTTAAAGTGTGTAAAATTCGTTAGTTATCGCATCATGACCAAAGGAATTAATATTTAGTAAGTCAATTATTTTCAATACTTCACCTTGGTCAGTTGGGGTGAAAAACAATGAAGTAGTACATGAATCGACGAGAATATCTTTATCATCTTTTTATTATTTGGTATTTTAGAAGCCTGTTTACATCCAATATTTATAAAATTATTATTAAAACCATTCACAATATCGTTGGGATTATCATAAACAGCATCATTGTGAGTGTATTTTTGTTGTAATGGGGTGTGTTTTGATTTGCCAAGTCCATCGTTCACTATTTTCCAAGTTGCAGACATATTGTGTCTGGCATTTTCTCAGATTTTTCGGTCTGATAGTCCACTTTCCCAGACTGACACTCTGCTCTTGCAGTCTTGCTGTCTGCTATTCCAATCTGACTGTCGCTTCTTCCTGGATAACTGTTCATTCTTCTTGTCATGATGTTGACTCCTCTTGTCTCTGTCAGTTTCTCCAATCTTGATGTGAACTCTTCAAGGATGAATGTCAGCTCTTGGGGTCGAACTGTTGGCTCTTCTCGTCTGATCATCAACTTTTCTTGTCTCATTCTCAGCTTCTCCAGTCTGCCTTATGGCTCTGAATATGATTGTCGACTCTTCTGGGATTGTTACAGTTTCTGGAACAGACAGAATAACAAAATTGACTGACTAATGTACTTGAAAAATGTTTAATTTTACAAGTAATGAAAAATCACTGATAGAGTGACACTTGGCGAAATGGAATGGCATTTGGTAGAGTGGACACCTTTGTCAGGCTGAATAGTTTAAAATTTGTATCCCACTGAAAGGTCGCATCTGAATCCGGACCTTAACCAAAATCGAATCAGCTTGTTCTTGTCACCTAACCAACTCAACCACCGAGTTTTGTTATAACTCATCCATAACTTTTTTAGATATCATGCTAAACATAGTTTTTGACCCCATCTCTCAATGGTGAAGAATCACTTGAAAATTAAATAATTTTAATTTCTGGATCTGGATTCGGATCGACACCAAAATTGAAATGATTCGTCCTTGTCTCACACCCTGTCCGATGCATGTCCAAATACAGTACCGACTCATGTCCAATACAGTTCTCACACCTGGCCAATACAGTGCCGATGCATGTCCAATGCTCACACCTGTCCAATAGAGTGCCCGTACAATAGAGTGCCCATGCTTTTCTATCCCCGATTACATCCTTTAAAAATCTCTTCCATAAAACATTTGTTTTTTCCTAAATTTCACTATGAAAAGGGCAATCTTGTGAGGAAAGGAACTCCTATTTTTTCACTGAGGGGCACTTTTCTCAACAAGGTACTTTTAACACCATGAAAAACATTTCTTGATGGAAAGAATGCCCCTTTTGTCATATAAAGGAAACTTTGTCAGCATTGATAAGGGCACTTTCACACTTCCATTAGGACACATTTGATTCATAAAATGACACTTTACTCCGATCAAAAGGGCACTCTTTAGAGAGAAAATGGTACTTCTATATCGGTCAACACAGTGGAGGGGGGGGGGAGGAGGAAAAGTGCCCCCTTGCCCCACCTCCAGTTCCATCACCCGCAGGCAATGTGTGGTGGATCGGTACAAATATACTGAGCATGTGTGTGGTTGTGAAGGCTGCCAGGAAGGCTTAAAGGTACACAAACTCACCTTTAAGTCATCTAGCCTGGGTTCGATTCCCAACCCAGCGATAAACTGTCCTCCCGGTGTTTTGCATGCTGGGCCATTCATCAATGTGTGCGCCATCTCTCGGATGGATGTTAAATGGGCGTCCTAATGCCTGTTTGGCAGCGTTCGTTGGTGGATGTTAAAGATCCCATGGTGTCCTTCGTAAAGAGTAGGTGAGCTATCGCCGGCACCATGAACAAATTCCAAATTCCTGCCCTAACTAGTTGAACGTCAGGCCTGACCAGTCAATTCGTGAGAACTTGGGCCAAGCTTCCCCGAGCTGATCCCACAAGAAAGGTGGGATAATGATGGCCGTAGAAGAAGAAGAAGAAGAAGAAGAAGAAGAAGAAGAAGAAGAAGAAGAAGAAGAAGAAGAAGAAGAAGAAGAAGAAGTGTGTGTTTGTGAAGAGAGTAATTCCTGTCTTCCTCTTCACTTCCTGACAAGATGAATGTGCTATCACTTGTAATGGTGAATATGGTTATCTGCAACGTATAAGGAAGTTGTAACATTTCTAGGGAAATAAATTTTATGCGACTTTTAATATTCCTTCATCATTATTCATCTTCTTTTCCTCCTTACACCATTAGGTGCATAAGGCTGCCAGAGGCAGTTTCATTGGCTAGGCCGCTGGGGTGCGAACATGGATTTGTCGCCACTCAATATATGACACAGGATACTTGACTGCACGCGCAGGACTTTGTAATATGTTCAGGTGTCAGCAAAAGCTCACCTTCTCTTTGTGAAGGACGCGTCCACCAACTAATGCCTTTAACGTCCACCAACTAAAGGAAGCAAACTGCATGTCCAGTTTAACGTCTATCCGAGGGACGGAACACACATCCGTAATGGCCCTGCATGTGAAACACCAGGATGGTAGTTTATAGCTGTGTCAAAATTTGAACTCAGGATAGCCAGCTCATAGTCAAGTCTGCATACCTCCATGTTATCCTGCCAGCCCTTGTTACATGATAGCTACTTCAAATACTGAATAGAATACCACCTTGTGGCCCTGATCAAAATATTCCACAGGCCATATCTGGCCCACAGGCCAGAAATTCCCCACATCTAATTTAAAGGATAGAGTATGGACAGATCCCATGAATCTGCATCTCTTGGAGAGGGGAAGTTTCTCCCTAAAGTGCCCCTGCACTGACCTCAAAGGAAAACTCCATCACGAAATGAGGGTATTTTATACTCTTACAGACACGGGGTCTGTAGTTATCACGAGGAAGGTCCTCAGACTTTCGCCTGACCTCTGGTTCTAAGGCCTCTGCCACAAATATCTCTGCAGTCCGATAATTTGCTCGGCAACCATGGCTGCCGATAGGAACCGCAGAGCCTAGCAGGGTTTTTGCTCCTTGGTTAAACGTTACCTTACCGTTGACACGGAAACCCTAATTAGGGGTCACACCCTCACCAGCCACCTCTATATTTATCATATAAGTCCGAGCGAACCGTGGATGGCTGTTGGCTAATCACGGAGCCAACCAATGGGCAAAACTTCCCATCTAACTAAACTTACACATAATGTCGGACCAATAGCGGAAGGACAAAAGTGAGCGGGCCAGAAACATTTAAGAGTTCAATCAGTACATTTTTTCAGCAAGAACAAGAATAAGAATCATAAATGGCAGTTATTTACGATAGCAATCGTGAGCATGTATTTACAATGGATTGACAGACATCACAATGAAAAAGGCAAAAAGCGAACAGTAATTATTCTTAACGCTTATAGAGCTCACTCGCACATTCTTATTTATGCTAAACACAAGACATAGGCATTAATCATTGTGGGGAAATGTAGAGAGGAAGAAGAGAGGAAGTATATAAAGTGCAGAGGAGAGCATGGGTATGGCTCCTCCTCACCTTACACAGATGCATGTAAGCTTGTACTGCATGCAGACTCGTGCAGTGCGCAGCATGCAAGCTTGTACCATGTTCAGACATGTGCCGCATGTAGCGTGCAAGCTCGTATCATGTGCAGACTTGTGCAGTGCACAAGCTTTCCCTTGGTGTCTTTCGCGGTCCGAACAGGCAGATGTGAGTGTAGGCTTGGCCAAAGGACTCGTGGTAAGGAGAGCTTGATGGATGAGAGCGATACAAATCAAAAGTCCCTGCACATAAGTCGGGTTAAGAGCAGAGTTGAGGCCACTCCTGGATAATAAGATGAGTTCAGAGCCCTCCTGGCAGGCGTCGTGCCAAGGGCACTCCTGGCAGGCAGTGTGTGGTGGTTCGGAGCACGATGAGACAAAACCCCCTGGCAAACAGGGCTAGTGGTTTATCAAACGCTCGGCAGATTGAGACGTGCGATGGATCGCGACATGTGGCAAACGAGAGCACTTGCTGATCCACAAGTCAAAGCTGCTTGAATGCCTCTTGTTCAGTCTCTCCATGGACATCCACTCTCCTGTGGAGGTTAAAACCTTCTGCTCTCACAACCAACTTGATTCACTTGTTTGCACATCTGCTCTCCTCCGAAGGTCAAGCTAATCTGCTCTGCTCGGAGGTTAAAACTGATTTGCTCTGATCTGCTTTTTCAACGACTTGGTGGAGTGGGGGGGGGGGGGTGAGCAGCTTAGCTCTTAATGTGTTGTTTTGCAAGAAGTGAAAGGAAAGAAGAGACCAGTGCAGAGCTAATGATTGTCTCCATTGTGTCGAAATTTGGGGTTTTGCATAAATTGAAAAGAACTAGTCTATTTATTTTCAATGTCCGACTTCAATAATTTTTTGTTTGAGTCAACAGGTTCTGTTATTGTGCATGGCAGCACCAGAACACTGGTACTCATTTCACCAACCTTGGAAGGAAGACAGGCTGAGTCAACCCCACCTGGTGTTAACTCAGTTGCCACTGGAGCTCAAACTCAGGATCCTAGGATCCTAAGCCAGCCACCCTTACCACTAAGCCAACACCAGGCTTAGTCAACAGGTAATTCTGCTCCATTGTTTTGAAGTAATGGCGATTCATGACGTGGGAATTCGTGACGGCTGGTGGGGGGTGGGGGGGATGGTTTCGGATGTTGAATGAAAAGGAGGGAGGGATTTGAATGAGAATGGGTAGATTGTTGTACTAAAAGTTGGAAAATCAAGGGACATTACACAGGGATGCTAAACTCACAATGCATCTCTATCACGAAAAAAAATACCTCTGTACAAAAGGTAGGATCTGTCGAAATACATAAATTAATGAAATATCTATCTGGAAAAAAACCTACATGTCTCTGAATGCATATGGGGGTCTTTTCCATAACCACACCAATACCTTTGTTTCTGGCATACAGTGTGTGTTCAGGGAAGTAACTTTCCCCAAGGTCAACGGCCGTGTTTGACTGGTCAAGTCCTGCGTTGTCTGTATGTGAGTAGATAATTTGTGTATATGACAGCTCTTCCATGAGTTTTAGAAACTCAGAAAAACTTTAGACATGAAAATCTACCTGTGAGAGAAAATAAGTGAAAATCTGACACATCCATTAAATAGTTCACCTCGGTGGCATAAAATTTGTGAACATTGAATTGCTGGTAGACACCAGTAAATAGGAAAGGATTTGGAGAAGAAATGTTTAAAATCAAGGAAAAATAATTATTGAAAGAGAAATGGAATGACATGAGATTAATAATTATTTGTTCAAAAACGACGTAAGTTTGGTTTTGTATGTAGTATTATCCTGTTCTCAAAACGTTTTGATAACAGGATAATATTATTATTATTAATATTGTACAAAAATACTGATAACTACATACAGCTTACGTGATGACTTGTATCATCATCATTATCATCATCATCATCAATACATCATCATCGATGTACCACACTCTTGACAGAGTGTTGGTGATGCCAAAGTCTCTTGGCAAGCATTCTGCTGGGTTCCTTGCCATTGTCTTCCCAGCAGTCAATCAGGGCAGGAGTTTGCAATTTGGCCAGCCTGCCGGTGATAACTCGCCTCGTCTTCCTGTTCAAGGTACGATAACTCACCTCCTCCAAGGAAGACATGATGGGATATTTAATCTCCACCTACAACGAGTGCTGCCAGCCGAGTCTTCTTGCTTAACTTCCATCTGATAGACGGTGCATACATAGATGTATCACCATTCATGCCAAACACCAGGATGATAACTTATACCTCTGCCGAGATTCAAACCCAGGTAAGTGCACATACCTCCAAACTATCTTGCCAGCCACAATTTACCAAAATAATAACAAAAAAAGAGACATTTACACAATTTTGGAGGTATCGGAAAGTACAGCAATTTCAATAAGGGCATTTCACTTTATCTTCCACCACTGTTGAGATGTCTCAGGGATCGTAATTACCCATTCAATTAAAGTCACACTTACGCTCTTTATCAATGACAACGTGAATAATAGCAGCAATATCTGTTTGTGACCCTTAGGGAAGGAACAATACCTAAGTACACCTAAGCGAGTTCATAATTGCCATTTAAGTGAGATTAATAAAGCATATTGGGATATTTCTTTGCTTTTGAAAAGCTCCAGCTCAGAAGCATTTATCTCAGAGCTTGCAAAATGTTGTCATTTTGACTGCTCTGAAAATACCACACATTGTGATATTCAATATGCTTTGTTAACTGCACTAAATGCAACAATTCCATGCAATGTGCAACCTTTCGATAAAACATTAAGTGTCCCTTTTATGCAAATGACAAGAAAGAACATAAACGAATTGCACAAGTGTACTTAAACTGATCTTAAGAGCCAAACAATATTCACCAAACATTGTTGGATATTATGGAAAAGGTGTGTCAATTTGCTTTGATGTGAAATTTGTGCAACTATAGGTGGTAGATTAAAATGTAAATGACATCCCTCTTTTGAGAAACGCTTCCCTCTATCAGGCCAATTAAAAAGCTCTTCAAAAGAGGATGACCTGAAGGCTAGGGGTTAGCTGTCAGCCTCCAAGGCCTTCACAAGTACAGGCTGCAAAAGCTCAATCTGGCACCCATGGATTTAATGAGGGCCATGCCAGATAATATTGAGAAGAGCAGCAAGCCTTGAGGCCCTTACCAGGGAAACAGGCAGTGATAATTACACCTTTGCTTGTGCATTGTCTATTATGTTGCAAGCGAGCATCACCTCCACGAAACCAACTGGTGGTTTTAGTATCCAAGCGTTGATAATGCCACTTGGATCGCAAAAGCAGAGTGATTTGAAAGTAAAAGTACACTCCTCACTCTTTAGGCCAATGCCAAGATCCCTTCATTGCTCCCTCATTAAAATGAGAAGAGTATACCTTACTTTTCTGCTATATTCTCCTTGCTATATTATCTACCTCTTCCATTCTGTTCTTGAAGTCCATGCTCCTGCAGCCCTCTGCTCCACTTGGGTCCTCAAGCATTATTCCAGAACACCCCTCCTTGTTAAGACTCTAAAATCAAGAAATACAGACTTACTGACCAACTCCACTCCTCTGTTCTTCTGCACTCCCTATATTTAATTGCCTCCCTGGGCCATTGCAATCCCACATTTCTTTCTTGTGCTTCAACACAACAGTACTCTGCCATCACATGTCATTATCCATTCCTTCCCATGATTACCCGGCAAATTGTGTTTTTTTCGCCAAGTATGTTGGTCTGTTGTGTTTGTCTGTGTGTTTGTTACACAATTTTTGACCACAGTTTTCAAGCAATCGTTCTGAATTTATTTTTGTTTGTGTAGGTGACTGGCCAAGGACAGCAACGCTTAATTTTGGTGAATATCTGAATCCGGATCTGGATCTGAGTAATTTTAAAGTGATTTTTCACTATTGAGAGATGGGGCCAAAAATGATATATGGCACAACATCTCAAAAAGTTATTGATGGATTCATAGGAAACTTGGTGGACAGGTTGAGAGTGCCACTCAGAAGAATTAATTCAATTTTGGTGAAGAACTGAATCCGGATCCAGATTCGAGAATTTTTCAAGTGATCGTTCACCATTGAGAAATGGGGCCAAAAACTATGTATAGCATGTTATCTCTAAAAGTTGTGAACGAGGTATGACAAAGTGAGGTGGGTGAGTTGGTTAGATGACAAGAACAAGCTGATTCGATTTTGGTTAAGGTGCGGATTCAGATCAGACCTCTCAGTGGCATACAAAATGCCACTTATTATTCAGTTATTTAATGAATGCGATTTTGATGCACAAAAAGCGCTGACAATGCAGTTTCACGAAAGAGTGAATGAAACCTTTCTTACTTTTTTGACTCAGCCTGTTTATGCAGTAACTTCTTCACAAGAGTACTCATCATCATTATCATCATTATAATCATTATCATGTATGTTACTTGGCTGACAGTGCCAGTGCTGTCAAAGCAGTGTCATGATGAGGGTTATGCTGGGTGGTTTTCCATTGCCTTCACAGCAGTCAGTCAAGGTAGGAATTTGGAGTTTGTTCAGGGTTTCAATGATAATTCATCTACTCTTCATCAAAATATACTACTGAGATCTTTCATGTCCAACAACAAATGCACACAGCCAGGTCCTGAGGTTAAAGTCAACCCAATGGATAGTGAACACATTGATGCAACACCTGGTGCAACCCCATCTGCACCATCCTGAAGACGTGTAAGAGTACTAAACTCTCGTAAACAGCAATACATAATAAAAATGGAGTAAAAAGCATTAAACACATCATAAAATTTGATCTTGAGGTCTTCTTCCCCCATGGAGATCAATTACACATTTTCATCAATTGTCTTTTGACTATCTCTGGAAAGATTTGTGCAAAATGCAACTATGGCAATTACCTCTAACAAGGCAGCTAACAAGGCAGCTACAGTGAGATTGCCCCAAAAAAGCAATTCTTTAGCGTCTGAAGTAGGTCTGCCATCGCCATTACACACCCATTGACAGATGCCATAAAGAAGCATTCCTTTGCTTCATCACCAAAAGAGGACTGGAGTCAATCAGGAAACTTTATGACATCCTTTACTTTTTCATTCAAAGTTTCAAAACCTGACCTTCAGACTTGTATTCTTCAGAAAGAAACTGCAATATGTCTGAGTGAGTTTCAAAGGTTTCACATTATTTAAAAGGCCAATCATATTCAGCAAGGTGACTGAAGGTTTGCAATTCAGCACAAGCTGGCAAGATTGACTTTTGGTTCAGGGTGGTCATATAAGACCTCAATTAATATTACGTTGATTGGGGATTGTATTACAAGATGAACATAAACTTGCAAATACCTTTTCCATCATATTACAGTTTCAGTTGTTTGGTAGTTAGATGTATATATACAAGCAATTTTGGCACAGGATAAAGCCATTCGGCCCATCATACCTGTGTTGTACCAAGCCCAGAAAGCATCATACAACCACACACAAGCTACCTACAGGTCCTGCTGTTAAAGCATACTTGTACCCCTTATCATTAACAATAACTTTAGTTTTTAACAATAACTGTTAAATAACAATAACAAGTATGCTTTAACAGTTATTGTTGAACTTTAGAGTTTAACAATAACTGTTAAAGCATACTTGTACCCCTTATCATTATTGAGTTCAATTAAATCAGCGGAGCAGATTTAATCAACTTCCTTGGAATAAACCTTCCTTCTATGAAATGTTGTGATTATTGGTTTATGTGATTCATCAGCTAATTGCTCTTCAATCTTAGTGACATCATTAGAGCCTATAAGTTTTTGAATTTCCAAGCCCAAGTTTCAATTTAGCACTGATCATCTTCTTCACGATGAACCGCTCAACTTTTTCTCTCGAGGTTGGATTTTGTATCAGAGACAAATTATACAACATTTCTCAATCGGCTACATGTTTTTCCTCCCAACGTTGTGCTATTTCCATACTCAATATCATGCCTCATGCACACTTCATCAACCCGATTGATAGGTTCGTTCCACTGTTTAAGATTGTCAGCCTCATCTAATCTTTTATTCAGGTTTGTTCCTGGACCACAGAGAGAATAGTGACAGAGAGAGAGAATGGACCACAGAGAGAATAGGACCACAGAGAGAATAGACCCTGGTAGATGTAATTCCCCTGGTATTCCAGTTTTTGTAAATTTACTTCCTGAAAAAAACTTTTGTATATTTCCCCCATGTTTGTGTTTGGTGATGAATTCACTCTTTTTTGAGCCACACACCGAACATGTATCTTTTTGTATAACCCTATTATTTTTACTTTTAACATACAAAATATTCTTAATCTTGGTTTGCTTTTTACATTTTAGACAATAACTCATTTATTTATGTGAAAAATTCCAAAAGAGTGCAAAAACCTTTTTAGTTTCCAACATGCACATGTGAATCTTAATTTTTAAAACATAAAGAATCCTAAGAAATGTCTTCACTCTCTCCTGCATTTATTTAAGAAAAAAAATGCAAAACTTTAATCAAAGTCAATTACACCAACATCATCAATAATATAATCTTTTCCTTCTTTCTCTCCTTTATCTCCACTTTTTCGTTTAAATCTTGTCCCTGAAACCGATGTTAATAGTCTTGATGCATATATTTCTAATAGACTTGTCAATTTGTTTTCCTCCTTGGTGCGTTGAGATTGATTTATTTTCTGTAATACCTTTGATCTATTTATAATCTCATTTGTTTCCATATTTTTATATTTATTTATTCTCTCTCTATCCTCCTTCTCCATCTCCTCCTTCTCTCTCTTCTCCCTCTCATCTCCCTCTTCTCATTCTCTCTCTTCTCCCTTTCCTCCTCTCTCTTCTCCCTCTCTACGTTCTCTTTTTTCTCAGTTTCTTCAACTCCTTCCACATCCCTTACTATCCTCGAACCACTTTCACCCCATAGAATATCATACATATGTTCATCAGGATTTCTTGTTATTCCTGTATACAAAATAATTTTTTTAGAATAGGAAACCAATAAAATTTCTTCTGATTTTCGAAAACAGCCTTATGTTTTCTTACCTTTAAAATTCTTTCATTATTTAACATTTCAGTTAAATCCAAAGTTTGATTTATTAACATCTGTAAAAAGCCAATCTTTAATTGAAAATACCTCATTCTTATGTTGTAGAACACATTTATTAAAATACCGAATACCCTTTTCTTGAAGGTATGCTGGGACACAGAAATGATAATTTTCTTGAAGCCTTCTTGATGTCATTTATGTATCAGAAATATATGACAGATTAATATAATGACAGGAAATACCTCCCCATCTTCCCAAAGTTAAATCAGTTTGTATTCCCTTACTTATTATATATAATCCTGTTCTTTGTTTTTTCATGATATAAACTATGGCAAAACCATTATTGATTTTACCATTATTAAATTATTTTATTTGTTGTTTGCAAATCGTGCTTCCACAAAACTCATTCTCGGCACCAAGTGGATAATATTCTTCCTTACGAGACTGATTTAATTGTTCCAGGTCTTCCAGGTAAATTTTTAATGACCAATTAAACTCTAAATCATTAATGTTTTATTCCCATTGTGCTATTCTCATACAAACGATATGCCCTTCTTTATAAAATTTTATTTTAATTGGAACTGTGAATTCTGTATGACCCGGAGATAAAATCAACACTTCTGTATCTTTGGAATACACAACCGTTTTATTTAAGGATATATATATATATATATATATATATATATATATATATATATATATATATATATATATATATATATATATATATATATATATTGTGATAAATCACTTAATCTCACCAAGTCATTCGCGTCAGTCGGGCTTGGATAATTTATTAATTTATAAGCATTTTTCATTTTAATATTTTTTGCTACACTAAATTTCTGTCGTTCAGCCTGTGCCTTTGTGTAATAATTTGATAAATCAATATCCAGTTTTTGGGATACACCAAAGATAGAACCATCTTTTCCATAACACGTCATTTATATTAGATTAAAAATAATGTCATTAAATTTTTTTTATTTTTGTTGAGTTGAAATAACACATATAGACATAATTGATCACAACACTTGGAATTTAATTCTTGGACTTGAAATGTATGATAAACACCATTCTGTAAGAATTTTATTACTTCAACAGGTGGTGGAAGACCATAACTATCAAAATAATATTTTTCTTGACTATTAAAAATACAAACCCAATGAGAAACGTTCCCATTATTATCTTCTAAGTTCATCAAGATATTCTTCATATGTTTAGACACATTTGTTAATTCATCTCTCATACAAATAACCATATTATGAATTTTTAATTTCTTACAATATTTGATGAGTTCTAAATTTGATGTTGTATTCTTTCCAAATTCTTTAAACCATCATCAATGCTCATTTATTTATCAGAAAAATATAATCCATTTCCCCTTTTAGTTAATTTTACACCTGCTTGTGTGATAGAAGAAAGCATATCTCCAACTAACAATCTCGCTTTATCAGGCAGACTTTCAAGTTTTTCAGCAAAATCTACAATTACACCATTCCCGGTAATTTGTTTCTCCAACTATTTGTTATGTGTTTCCAACTCTTTTTGAGCCCCGAGTTGAGCCTTCCTTTCGTTGGCAGTTTTCACCGCTGTTGAAATACCACCCGCTAATGCTCCAACCGCACTTAAACCAGCAAATACAGGAACTAGAAATGGTAGAAATCCTCCACTCGTCTCTCTTATTGAATATTTCTTCAACATTGGTTTGGACATTTTAATTTTAAGTGATCCAGTTGCGTTCAAGATTTTCACCTCTTCTCTTGTGAGCAAAACATCAATTCTTACAACTCCTTTTCTCTGAATTGTATTAACGTTAATCATACAAGGCTTTTTATTTTGAATAGAAGATGATAGTTTATGAAGATTGATTTGAGTAACAGATACCCCAGTTGGCACTTTACTACTCATTAATTTATTTAAAAATTATGTGAGACTAATCATAACACCATTATCTGTATTAATCTGTAATTCTATTTCTTCGAAAAGCAAACAATATGTATCAACTTTTTCACTCTCTCCTCTTTCAATGTATAGAGAAGTATCCACTCAATTAGACTTTATAGTTTCCTTTTGAGCACTCAGGTCAATCGCATAGATTGGAAACAGACTTTTAAATGTTGTCATATCCAAAATTGTTTTTTTAATACCACTGCTTTCACACACCTTTTTATTTGGTAATACTTGTATGCTTCAGCATAATCATTTTTTCCCAATTAATTTCCAATCTATCTCGTGGAAAAAGTGTTCCATATTGAGAAAAGCGAAGTTGTTTCACCTTAGCATTATCACTCAATGCATTATTCTTATCACTAGCACTATCACCATCTGGTTAAAAAAGAGCCACAGATATCGTGGCTTTCCTTCCAGAACACCCAAATTCTACGTGTAAGTGGTTTGGTTCAGTTTAATGTGTTGGCATCTTCTTTTAAGGTATGATACATTGAGTGGCTTCTTTGAGTTAAGTCTTCTATTCAACATCTCTTCTGTTTAAGATTAGGAGTATATTCACTAATATACCAACTAATTTCATCAATTAGAAATTTATTCTGAGCAGCAAAAGCATTAGCCACACCAAAAAGCAATCTATTTTCATTATCATTCCTTTGCAGTTGAAATCTAATTTTAAGATCATGCAGAACTTTATAATGATCACAAAATTCAAATATACCTTTAAGAGGAACTGCCACAGTAAAACTATTACCTGTTTTTGTATCATCATTACACATTCCTTTCCTTTGACTATATCCAGGGTCTGTGTTTGTTCCCATTGCCACATCAGGAATAAAACCTTCGACAGCCCCCTTTCCCGTTCTATCACAAAATGAATAAAGTGTAAATTTCATCATTTCAGATTGAGCAGAGACATAATCAATACTTCATCTTCTTGTGTTCCAATATACAAACGAACACTATCAAACTTTTTCCAGAAGAAATCATTTATGAGTGTAGCATTTGTGTTATTCGCAGCCTTAGTGAATGTAAATTTACACAACAAGAAACCTTCGGCTAGATTCAAATAAGCTTGTTGATTGTTTATTTCAAAACTTTTTGTTCCTTTTGCATTCCAGTCTGTTCCAGTTATTGCATTTACCGTGAAGCATTCCTCTTTTTTAGTAGAGTTTGAGATGACAATGGTATCATCCAAATCATAGATACTGTCAATTTCTTCCATACTTGTATTTATTTCGGAAAAAATATGTTAAAACTTTTGAAACCCTGACCCAAGTATTTGAATTATTTTCTGTCGTTATTGGGGGGACAAATGAGTTTTGCCTTTCTTAATTTTCTTTAATTGTTTGTAATTTATGAGATTCCTTTTGGGCATCTTTTATACTCTTTACAGCACCTGCTACACTTCCCACAGCAGAAGCAGTTGAACCAATTAGGTCCTTATGTTCAAGAATAGTTGAACCTGTACCAATTAGAGTGTCAATTATCCCATCTCCTTTTTTTCTAAATTGATGTCTGACACCCCTTTGGCTTTGAGGTTTATAGTATCCTCGACCAAGATACATACCTTCACCCTTGTAGTATGGGGAAAGGAACATCCTATCCCCTGTAATTATTTTATCTTTTCCTAACTCGTGTTTCCTCACAATAACCATCGTATTTATTTCTTGGAAAAATTCACGTTGGTGAATTCTGATGGATATAATTTCTCCATTAAAATAAATCATGCGATTATCTTGGTCAGTTGTCCTAAAATTTACTCTGTATATGGTTTTTCCTGACACAGGTAGATAAACCAGATTTTTGAGTTTCATATTGAATTTATAACCAATTGGGGTTAAGTATGCGCTGAATGAAAATATTGTATTTGATCTTATTCCATCATTATAAGCGCCGTCAATCAAATCACACTGAATTAATACCTAATTTATGCCTGTGGATATTTGAATGGCATTATCACTGTAAAACATCCCATTACTTTCAATCTTTTTTGAGGAGAAACCCAATAACTCTCTAAATGAATTATCAATTGTGAAATCAACCTTGTAGTTATTTTTAAGTTTAATCGTTGATTTTGAAGTATGTTTTTGAATATCTATAACAATATTTTTTGGTTCATCACCCTCTTCTTTCATAAGGCAAGCAATTTCGGAAGATATTTGAGAAATCTCATTTGCTCGGGTGAAACTTATCGTTTTGTATCCACTTCCCGGTTTATAATTAAACTTGTCATTTTTCTCGGTGATATTAAATAAGGTATTCCAAGTTTCCATGGGCAATAAAGACGCCTCATATTATTTTGTTGAGTCAGGTTGTAGTGGGTATGGAAATGAAGATGTGTGGTCACTTGTGAAATTAAAACTCAGGATTGTGCTTCTCATCTTATTTAATGTTGGATAAAATGTCTTTGTATTGATA
This sequence comes from Eptatretus burgeri, assembly GCF_056783735.1. Classification (NCBI taxonomy): domain Eukaryota; kingdom Metazoa; phylum Chordata; class Myxini; order Myxiniformes; family Myxinidae; genus Eptatretus; species Eptatretus burgeri. The sequence goes on along the minus strand of NC_140961.1, from coordinate 88,040,208 downwards.
TTTATTCATTATTTTCATGTTCATCAACTGGTCTAAAATGGCTGATGCTTCATTTAAACAATTGCTATTTCAGCCTTCTTACTTCCGAACAGCAATAACAGTCCTATCACAAATTGTGATGGGTCATTTGGAAGAAAACTAACAGCTGAACCAAGCCTACTTAAAGCCTGAACAATGTGTTTCTCCTTCGCATTCTTCCTACTTTTATCAGATAGACTAACCCTATAATTAAGAGAGTCCAGCAGATCAATATATACTCTATCATCCTTATTTTTCATGTCCAATGGTTTATCAAAATACTTTGATTCATCCCTCACAGTTAAACCTTGTTTTCCATCTTTTGTTAGAAGAAACATTAATCTCAGAGTTAGTTTAACAGGGGGTTGAGCAGAACTCAAGAACCTTAATTCACCATTAAATATCAATCCCTTTTCTTGAACAAGATGAAATATTGCTGGTTGTTCTGTTGGAATGAGTCCTGCTTTGGTTTTTGAATCCGCTGAATATTCATTGTTTTGAAGAGCCTTCACAATATTATCAGGGGGTTGATTAATCTCTTCCAGTTGTTGGAATACTCCTTCATCATCATATTCTATCTCTACTTTATGCTCTAATTCTTCCTCCATAATTTGACTGAAATCTTTTAACATTTGAAGTTTTTAGGAGTATATTATATTGTGGCAACTGTGGAAGCATCTATAATTTTTTCTTGGGAAGTTTTTAAAAGTGGTTAAAAAATTTTTCTCTTGTTTTCTTTCAAATTCTTCTTTACCCAATAGTTTCTGTCTACATTTCTTCTTTATGTCTTCCTGTTGTTTTACAACTTTTGAAACCAACTCTTGATGCTTGATGAAACCAACTATTTTAGTAAAGATCAACAGGGAAATTTTCCTTTTCTTCATCATTCAAGTAGATGTGTTCAAATAAATACTTTTCTTTAAATATTTCATCAAATTCTTAATTAACATTAACACGAGTTGTAATTTCTTCTTCACTAATATTCGTATCTCTGCTTTTCATATGTTTTCGTTGAGTTTCTTCCTCAACATCAAAACCGAATGATAAAATCTTAACCTCATTACCACTCAGATGTTTAATAATTTGTCTCATTCCTTCTGGATTAGTTTCTTATATACCAACACCACCAGATTTTAGTTTCTTTCACTCACTCTTACAATGTGAATATTTTGTTGTACCAAGAGAAACCTCCTCAAATATTTGACCTTCATTCCTCAATCGCAAATGTTTCTCCACTGAAATATAGTAATGATCTTCACCTTCTACTTCTCCAGGTCTTATTGCTCTCATTGTTGTTGATACAATATGAACTACATCATTCTTTTTAAGCAAATTTACAATATTCTCATTTGTATTATTCAAGAACCTTAGTTTATGATAATTTTTTCCAGAAGCAGATTTACCCACAAGATTTATAATAATAGTTGTCATTTATATATGTAATTGTTGATAAAATAAAACATATATCTATTAATATCTCATCTTGTTTCACAAAAATATGTTGATATTTTTCAGGTGTGTGCTTCATATAATCCCCAGATTCCTTTTTACAACATAATGTAGAACAACTGTCTCTCCAAAAATTGTTTATATCTATTGAATTTAACTTGTATAAAATAAAAGTATTAGCATTGTTTCTCATTGAGAGATGAGGGAGTTGAAAGTATGATTGACTAAGATAAATACAATTACAAGAAGAATGTCTCCCTCTTGTGAAGTAGATATCCATTACCGTTTGGTTTCTCTCATTAACACAATCATCAAAGATACTGAGGTTCATTTTTGATTTATCCAAATCTTGGGGAGAAGGAATGTCATCCGTATTATCACTAAGAATACAAGTTATCGGCTCTGATTTCTTTTTATATCTCTGTGTATCACAAAATAGTTGTATTTAATCTTCAATGTTGTAATCATTTAGTTTGTTTTGAAGTTTAAATAAACCGATTATATGTTCTTTTTGAAGACCAGCATTAAAACCTTGTGAGAGTAGTTGATACTCAGGTTGAAAACTTGACTTTGTGAAAATTATATAATTATCATAATCCAAAAAGTTGGGAGTAAGGAGCATCTTTAAAAGTAAGCATGTTTTTCCACATCTGCTTGAACCAACTATGAGACATCTTAATGATTTTGGAAGATTTTTATGGTTGTTAAATTTTTTTCTTATTTTCCCAAATGGGTAAAAAAAATTCATTTATATATTTGGAAAACAGGTTGTTGAATTTGTATTGGCTTTTTTGGAAACTCTATGTTTTATCCGAAGTTCAGGTTTAATTTCAAGATAATCCATTATTTTATTTATACAATATCTTGTGTTGATATTTCCCTGAAAATGACAATCATTAATAATATAAATCATCAATCCACAAAACATGGTCATCATTTGTTCAGTCTCTTCTCTTGTAAAAAAAGGTGTATTATCACCCTCATACTTTAAATTCATTTCTCGAATCAATCATGTAAAGTAATTCATTTTTGGTGTAAATATGAAAGAATAATATTCCTTTTTATATTTTTTATTATCATTAATTAGAAGATAATCACAGAACATACATTGTTTATAGGCTTTTGACTCCATGTTTAATCGCCATCTTTCACATACAGGACAATTCTCAAATCTGTCATGTAGGGAATCAGGAAATTCAAGAGGCTCAAAATCTAGAAAACTATTCATATCTATAAAGTGAAACTTTACTTCAAATAAAATTCATCTTCGGTACTTTCATTGGTTCTTTCACCAATCATCTATAAAACTACTTTCATAACTATCGTTTGAACACAAACTCTCGGTGTCATAACTGTCTTCTGTTCAAACAGAGATACTATCATCACTCTCATAATCTTCAAAATCTTCAGTTGAATAATGACTCGTATTTAATTAGTCGAAAAAACATTACCATCTATATTTATATACTTTTTTTCATTAACAGATTCAACTACTGCATTTTGTATATTAAAGGTAATTTTAAAATGGTCCTGAACTACTGTTGAACGAAATGTCATTTCACCTGATATATTAACATCCTTTCTTTCATCAGGATTTACATCTTTCGGGTTGTTGAAACAAATTACAAATTTCTCCTTGCATATTACAGATGGTCTTATCTTTTCTTTCTAAAGCTTCATCCATAAGGTTTTTCTTTTGTGATACTTTTTCTTGTTTCATTGCTTTTTCTAGTTTTTAATATATTGCCAGAAGGAGAGGAGAAACTTTTGTTCAAGATACTTTAATTGATGTTCTTCCAGGTATACTAAAAGCCCTTCCACTGAAGGAAATTAAAGAACTCATATTATTCACCATAATTGTTTTTATCCAATAGATGATATAATTATCTTCATTCAATTTTACATCGTCGACATATTTCTCAGTATCGTTTACAAATGAAGAGGTTGATTGAAACTTGTCTTTTATGTCTTGCTACATCTATATATTAATACTGAAGGACCAATTTTGTGCTCCTCCTAGCGGTCGCGTCACGTTTTTCTCAGGACTGTGAGCTGGACTGAAAGAAACTTCGTACCTGTAAGAGTGCATCGCACATAGTGGCAATAGTCAACTTTAAACTCTGAAGCAGAATAAACACTTGTCGTTGAGACGGGGGTGAGGAGTGAAGAGATGGGGGCAGGGAGTGAAGAGGCGGGGGGCAAGGTAAGCAAATTTTTGGGCGGGGGTAAGCAAATTGAAAGCGGGAAATGGGGTGGGGGATGAGTGGGTGGGGGCGTGGGGTGAATTAAGCAGGGTTGAATGTGAGGGGGTGGACAGGGGAGCGGGATCCCGGGGCAAGTGGGGCGGTGAATCAAGAGACCAGTGTGTGTGTGCGGAGAGTGAAGAGGTGGGGCGGGGCCAGGGTAATTAAATGTTTGGGCGGGGCTAAGCAAATTGAAGGTGGGGGGGGAATGGGGCAGGGGTGGGGATGAGTAGGCGGGGGCAAGCACACCCTGTCCAGTCCATGTCCCTCGAGTATAGTTGAGCTGGTGAGGGTGGTTGAATGAACGGAATCCGTCTGTGATGGGGTTTCGGCTAGTTGTATTTAATAAGTGAAAAAAGTTGGAGGATAAAATGGTTTTAAGCACAGATTCACCTATAAATTAAATGAAATTTTCATCAAGAATATTTTATTTTAAGCAAAGTTTTGTTCTATAAATATGGTGAATACAACATACTGTGATGTTTATAATCATGAATATAAATGTTATAAAAAAACACCTTCAAACCAACAAACACAAATTCAATTTTTTCAGACAAATATCTCCACTTGACCAAGAAACAAAACATTGTGATAAATGTGATAATGATATTCTTAATTTTTTAAAATAATAAACACCTTCAATCACACAAATACAAGAACAATGAAGAAAGGGAAGCTAAATTCTCCATTGAAAACATTGATGGGGCATTTAAAGGACTTATAAAAAGAAGATTGTTTCACTTTCAAGACCCTGGACCATCTTCAATCATTGAAGCTGTTGATATGATTAAACAAAGTATTGAAACGATAATTAATAACACAATAAGTGAAATTAAAACTTTTAAGTTTTATATGCGAGTAAATTTGAATATGGTAAGAGAAGGTGATGAAACTACTCCCTATATGAGGAGAAACCCTCAATTTATCTCATCATTTCAAGATTTTGTGAGATGTGATGTTTACGATGAACTCCAGAGACAAGAACAAGATGTTAATAACACTGTAGTAGATCGTGGATTTGCTATTACAAAAATAATCTTTTTAGATATACACATCTTAAAATCAGATCCTCTTCAAGCTTCTTCTTATATTGATTTACCAAAAGAGATAAAACTTAAGAAAGCGGTTGTTAATATTCAAAACAAAGATAATAAATGTTTTATATGGTCTGTTCTTGCTCACTTACATCCTCCATAATGGAAACCTGAAATGGTTGAACATTTTTGAAATACGACAATACATTAAATGTTAAAGATTTAGTTTCCAATGTCATTGAGAGGTATTCCTAAATTTGAGAAAATGAATAATCTATCTGTTAATATATATGGATTAATGGATACAAACAATGTTCAGATATTAAAAATTTCAAACAATAATAAAAATGATGAAATACACATTGACCTTCTCTACTTTACTTCAAAGGAAAAAATCACATTATGCTTTCATCAAAAATTTATCAAGATTAACCAAATCACAACTATACAAGAGAAAATGTAAAACATATCCTTGCAAGAGATGTCTCAACTCCTTTCATGCAAAAGAACGATTAAATCAACATTCGAAATATTGTAGTAATTATAAATCAACCGTAATAAATTTACCAAAAGCAGGTTCAAACATATCATTCAAAGATTTTAACAAATCTATAAAACATCCGTTTGTGATATATGCTGATTTTGAAAGTATCCTTGAAAAGATAGATACTGTTTCTCCATATCCAAATAAATCATACACAAATAAATATCAAAAAGATACTCCTTGTGGTTTCTGTTATTAAATCAAATCATCTGTTGGTGATGAATACAACAAGTTAGAACTTTATGGAGGAGAAGATGCCTCAGAGGAGTTTGGAAGACGATTGCAAAAAGACTGTATAAGACGAAGAGAAATAATGGTGAAAACCTAAAACCAATGTCATTAACAAAGGGAGAGTAAAAGGAATTTAGAAAGAACAGTATCTGTCATATTTGTGAGGAGAAAATTGAGGGAGAGCTCAAAGTTCGGGATCTTTGTCATCTTCCTGGAAAATATAGAGGACCAGCTCATTCCCGTTGTAATCTTAATTACAAGCCCCAAAATTTTATTTGTGTCTTTCTTCACAACAGCGCTCACTATGCCACACATCTATTTATAAATGAACTTTCAAAGACATCTGGAGATATTTCTGCCATTCCTAACACAGATCCAAAAAAAAATCCTTGAATGGACTGAAAACTTTGATGGTTATCAATTGAGCAATGGAAAACAATTTACTACAATCTCAAAATGATATGTGGCTCAGGAGGTGGCCAAATTAGAGCATTAAGAGAAGTTTATCATTTCATTTCTGCTCAACAAAGACACAAACCAAGAACCAAGTTCCAAGTTATTCTTTGTAAATATACTCGATGGAAATGAATGTTATAAGAAAATTAAGTTATTCCCTAAAGTAGAACATGGGCAAATATTCGTTGGTTCGCTCTATGAGAGGAATTAAAATATAAAAGGACTGTGATTATGTTGGGGGGAAGAAGTGATTTAATCAGTAAGTCTCAATCTTTCATCGTCTCAATTTTACATTTGCTTGTATGGGAGGGGGAGAAAATGAGTCTAAATTTTACATTTGCTTGTATGGAAGGGAAAGGGATAGGTGGGGAGAAAATGAGTCTCCTATTTTGGGCTTTTGGGGGATTGGGTCAGGAAGTTTTTCCCTTTTTCCCCATTAATTTGAATGGGCATCCCAGAAACCCCATTTATTATCTACTTCTGGCTTTCTCCTTGGGACTACGGTGCAGTAATTGGTCTTTATTTTGATTTACGAAGATGGAAGTAGGTGTGTGTGTGTGTGTGTGTGTGTGTGTGTGTGTGTGTGTGTGTGTGTGTGTGTGTGTGTGTGTGTGCGTTGTTATGTCTGGCTTTCTGCTTGAGACTACGGTGCAGTAATTAGCTTCACAAACTTTGTTGCGAAGGTTATGTTTTGATCGCTGTGTATTTATTTATTTATTTGTGAATATGTGTGTTTGTTTGTTTGTTTTTTATTCGCATAACTCCAAAAGTGTTGAACTGAATCGCAGCAAATTTGGTGGGATGATTGGTTATTATCCGAGGACCATTTGGTTATATTTTGGGAGCGATCGGGTCAAAGGCCAAGGTCAATGTCATGAAAAGGTCAAAATCGTCTTTTTACCATAGCGCGGTCAATTTGTATCCAATTTGCATGCAACTAATGTCAAAATGTTCAGATTTCAATGCCCCATCTTGTGATATGTGACATGACACAATGACGTAATAACCCTTATTGGCGGTTGGGAGTCAAAGGTCAGGGGGGGTCACAACATTGCAAAATGTGCGGTTTTAGTCATAACACGGTCAATTCTTATCCGATTTGCATGAAACCAACACCAAAATGTTGACTGTTCTGTTCCCCACACTCTAATACCAATTACAAAATTAAAAGTACAAAGGTCAAGGTCGAGGTCATGAAAAGGTCAAAATCGTCATTTTGCCATAGTGCGGTTGATTTTTATCCAATTTGCATGCAACCAATGCCAAAATGTTGCGAATTCAATGCCCAATCTTGTGAGATACGACATGACACAGGAAATTTAATGTTTTTAAGCCATCATAACACATATAAGATGGCAGATGTGGTATGGGATTAAATACCCGCACAATCAACGGTTTCTGGGGGGGGGGGGCAAAATGTAGCGTTGGCGAAGGTATGCGCTCTACTGAGTGCCCGTTCTAGTTGATCTTTATTTTGATTTCAGAAGATGGAAGTAGTTGTGTGTGTTTGTGTGTGTGTGTGTGTGTGTGTGTGTGTGTGTGTGTGTGTGTCTGTCTGTGTGTAATCATGTCTGTATAATCATGAATCATGTGCATGTACAATCAGGACCGTGTATGAGTGTATATGTACAGTGCTTATAGAAAGTCTACACCCCTTTTCAAATCTTTCACCTTTTGTTGCCTTATAGCCTGGAATTAAATGCCATTAAATCAGACTTTTTCCACCTATATTTACACATCGTAACCCACAACTTTCAAGTGAATAACAAATTCTACAAACATCAGAAAATTAATTAAAAATACAAAACTTATTCAGCATGGGTTTCTAAAGCTAGTTCCTGTCTAACAAATTTTTCAGAGTTCTCTGAAGCAGTGTCTGATTGGGTGGATGAGGGAAAGGAAGTGGACATCGTATATCTAGACTTTAAGAAGGCATTTGATAAGGAACCACATCGGAGGTTGTTACCAAAGTGAGGGCTTGTGGAGTGGCTGGTCAGGTCGCTAATTGGTTTGCAAACTGGCTTTTTGTGATTGGAAGCAAAGAGTGGCTGTGAGTGGGAGGATGTCTTGCTGGGAGGATGTAAGTAGTGGGGTACATCAGGGATCAGTACTCGGAGCATAACTATTAATTATTTACATCAACGATTTGGATAATGGGGTAAAAAGTAAGCTTTTCGAATTTGCAGATGACACAAAGCTTGGAGGTAATGTGTATAGCAGAGGGGGTGGTGATCAGATACAGGAAAGTATTGATACTTGCATAGATTGGGCAAAAGATTAACAGATGGAATTTAACCTGAGCAAGTGTAAGGTGTTGGGGATAGGAATGAACAATGAAAATAGAGATTACAGGATGCAAGGGGTAATTTTGGTGCATGTCACACAAGAGAAGGATCTGGGGGTGGTAATAGATATGGGAGGGAAGCAGGCAGCACAATGCCAGGCAGCTATAGGTGAAGCAAATCAGGTTTTAGATTGTATTTGGAGGGGGATCATTTATAAATCAAAAGAGGTGGTGTTAACTTTGTACAGGAATTTAGAGAGGCCACATCTAGAATATTGTGTGCAGTTTTAGTCACCACAAATCAGGAAGGACATAGATGCCAAAGAGGGTTCAGCATAGCGATACCAGATTGATTGCAGGCCTCGCTCAACTTAGCTTTGAGGAACGGCTGAAGGAGACAGGGTTTCATACACTAGAAAGGAGGCGGGTAGGACGAGATATGATAGACATGTTAAATATAACGAAATGTATTGATAAAATAAGTGAGCCTGGTGTTGGCGCAGTGGTTAGGGCAGCGGCTTAGGATCCAAAAGGTCCTGAGTTCAAGCCCCGTTGGTCCACTGAATTAATACACCAGGGGGTTGACTCAGCCTGTCATCCTTCCGAGGTCGGCGAAATGAGTACCAGTATACTGGGCCGGTGTATACCCCGGTAAAAATAGGTGTACTATATCCTTGTGTCGTAAGAGGCGACCAGGGTTGCATCAGGAAGGGCATCCGGCGTAAAACATGTGCCAAATCACGATGTGGATCATACAGATGATCCGCTGTGGCGACCCCTAACGGGAGCAGCCGAAAGAAGAAGAAGAAGAAGAAGAAGTATTGATAAAATAAGTGTAGAGTAGACAGTGATATTAATTATTTTATGATTCAACAGAGTAGACAGTGATCGGACCAGGAGCCATAGCCTGAGAGTAAAGAAGATGAGAGTTCAGATGGTTGTAAGGCAGGGGACTTTTACTCAAAGAGTAGTTAATGCATGGAAGTAGTTAATGCTTGGCCTTCCTGGAAAGATAGTGACAGCAGAAACAGCAGAAAATTATAAATTAGAATTAGATCAGTACCTGGAAGTTATGGAGATACAGCGGTATCGGGATGTTGACAGGACTTTTTGGTAGTTTGAGCATTTATGGGTGATTGTGTGCATGTGTACAGAGTGCTGTCGGTGGGGGTCTCATCAAGGGGTGTTGTGTGGTTGATGTTGTGTGTTATTTAACAAAGCCCATGCCCCCTCCCATGAGGAAAAAAAAAATAAAATAAAATAAAAAATACAAAAACTCTTCATTAAAAATAAATAAATAATAAAATTTGCATTTTCTTTTTTGGATCTTGTGTTGATAAATCTGTGTAGTGTTGATGTCGTGCAGGAATGTTGGGCTGAATAGCCTCCACCTGTGTCTGATTTTCATTTATTTCCTTGTAAAACTAAGAATATATTGGTTGGATAAGTGTCCACCCCCTTTATATCAGCAACTGTAAGTTTGCTCAGGTGTAACCAATCACCAGGGGCGTACTTCGAGTAGTTTTTGGCATCCCATCACCCCCCCCCCCCCCGAGATGAACAATTAAAAAAAATTAAATACACAGAAAACATATATCATGTTTGCAAGTAAAATTTCAAGCACATTACAACACTGTACCTGCAGTAGGCAAGTTGGAAATAAGAAAAATGCATGACATTAAAAATTCAGCAAACAGGTACGACTGCTTGGCATTGATATAACAAAAACACATCTTCAACCACAAAGAAACCATCACTGGTAAGAATTTTCAAAAAGGTAACAGAAAACCCAGTGTCAAGGCTCAACATATTCCTCAAAGATGAATAGAGAAAAAACATTCACAGTCTCTCCTTTCGAGCCTTAATTTATGCAAATTGGTTAATGACCTCATCAAAATTCACTTTCTTTGCATATTCATGCTCAATGGAAAGCAAAGCCATGTTTGTCAATATTGTCTGACTGATGCTTGAGCGAAGGAAATTATTTATCAGTTTCAATTTGGAAAAACTTCTTTCACATAAAGCAACAGACCAACAGATAGTCAAAAAGAATCTCAAGCACAAAAACACGCTTATCAGGGATTCACAAAAATCCCATTTTACAATCAACTCCAAAAACTGCAATGCTGTCCACTTCTTTATTTGAGGTTATATGAGGACTCTTGAGGAGAAATAAAAAAAAACTGTCGACACTCTACTCTCAACAGCAACTTCAAGCCATCAAAATCTGCTTCATCCACCGGTGAACCCATGCCAAGCACATCATCAGCTCCACCTCCTCCTACCTTCTCCAGCCTCCTACCATTAACCACCACTTCCACCACCTCCAGCCCTGTAATGTAATGCTGTGTTGCTGCTCCCTGTTTGTGTTCAGTTCTTTGTTTTGTGAATTACCATATGCTCTTACGACTCAAATGGGATTGCGTGAGATCTCGCGAAAGCACGTAAGATCAGCTACAGCCTGACAATAAAGCAGTCATCTTAAACGTGCAATTCCCATTCTGGAACTTGGACTCAAGATTATTTTGTTAAGTGTCACAACCAAATTAACTTTATTACTGAGTTACTGTCTTTATTATTATTAGGTAAATAATAATATTATATAATGTCACTTGCAAGTAAAACCATCATTATCTCATCATACTGGTATTTCAACTCTGCCAATAGCACTCCTCCCACCCCTGCTGTCACCAGGGGCAGACCGCCCTCTCCTCACCCCCATTAGTACGCCAATGCAAATCATCTACAGAATCACACACCATGTCAATTGGCCTCCACCTGTGTTAAATTGTAGTGATTCGGATTATTTCAGAATAAAATCAGCTGTTCCTGTAGGTTTCCTCTGCTGGGTAGTGCATTTCACAGCAAAGACTCAACCATGACAACCAAGGAGCTTTAAAAAGACCAATGGGATAAAGTTGTGGCAAGTTTCAGATCAGGGGATGGGCATAGAAATATTTCAAAGGCCTTGGATAGCTCTTGGAGCAGAGTGAAGACAATCATTAATAAGTGGAAGGTGTATGGTACCACCAAGACCCTGCCTAGATCAGGCTGTCGCTCCAAACTGAATAACCAAGCAAGGAGAAAACTGAACAGAGAAGCCAAGAACAGGCCAATGACAACTTTGAAAGAGCTACAGGCCTTAAGGCAAAGACTGGTCACCTGCGCATGTGACAATAATATCCCAAGCACTCCACAAGTCTGGCCTGCACGGTAGGGTGGTAAGAAGGAAGCCATTCCTCAAAAAAGCCCACGTTGAGTTCCAATTGAGGTATGTAAAAAAACACTCTGGAGATTCTGAAGCCACATGGCCAAAAAGTTTTGTTGTCTGATGAATCCAAGATGGAATTTTTTGGCTTAAATGCAAAACATTATGTTTGGTGCAAACCCCACACAGCACATCACCCAAAGAACACCATCCCTACTGTGAAGCATGGTTGTGGCAGCATCATGTTATGAGGATGTTTCTCATTAGCAGGGACTGGTGCACTTGTGAGGATAGAAGGGAAAATGGATGGAGCAAAATACAGAAAAAACCTCGAGAAAAATCTGCTACACTCTTTAAGAAAGCTGAAGTTGGGATGGAAGTTCACCTTTCAGCATGATAACGACCCGAAGCACACAGTCAAAGCTACACTGGAGGGGCTAACAATCACCAAACCAAACGCAATATTTGATGAAACAATCACAATGGGAAACACCAAATCCTGCGTGATGAAACAATCACCATGGGGATTACAAAACTCTGTATGATGAAACAATCACAACGGGAATCACCAAATCCTGTTTTATGAAACAATCACAACGGGGATCATCAAACCGTGTATGATGAAACAATCACCACGGGGATCAACAAACCCTGTTTTATGAAACAATCACCACGGGGATCACAAAACCCTGTTTGATGAAACAATCACCATGTGGATCACAACACCCTGTTTGATGAAACAATCACCATGTGGATCACAACACCCTGTTTGATGAAACAATCACCATGGGGATCACAAAACCCTGTTTGATGAAACAATCACCATGGGGATCACAAAACCCTGTTTGATGAAACAATCACCATGGGGATCACAAAACCCTGTTTTATGAAACAATCACCATGGGGATCACAAAACCCTGTATGATGAAACAATCACCATGGGGATCACAAAACCCTGTATGATGAAACAATCACCACGGGGATCACAAAACCCTGTATGATGAAACAATCACCACGGGGATCACAAAACCCTGTTTGATGAAACAATCACCACGAGGATCACAAAACCCTGTTTGATGAAACAATCACCATGGGGATCACAAAACCCTGTTTGATGAAACAATCACCATGGGGATCACAAAACCCTGTTTTATGAAACAATCACCATGGGGATCACAAAACCCTGTATGATGAAACAATCACCATGGGGATCACAAAACCCTGTTTTATGAAACAATCACCATGGGGATCACAAAACCCTGTATGATGAAACAATCACCATGGGGATCACAAAACCCTGTATGATGAAACAATCACCACGGGGATCACAAAACCCTGTTTGATGAAACAATCACCACGAGGATCACAAAACCCTGTTTGATGAAACAATCACCATGGGGATCACAAAACCCTGTTTGATGAAACAATCACCATGGGGATCACAAAACCCTGTTTGATGAAACAATCACCACGAGGATCACAAAACCCTGTTTGATGAAACAATCACCATGGGGATCACAAAACCCTGTTTGATGAAACAATCACCACGAGGATCACAAAACCCTGTTTGATGAAACAATCACCATGGGGATCACAAAACCCTGTATGATGAAACAATCACCATGGGGATCACAAAACCCTGTATGATGAAACAATCACCATGGGGATCACAAAACCCTGTTTGATGAAACAATCACCACGAGGATCACAAAACCCTGTATGATGAAACAATCACCATGGGGATCACAAAACCCTGTTTGATGAAACAATCACCACGAGGATCACAAAACCCTGTTTGATGAAACAATCACCATGGGGATCACAAAACCCTGTTTGATGAAACAATCACCATGGGGATCACAAAACCCTGTTTGATGAAACAATCACCATGGGGATCACAAAACCCTGTTTGATGAAACAATCACCACGAGGATCACAAAACCCTGTTTGATGAAACAATCACCACGAGGATCACAAAACCCTGTTTGATGAAACAATCACCACGAGGATCACAAAACCCTGTTTGATGAAACAATCACCATGGGGATCACCAGACCCTGTTTGATGAAACAATCACCATGGGGATCACCATATCCTGTTTGATGAAACAATCACCATGGGGATCACCAAACCCTGTTTGATTAAACAATCACCATGGGGATCACCATATCCTGTTTGATGAAACAATCACCATGGGGATCACCAAACCCTGTTTGATTAAACAATCGGCACGGGGATCACCAAACCCTCAATGATGAAACAATCACCACGAGGATCACAAAACCCTGTTTGATGAAACAATCACCATGGGGATCACCAAACCCTCAATGATGAAACAATCAACAAGGGGATCACCAAACCCTGTTTGATGAAACAATCACCATGGGGATCACCATACCCTGTTTGATGAAACAATCACCACGAGGATCACAAAACCCTGTTTGCTGAAACAATCACCATGGGGATCACAAAACCCTGTTTGATGAAACAATCACCATGGGGATCACAAAACCCTGTTTGATGAAACAATCACCATGGGGATCATTAAACCCTGTTTGATGAAACAATCACCATGGGGATCACAAAACCCTGTTTGATGAAACAATCACCATGGGGATCACCATACCCTGTTTGATGAAACAATCACCATGGGGATCACAAAACCCTGTTTGATGAAACAATCACCATGGGGATCACCAAACCCTCAATGATGAAACAATCACCACGAGGATCACAAAACCCTGTTTGATGAAACAATCACCAAGGGGATAATCATTCAGTGACCATGGCCCTTTAGACCCACAAGACCCTAAAGACACTTAAAGACCCCAAGGAACGAAAACATCAAAAAGATCCTGAAGGGCCAAAAGACCGCGAAGACTCTTAAAGACCCAAAATACCCCAAAGACCCTGAGAGACCCAGAAGACCAAAAATACCGTGAAGACCCAAAATACCCCAAATACCAAAAAGACACTGAACACTCAAAATACACCAATGACCGAAATGACACAAAATACCTCAAATGCGGAAAAGACCCCAAAGGCACTTAAAGACCCAAAAGACTGAAAATACCCCAAAGACCCAAGATATCAAAAAGACTCCGAACACCCAGAAGACCCTGAAATATGCCGAAAACCCAGAAGACCCCAAAAAGCTCGGAAGACCCTTAAATACGAAAAATTCCCTGAAAACCCTTAAAGACCCCAACACACTGAAGACCCAAAATACCCTGAAGACCCTAAAGACCCCAAATACCCAAAAGACACTGAAGATACCAACCACCTGAATGACCCAACATATGCCAAAGACTGTAAAGACCTACAAGACACTGGAGACCCGAAAGACCCGAAGGACTGAAAAGACACCCAAAAACTCTGAAAGACCCCGAAGACTGAAAATACACAAAAGACCCTTAAAGATCCCAAAGACCGAAAATACCCAGAAGACCCAAAAGGCCTTCAAGACACACAAGACAAAATATCCTGAGGACCCAAAAGACCCTAAAGATCCAGAGGAACCAAAACATTGAGAATACCCTGAGTAACCAAAAGACCCTAAAGATCGAAAAGACTCAAAAGACCCCAAGGACCCAAAGACCCAGAGGACGGAAAAGACTACGAGGTCCTCAAAGACCCAAAATATCCAGAGCTCCCAAAAGAACCTGAGGACCCAAGAGAACCAGAGGATCCAAATGACCCAGGACCCCCAAAAGACCCAGAGGATCCAAAATAACCAGAGGACACAAAAGACCATGAGGACCCAAAAGACCCTGAGGACCCAAAATACCTGGAGGACCCAAAATACTTTGAGTACCCAAAAGAGCCAATGGACCCAAAAGACCCAACGGGACTTTCTGGGCCCCATGGAAATTCTGCATAATGTAAAATGTGTCTTCTGGTCCCCAACCCCCCCACAGACACACAATCCCAAGTCCTCAACCCCCTTTTAAACTCTGTTCCCTCTCCCTGCCCCCCTACCACCACACTCCAAATCTGTGCATCCCTCACCCTTTCTTCAAATCCTCAATCCCCCTCCCAATCCAAAGTCCTCAACTCACCCCCTCCTCACAAGCCTCAAACCCCTCGATCCCAACTCTGACCCTCTCTGCCCCCCCCTTCCCAATCACAACTCTGTCATCTTCTCCCCCTTTCTTCAAGTCCTCAACTGCCCCAAACCCCAAGTACTCAACCCCCCTCCCAATCCCAAGTCCTCAATACTCAGGGAACTTTGGTGCTTGAGAAGGCCATTTGGCCTATCATGTCTGTGTTCTTCCTGTCCCTGTTTGTTCAGAACAATGTTAAAAGTAAATATACATAGAATGGTAAATTCACAATCACTTCCCCCTTTCTTCCCTTATCCTCACTATAATTCACGGAGCGGTGTTTGTTTGTTTGTCGTGCAACTACTACAGTTTGGGCCAATTACACCCAGACTTGCTCCATAGGATCAGCGTGACCCCAATTCATGTTTAGGGGTGTATTTATCTTTGCCGGTGGTCTTGGTGGGAGGGGTGGACACAAACTATCTTTGTAAATGTGTATCGTGTAGTGCGACCTCCAGGGTTGTTTTTTTTTTGGCCTCGACATAGCTGTCAGTTGCCTATACACAGCCCAAGTAAAGGTATGCGTCAGAAGAACGTGTTGTATACTCGGAACAAGATCGCCTATAGGGCAGGTACTCTGTGAGTATGTATTATAGGTGTATATATAACATGTATAATATGTCACGTATAACCCAAACTGTGCACATGTAGACCTTGGATAACACAATATCATTTAACACAAACCTATTACAATGAGTCAAGAAATTAATGAAGAAAGCAAAAATCATTTGTGAGCATATGAAAGAGCAAGAGAGAATCTATCCTCCCCCCCCCCTATATTTCCGCAGGGCACTCAATGTCCGCCAAAAACCCACTTCTGGTGAAACTGCCAAAATTAAGAATCACTGCTCACCTTCACTCTTTCATTCCTCTTTTTCCCCATCCCTGGAACAAACTTCAGGGAAGATCTTTAAAATCCAACTCTTCTCTCCAGGTCTTCAAAACAGCTGTTCACCACCATATCTTACCTTACCCCATCCAAAACCTTGATCTTTCCTACACCTGTTAATCCACCCCAAACCCACCTCCTTCAAATTCCCTGTTTACCTTCCTGAAAGTCCCTGTGGTGTACATCTTGTTTACACCGTGTACCTCGCGCTCCATCCCTCTCTCTTCCACATATCTCCGAATGTCTCTGTTCCCAAATGGTTTGTGCTTCCCTCTCCCACCCCTCTTGTCTCCTGCTCCCCTTGTTGTACGTTCTGTGTATTAACTCTTATACGAGCCTTCACATTGTATACCAAAAAAAAAAAAAAAAACAGGGTCAGGGATATTCCATGTATACTTTCAAAACGACCCGAGCTTGGTTTTATAACTTCAAGCGGCGCTCACATCGGCACAGTGTTTGCATCAGTGGTGAATATGCAAAACTTGACACCCAGGAACCAATAAATCTCCTGACGAATTGAAACTGTTTTTTTTTAAAATGTCTACTATCCTACATATGTAGTGTTTGATATGGAGAAAAACAGTCTTATTTTGTAAGCACATGTCAACGCACACTTTCATATCCTGTGAAGAAAACCATGCTTCTGGATTTAAGGCCGATAGATATCGCCTTACTCTGCTGTTTGGTGGGGGGGGGGGGGGGGAGACTGAGTCAACATCTAAATAACTTTGGAGGAAGGTGGAAAAAATTAAAATGACAAATTTAATTGCTGTAATTCAAACTCGTTGACCAGATTTGGTGGTGTAATGGTCACATTTGGTGAACAAAATGGTTACAATTAGTAACCAAACTTGGTGACCAGATTCAGTCTTCTGCGTGCCATTATTCTTGGTGATTCCGCTCCGAATATGGAAGGTTGGGGATTAAAACGCTGGCTAAGTCGTACCAAAGACTTAAAAAATTTTACATTGCTGCGGCGTTCAGCATTTCTAAGGATAGAGCACAGCAGACAATCCCCATAGGATTGCATCTATGAGGAGGAGGCACTTCACACCGAAAGGACTTGTCCTACATCCCACACGCAACCAGCATGAGTATAGGCTCAGTAAGCACAAATGTAGCAGCCAAAACAAAAGTATGCACACAAAGGGAAAGGGTAGTGACAGATTTATTAAATCTCGTTTTGGTGTGGCGCAGGCATGATGGGCCGAAAGGCCTCCTCCTGTGCAAAATTTCCTTGTAATTCCTTGAAATTGCTGCGTTAGTGCAGTGAAAATGCTAGAAAGTTAGAAATTCAACGTGTTCGAATGTCTAATGGAAAATAAAACTTTCTTATACGGGTGAGTTTTTATGTTGTGGATAGCTGATCTGAAATTTTTTATATCACATGTTTAACATACAGAACTCCTTTTATTCAATGCACCTTCAAAAAAACCTTCAATGATTGCGGCCGTGTGTGTCAGGGTGGTGCTAAGGTGTCATCCACCAGACGGTGGTCTCCTTGAGTTAACCTGAGGTGGTCCCTTCGGGTGGGTGCCTGGAATGTCCCATCCCGAAGAGTGGATGATCATCTGTCTCTGTTATGATCTGAGCTCAAGCGTTTAGACATCGGTATTGCAGCACTCTCTGAGGTTCAGAGACCGGATTGCGGCGGGATCATGTTGGGTGGTTACACCTACTATTGATCTGGTTGCTCTGATGGTTACCATGACCAGGGAGTTGCTGTAGCTGTGTCCAAAAAGCTGACTCAAATGATAATTGAGGTAACACCGGTCAACGAGCGTATTATGAGACTAAGGATTCGTCACTCCTTGGATTTCATTTCCCTCGTTTCAGAATGTACTCTGACTGAGGCGAGTGATCTCACCATGAAGGACGCATTCTATGCCACGCTCGAGTCTGTAGTTAATCAGTGCCCCAGGTGAGATACTCTTCTTATCTTGGGGGATTTCAATGCATCGCCTGGAACTGATTGGGATGGTTATGAGTCATGTGTTGGTCTCCTTGGGTCTGGAACTGTGAACCAGAATAGCACTAAAGCATGAGTCACATTTGCTCTACGACTAGGATACGGTGGCTGTACCCCCCCTGAATTTACAGAAACGTGCGGCGGCTGCAGAGTTTCTGAGGTGGCCTCAGGGTGGCCCTACGCTGTATGGCTATCTTTTACAGGCCGTAGGGGTCTCCGTGGAATTAAAGCGCGGAGTTATAACTTTTTTTCATTTCTCGGTTGGCCGTAGCAATTCGACAAGCCGTAGCCATGACGTAGATGTGTTGTACGTCAACCGTACATATGGCGTATGGTGGGCTTGCATTATTTGTGGCTGCCATAGGCTCTTCTCAATGAAAAATTATTTTGCCAACCCCCAAAAAATTACGGCGGCCGCACTATTTCCACGGTCGCCGTAGGGTAGTCCTAAGGTGTGCCTGTGTTCAACGTACTGTGGCCTTGCGGTCTGTGTGACTACCGGCGGGCAACGAAGGGTTGATGCACGGTTCCCCTACGCCCGCCGTGCATCCTACATACGGCCTCCGTGGCAGTCTGCGTCGACCGTGCGTCCACCGTGCGCTGCCGCTCGAGATCGGAGTATAGGTGTTTGCCACACAGATCACATTTCACCGGCAGCTCAGACCAGACACATCACCATGTATATAACCTGGTATATAACCTACCTACTTCTTCTGTATATAACAATCTGTATATAACCTGGTCATCTGTATATAATCTGAATATAACCATCTGTATATAACCTGGTCCACAATCTATATGACAGATATGAGATATGATATACATATGAAAAAGAACTGGTACATATACCCACTCATTACCATCCGTCTGGCCACACGTTCGCCGTTCTTTGTTACATGTTTTAATTTTGAAAGCTTGAAGTTTAAATGTGATTTCTGGTGCAAGAAGTGCTTTTGTGTATTGTTTTTTATTTTTTATTTTGTATACCTTGTCGAGGCTCGTATGAGAGCTAACACACAACGCACAGCAAGGGGGCATGAGACAAGAGGGGCGGGAGTGGGAGGGACAAAACAGTGGGGAACAGACGCATTAGTAGATCGGTGGAATGGAGAGGGATAGGGATGGGACGGGGAACATGGGGAAAAGAAGATGGACATTACAGGGACTTTCAGGAAGGAAAGCAGGGGAATTGAAGGAAGTGGGCTTGGGTGGATTATTGGGGGTAGAAATGATCCGGGATTTGGATGGGGGAAGATAAGAGGTGGTGGTGAACAGCTGTTTTGAAAGCCTGGAGGGAAGAATGGGAAAGAATAGAGTGAGGGAGTTTATTCCAAAGGCGGGAAAAAAGAGGAATGAAAGAGTAAAGGTGAGCAGTGATTCGTGATTTTGGTAGTTTTACCAGAAAGGGGTTGTTGGCAGACCTTGAGCGCCCTGTGGAAATGTGGTGGGGACAAATCACAGAGAGAGCAGGGGGGGGCAAGGCTGGGGAGGAGACAGTAGAAGACAGAAAGACCACCGACCAACCTGCGGTGATTGAGTGAGAGGCCCAAAGACTCAGCCTCATTGCGGGAGATGCCGATGATCCTAAATGCCCTGGTTTCGACAGCGTGAAGCCGAGGGAGGTGGCAGGCAGGAGCACCAGCCCAGAGGGGAGAGCAGTACTCCATCCGGCTACGGACAAAAGCTTTGTAAGTGGTCAGGAGCTCAAGAGGGCCGAGGAAGGACTTTGCACGACGAAGGATTCCCAGTCAGCGACTGGCTTTGAGGCGAGGTTGGAAATGTGACTTTCCCAGGAAAGGTCATGGCAGATAGTGAGACTCAGAAGCTGGAAAGAAAAGACTTCTTCCAGAGGATTGTTGAGAAAGTGGATGGGGGGGGGGGGTTTCTAAATGGTCTTTTCGAAGAGACATAGTGAGAGTGTGAGATTTGTCTGGATTGAAAGACATGTTCCACGTATTGGACCAGTTTGTGATTTTATCCAGATCTGCAGTGAGCGAAGAAGCCGCTGCTTGCCGGTCTGAGGGATGACAGATGGTACGGCAGAGGGCGAAGTCATCAGCAAAGAGATAAAGAGGATTTTCCAAAGAGTCGGAGAGATCATTGATGAAAACCAGAAAAAGAACAGGGCCCAGAACGCTACCTTGAGGAACTCCAGCCTGGACAGGAAGAGGGGATGAAAGAACTCCATTTAGAGCCACACGTTGACTGTGACAGGAGAGGAAGTCTGCGAGCCATGAGAGGAGATGGCCTTGGATACCATGGGAAGAGAGTTTGGTGAGTAGTGCAGGGTGTCAGACTGTGTCAAAAGCACGTGATATGTCCAGAGAGACGGCTCGGATTTCCTGTCTGGCATTGAGGACCTCCATCCATTGATGGGAGAGCAGAAACAGCATATCCAGGGTAGAGTGACCTGGTCTGAAACCAAATTGATGATTGGAAATCAAGCCATTGGAGAAGAGGAAGGATTTCATATCTGAGGCGATGATGGATTCCATCACCTTGCTGATGATTGGGAGAAGGCTGATTGGTCTGTAGTTGCAGGGATCTGTTTTTGCACCTTTTTTATGCAGGGCAGTGATGTTAGCAGATTTCCAAGCAGATGGCAGATGACCTTGGGCAAATGAGAGGGTGAATAGAACAGAGAGAGGGTGAGCAATAGCAGAAGAGCAGGCTTTGAAGACACGTGTGCTGATGCCGTCTGGACCGGTTGCAGAATCTGAGTCAAGGTTTGAAAGCAAGCTCTCCACCTTGTCAGGAGAAAAGGACATAGTCCCGGGACAGTTGGGTGCGACTGTGTAAGGTGGGTAGAGAAAGTGATGGGTTTAGGACACAAGATTTAGCTGCAAACACCGAGTTTAGGCATTCAGCTTTATCACGTGCAGTATCAGCAGTGCGGCCATTTGAGGTAAGGGAGGAGATGGAGGGGGAACATACACCAGAAACAGATTTGATTAAACGCCACCAGGATTTTGAGGAGGGAGAGAGGTTTGAGAGTTCAGACTTGAGATGAGAAAGATGTTGTTTTCTGGCTCTCCTGAGGGTAGATACACACTTGTTCCGAGCTTTGTGGAAGGAACTGAGATTGCCCTCAGTTGGGTTTGCTTTCCATGAGGCAAAGGCAAGTTGTTTCAGGACAACTGCCTCGCCACAAGCTTCAGTAAACCAAGGGCGGGAGGAAGGGTAGGACAACTGAACACGAGAGGGGATAAATCTGTGCATGAGGGAGAGCAAGTTTCTTTGAAAGAATTCCCAGGATGAGTTGATGTTTGAGAAAGTAGTGATAGGAGACCAATCTGTAAGTTTGATGGCTGTTACGAGACCCTGCCAGTCGGCTTGAGTGAAATGCCAGACTCGACGGTGGTGAGGTGGTTCTCTGATAACAGCCAGAGAGATGTCCCCTTTGACAAGGACGTGATCATAAGAACCGATTGGATCGGAAGAAGAGCAGCAGATATTGTCAGGGAAATTTGTCAAAATCAGATCCAGAAGAGATGAAGTACCATTGGTTGAGATCCGGGTCCGGAAGTTGACCGATTGAGTCAGTCCAAATGAGTCGCAGAAAGCTTTTGCTGAGGTGCCAT
Organism: Eptatretus burgeri; assembly: GCF_056783735.1. NCBI lineage: Eukaryota > Metazoa > Chordata > Myxini > Myxiniformes > Myxinidae > Eptatretus > Eptatretus burgeri. The sequence goes on along the minus strand of NC_140961.1, from coordinate 88,018,199 downwards.
GACAGGTGAGAGAGGTACCCACACTTAGCCAACTGGCATGATGACAATTGAAGTCACCACATAAGAGGAAGAGAAGGATTGGATGAGAAGATAGAAGATGGTCTATGTTTTCGGATAGTGAGGTGTAGATGGAATCATCACTGCTAGGTGGACGGTACAATTCACATATAAACATGAGGTGGGAGTGTAGAGGAAGCCGAAGCCAGAGGTATTCCTGGGGGTGTGGGGGATAGAGAGCAGTGCATGGAGAGTGAGGAATAGAGTCTTTGATGAAGAGAGCAACACCTCCACCAGGACGAGGATCAGGTCTGTCATACCAGAGGAGGGAGTAACCGGGGAGAGATAATTGGGAGTCAGACACGTCTTGGGAGAGGAAAGTTTATGTTTGGCAGATTATGTCTGGTTTGTCAGTGGCAGCCTGCATGGAAAGATCTGAAAGGTTTGAGCGAAGGCCCCGGATATTTGAGGTCCACACTTTTAATGAAGCGGTAGGGGAGGAGTCTTTCGGTGCAGGGGGTGGGGGGGAGGGGTAGGGTAGGACAAGGGACGAGGGGGGGAAGTAAGGAGGGTTGTTGAAAGAGTGTAGGGGATTGCAGAATAGCTCACGGAGGGGTCCAAATGAGGAGGAGAAAATGCTCTGTGGTGCTCGGGGGAGAGGGGGGACAAGAGAGGAGGAAGAAGGCAGTTGAGGACTTGAGGAGGTGGAGTGAAGAGATGGAGGTGAGAGGGCAGTGGAGGGGGGCAGCTTGGTGGATGAGAGGGGGGGGGAAACTTTGAGAAGAATGAGTGAGGGGGATGAATGGTGGGAGAAAGGTGAGGGGTGAATTTTTGAGAGAGGTGAGAGGGAGGCTTGGAGTAAGAAGAGTGGGATGGTTGCTTTGAGAGTGAGAGTGAGGGGGGTGAGTTGGCACTGACGTTGGAAAAAAGAATGGTTGATGGAAAGCGAACATCCATTGCAAACTGGGGTTTTTAAAAGTTTTAGGTCAGAGATGCGATTTAATACAATTCTTGATGGATGCAATGAAGGCGAATTCAGAGCATGGAGAGAAGAAGCGCTGTAATAGTTGGATTTTTTAGGCAAGGAATGAAGGAGAGGTCGAAATGAGAGTAGTCTGTTAAAATAGCAGAAGAGTAGTGCATTGTGAAACAGTAAAGAGTTCAACATGTGTGAGAGAGGAAGATGAAGCATGAAAAGATCGTTTTTGTTGTTATTATTAATTTTTGAGAGAGTTTTCAACAGATTAGGTTATGGAAGTGTTGTAGAAAAAAATCGAGGAAGAAGATGAGGAGGAAGATAAGAGGAAGAAGAAGAAGCAGAATCGGGAGAAGGTTAGCGTGTTGTTGTTTTTTTTTTATTTTTTATTTTTTTGGAGATAAGAAAGAGATTAGTTGGGAGAATGGGGGACGTTTAGGAAAGTGGGGAGGATGGAAATTGAAGGTAATGGGGAGGATAGAAATTGAAGGTGATGGGGAGAAAAAAACAAAACAAACAAAAAAAAAACGATGGAACACCGAGGGGAACCGGTAGGCCTCAAGCCTAGGCCAAGGCCTCGGCCTCAAACACCCGGTAAGAACGTCGACAAAAAAACTCACAAAATAGCACGATTTTTGAAACAAAACCGAACGAGGAACACACAGTGACACGTAGGCCGAAAAATTAAATAGTTAAAACAGGACAAATAACGACCGGAAACTTAACTTTGAGAATGTCAGCAGGGAGCCCCCAAGGAGACCTCTCGTTGCTCCAAACCCGGAACCGGAAGTCCGTATTGCGTGATATGTGTGTATGTATGTTGTGTCTAATTGATTTGTGTATGTATGTTATGAGGCCTCCACCTCTGATGTCCAGTCTGTCTGTGTGTATCATTGTATAGAACTTGGTTTATTGTATGATGGTTATGTGAATATTTATGTGAGTGAAGTGCTTAAGTTGTGTGGCCTTGTGGACGAGGCCATCTGTGTTGTATTTGAGGATATTAAGGTTCGCGTTTTTGGTGTTGAGTTGGTTGGTTGTGTGCAGGTGGTGGTGGTGTATGGGATGGAAGTGATGAGGGTGGTGATAATGCATTTGGGAAGAGTGTAAGTGCATCGTTGTTTCGGTTTGAATTTGGATTCAGCCAAAAGCTGCAGCTGCAGGATCTTATTGTGTGTAGTCGATAGTTTGGTTCCATCTGACTTGTAGAGCAGTACAGGCCAGATGGAATCATTCGCCACACCTTGTGCAGCACACGGAACCCCCTATTGGCTCTGGAGCTAGTGTTGAGAGTTTTACATGTTAGACAAATGCATATTGTGGTGGGTCCCAGTTTACTTTATATGTCTGTGGCTAGAAGGAGGACAGAGGGGAGGACTGCTGGATGGAGGTCATTCCTCAGAGAGGAAAAAACATTTTGCTCTGAATATGTGATGTGTGATGTGTGTTCATTTGAGCGTTTGCATGTGAGGGGTTCATCTGGAAGATGAGGGGGAGTGGGCCACACTGATCGGCACTCTGACTGTGGTCGTGCTGCCCTGACAAATCCGGGTGGCAGGGTAGAGCAGGGAAGATTTGCCCCCATCATATCCCCAATAGTTGCTGCCACTTCCAGTTGATCTAACACCTGTATTTAACACCAGCCATAGCTCCCATCCAAACCAATTTGAACAGCTACCCATACCACCAATTCCCCATGAAATTGATCATACTACTGAATCACTATTAAAGCCACCACTCTCTGCCTCATCTCCAGAATTTAGCATGTCCTTTTTAAAGTCTCAGCAGCATGCTGACTCATGAACCTTTCAGAATTCCTGTGAGTCATATTGGAGATTTTGAAGTAAATCTCCTACAAGTAAACTACATACACGTTGATTTTTTTTTTTGTACACAAAGTGTTGACACTTGGAAGAGCAAGGGAAGGTAAGATATTGACAGTGGGGGTATAGATTGGGTGGCTGAATGAGGCTAGGAACTATCACAGATAAGGATGGAGGATGATCCAATATAGTGCTACATACACTGTCAATTTAAAGAAAGTGAGATTGAACAAATTGGTGGAGCACACATAAATGGGAGAAGAGCTCGAGGAACAAATGTGTGGAGGTGAGCATGAGCAGTCAGCTTGGATTTTGAGGAATTTCACTAGAAAGAGGTTGCTGGAAGAACGTGTGCAATGTGGAGGGAATGTGGATCATTGGGGAGATGAAGGAGTAGAGGGAGCCAGATCAGATGAGAAGTGAGGGGAAACAGAGAGGTCATCAACCTGTCTGTGTTGAGAAACTAGTGGGATCCTTGCTTCTGCTTGCTTGTGGGATTTGCCAATAATGTTGAGAGTCTTGGAATCTACCTCATCGAGGAGAGACAAGTGTGAAGTGGAGACACCAACCCAACAGTTCTTCAAATGGGAACTATAATAAAGTCATCGAAGCATAACTGTAATTTAGTACATCAAAGGTGTCCACTATGATCAGAAACACTTTGCAAAAAGACTTGTATACCATTGTGAAGACAATGTTAGTATTTTTAATGCATCTTGGCTGAGTGCAACCTATTTGGCACTTCATTACTCAAAGTCTCTCACATGATTAACCTTCTGTTGTGAAAAAAAAAAAAACAACAGCAGCTCTGGATAATGATGCTAAACAGATATGGCAGTTCATCCCAAGACTCCCTTGATCCATGTCAGGTGCTTGTTTTAGAGGGGAAAATATTTAATGCATGATGCCATGACAGCTGTTAGGTTGTGGCATCCGGTGGGTTATACACATCTCCAGCACGAAGCTGCCAGTCATAACGACACGCAGATAATCCTGAGGGCCTACTCCCTGAAAGAGGAATAAATGAGAGTGGACTATGATATTCCCAGTATAGTCAAAACTTAGAAACAGTTTATGCCAATGTTTTCGTTAGACTTAATATGAAGTATATATTTTGCCAAATAATTGCTGCAACCCAATGAGAGAGTAAAGTATGCTAATATTCATGACAATATTAAATCATATATACACACAAAGTAAATAAGAAAGCATTTAACAATGCAGACACTCTCCAGTATATAGTTACATGGAAAAGGGTGGGAGGGGGATCCATAGCTAGATTGTGGTAAGTGTAACATGGACTGTGTGCTTTGAGTAGGTTAGATTGCCATGTATCTCCGACCTGTCAGAGTAAGTCGGCTTGTTACATGTGACACTGAAGGGCAGCATATGTAATTTATAGACAGGATAGTCAGGGTAGGATTGCATGTATAAGCACTTCTTATTACTGGGCAGGGTCGGGTGAGGATTTCCAACCACAAAGAGACACACGGGAAAGTGTAAAATGCTATAAAAGGACACCAACATGATCTGTTTGGCTGGTGTGTGCAAGCCATGGTGGTGTACTGTGCTGTGGAGCCCCAGAAGAGGGGATAGACTTTTTATTAGGGCTTCCCCATTGGTGGGATAGCTTGGAGGATGGACCTCCCACAAGGAGTGGGCACTGGGCAACCAATCACGGGGCCCACTGCAAGAAAGAGTGATCCCAAAGTACAGAAGGCAGACCAGAGGACTTGCTGTGTTCAGCTTTGGTAAAGTACAGAGATTTCACAGGGGTGAGAGCTGGACATGCATGTAATCATAGTTGAAGTGGGATCTTTTGAAAAGAAAATTATGCTTTGTTTCGCTCGATCATCATCTCTGAATGCCCTTGGCTTTGTCTCTTCATCGCTGGCTGACGTCGTCAGTGACTCACTTCATCATTGGCTCACTTCATCGTTGGCTCTCTTTGTCGCTCTCTTGATACCTGGCTCTTTTCACCTCCATTGCATTCTGCATCATCACCCTGCTCATCATGCCAAAGTGAAGTCCATGACCAATTACCCCTAGTTGTTTGTAAAAGGGCAGTCTGTGATGACAAGTTAGGTAAGGATTGTTATTTATTTATTTCCCTGTACATAAGTTGCATATTCCCTTCTCCCTGCTCATGCCAATGGAGTCACATGGTTTGTTCCGTTTTGCACATCCCCTCCACCTTTCTCCCCATATTCATTATAAATAAACCCTTAAAATTGAAAGAAAGGTCTTCCATCCATTTGCTTCCCGTGCGTGCCGCCACCAAATTTGATTCATTTGAGTGATCTTTGGGAACATTAAAGTTGTAAATTAATTAAATTGAATGCAGTCGTTAGAAACAGTTCGGCCGTTTGTGGGACAAAAGATCTAAAAGGCACGAGGCATATTGTGCTTGCAAGTTTCGGATGTGACAATATATAGATTATAGTAGATATGAGAACTAGTGCAGACTCAGTCACTTGTCCTGACCGACAAAGAACACTGTGGGAATGGGTGTGGCTTCAAGGAAATGAATGGACAATCCATAATCCAGATGAGATAAAGTTGCATGTGTGATGGAAATTTTATGCACGCTTCGATGTATCGTCTCTTTTCTTTCTAACATCTTTCTAATCTTTCTAACATCTTTCTAATCTCAAGTCTGAACTCTCAAACCTCTCTCCCTCCTCAAAATCCTGGTGGCGTCTAATCAAATCTGTTTCTGGTGTATGTTCCCCCTCTATCTCCTCCCTTACCTCAAATGGCCGCACTGCTGATACCGCACGCGAAAAAGCTGAATGCCTAAACTCGGTGTTTGCAGCAAAATCTTGTGTCCCAAACCCATCACTTTCTCTACCCACCTTACCCAGTCGCACCCAACTGTCCCTGGACTCTGTGTCCTTTTCTCCTGGCAAAGTGGAGAGATTGCTGTCAAACCTCGACTCAGATTCTGCAAATGGTCCAGACGGCATCAGCCCATGTGTCCTCAAAGCCTGCTCTTCTGCTCTTGCTCACCCTCTCTCTGTTCTATTCACCCTCTCATTTGCTCAAGGTCATTGCTATCTGCTTGGAAATCAGCAAACATCACTGCCCTGCATAAAAAAGGTGCAAAAACAGATCCCTGCAACGACAGACCAATCCCCTTCTCCCAATCATCAGCAAGGTTAGAGAATCCATCATCGTTTCAGACATTAAATCCTTCCTCTTCTCCAAAGGCTTAACTTCCGATCATCAATTTGGTTTCAGACCAGGTCACTCTGCCATGGATATGCTGCTTCTGCTCTCCCAACAATGGATGGAAGTACTCATTGCCAGACAGGAAATATGAGCCGTATCCCTGGACATATCACGTGCTTTTGACACAGTCTGGCACCCTGCACTACTCACCAAACTCTCTTCCCATGGTATCCAAGGCCATTTCCACTCATGGCTCGCAGACTTCCTCTCCTGTCACAGTCACCGTGTGGCCTTAAATGGAGTTCCTTCATCCCCTCTTCCTGTCCAGGCTGGAGTTCCTCAAGGTAGCGTTCTAGGCCCTGTTCTTTTTCTGGTTTTCATCAATGATCTCTTTGCTGATGACTCCACCCTCTGCCGTACCACCGCTCATCCCTCAGACCAGCAAGCAGCAGCTTGTTCGCTCACTGCAGATCTGGATAAAATCACAAACTGGTCCAACATGTGGAACATGTCTTTCAATCCAGACAAATCTCACACTCTCACTATGTCTCTACGAAAGGACTGTTTAGAAAAACCCACATCTACTTTCTCAACAATCCTCTGAAAGAATACCTTTCTTTCAAGCTTCTGGGTCTCACTATCTGCAATGACCTTTCCTGGGAAAGCCACATTTCAAACCTCGCCTCCAAAGCCAGTCGCCGACTGGGAATCCTCTGTGGTGCAAAGTCCATCCTCAGCCCACCTGAGCTCCTGACCACTTACAAAGCTTTGGTCCGCAGTCTGATGGAGCACTGCTCTCCCCTTGGGGCTGATGCTCCTGCCTCCCACCTTTCTCGACTTCACGCTGTATAATCCAAGGCATTTCGGATCATTGGCATCTCCCGCAATGAGGCTGAGTCTTTGGCCTCTCTCTCAATCAGTGCAGGTTGGTCGGTGGTCTTTCTGTCTTCGACCGTCTCCTCTCCAGCCTCGCCCCCCCCCCCATGCTCTCTCTGCGATCTGTTCCCACCACATTTCTGCACGGTGCTCAAGGTCCGCCAACAACCCCCTTCTGGTAAAACTACCAAAATCATGAATCACTACTCACATTCAATCTTTCATTCCTCTTTTTTCCCGCATTTGAAATAAACTCCCTCACTCTATTCATTCCCATTCTTCCCTTCAGGCCTTCAAAACAGCTGTTCACCACCACCTCTTATCATCCCCCATCCAAATCCTCGATCTTTTCTACCCCCGATAAACCACCCAAGCACACCGCCTTCAAATTCCCTGCTTTCCTTCCTGAAAGTCCCTGTAATGTCCATCTCCTATTCCCCATGTTCCCCGTCCCACCCCTCTTCCTTCCACAGATCTCCTAATGACTCTGTTCCCCACTGTTTTGTCCTTCCCACTCCCTCCCCTCTTGTCTCATGCCCCCCTTGCTGTGCGTTGTGTGTTAGCTGTCACACGAGCCTCGACAAGGTATTCAAAAAAAAAATTTGTCTCATCAATGGGGTGCTCGTTAATGCGACCCCGTCACACTGAAGCGATGTGCTTCAAAAATAGCTGAATTAATGGAAGTTACACTTGAGTGGGAAGTGCAGTTCCTTCTCCAAATGGAATCTGTGTCCTCCTGGTCTCTAAAACAGGTGATTATCCGAATTTAGGTTCCCCTCATGGATTACCAAAATGCCAAAACAGTCTGCCAAATGCCAAAACAAAACAGAGAGGTGGGAGTGAAACGGACACCTTAAAAAAAAATGTTTCGTGGGATGAGACAACATAAACAAAGTATCCAAGATGAAACATAGACGAAAGAAACAAGTAATAAAAACATTTTTTTTAATGCAGAAGGATGTCGGGATGTTCCTCCGGAAAGTATGTAAACAATGTAGAGATGGTCACAAGAAATGATCATGTGAAACCATCCCAACATCGTTCTTTCATTAATGGTTGTCCTAAGAAAAAAAACTTGATATTCAGTGGAAAATAAATATTAATCACACAGTATTCCTATCCCTAACATGGACATGTGGCTATGATCTTGCTCACCAGATTCTCTCAGCGAGGGAGCCTCGTGAGTGGAGACGTCCAAAAGGACGACCACGTTCCTTGTGGTTGCAGCAGGTTGATCGGCATCTCAAGGAGATATAGTGGGTCAGGCATCTGCCTGGGGGATGGCCAGACGGAGGCCCCTGGAGTACCGATGGAAAGTGGACGTAGCGATGCGCTGCTCCGGTGCATGCTCACTCACCTAACCTAACCTTACGCAGTCTCATTTTTGTTCTTTCTTTTGGCAATAACTTGTGTTCTGTTTATTAACTAACCTGCAAATAATAACTTGTGTTCTGTTTAGTAACTAACCTGCAAATAATAACTTGTGCGGAATTTTCCTGGATTATAATTTCTAATGTTGAATAATTGTGGAAGAAAATTTTTGGAAGTTCACTTTTCGTGGTAGAGAGTGAAGATGTGGCATGGAAAACAAGAGCGAGAATTGCTTTGCAATACATGCCCCCTACCGGTCCCAATGCATGTTTGGGAGATAATAATTTGATTGTGTTTACCACATGCTCAAGCCGATGCCAGAACCAAAATGAAGAAGAAGAAACTCTCTAACATCCGACCTGTGTTTTTTTTCAGACTTTTTTTCCCATCCCTTTAATATATTCAACTGAAACTTGCTACATGGCTTTATTATAAGTTACAGAACATGTTCGAGTTTCAGGGCATTTCATTAATTTTTCACAGAGTTATGCTCTTTTTGGTGTCAGAAAATATCACATCAGTAGGGGACATGTGTTGCAAAGCAATTAACACTCTTGTTGAATTTGTGTCTGCCTACTTCAATCCTTTCTCTTGTCTTCTGTCCTGTACACATCTGCCATCCCTTGGCCTTGTTTATTCATTCTCCCAACCTACTTTACTTCATTTCCATACTCTCCTGCAATTCCAACTCTTTTCCTCCCCTTCCCCAACCACCCTACTTCATTATTTTCCTCAAATTAATTTGTCTCACTTTACGCTGCCAACATGTTTCCCCTACCTCTCACCCACGATGTATGAAATATGTAGATTTGTGTTTTCTGGGTAAGGGGTAATGGGAAATTTTAGGGGGCCACATAAACATTATGTATGCAGAGATGGTAGAATTTTGATACGTCCCACACCAGATACTTTTTCCTTTGTGTCTGAGACATACCACTTCCCTTCCCTCCAATTCTCCCCGATGCTCAAAATTGCCTTTTCTCCTACTACTCTTGCCTCCGGTACCTTTCGTTTCCTCTCCTTTACCACTCCTTCCTATTTGTCCCGAACTTTTTGTTTTCTCTATTAACCTCTGCCTCTATCTTCAAATATACTTCCAGATTGAATATGAAGATGACGCTTAATGGTGTTCTTATATGTTCATCCTTGGTAAGTTGCAAAAATAGAAAAGGAAATTTTCACAGAATCATACACCAATAGCGAGGGGGTGGGGGAAGGGGGTGCAGGATGGGGATGGGTGGGAGTGGGGTGGAGGGGACATTCTTCCAGGATTCCAAAACTCCAGGGGATTTTCAAGAACCAAAATTGCATTCTTATGTATAAATTCCATTTACATTACAGTTCTTAAATTAATAAACTGAAATTGTTTCATGAGTGTGATTTTATATTTCAACACCCTGCTTTCCGAATCGTGCCACCTTCCATGATTAAACTCGGGAAGTCTTTTTAACCCCCTGGCTTCACCAACAAAAATGACCTGTTCTGGACAGACCACATGGCCAAGCTGCAAGCTAAAATGGCTGACGTCTTACATACCTGGCCAGGCAGACCACAAATTGTGTATATGTGTGTGAGAGATAAATTGTGTGTGTTCGAGATAAATAGGTGTAATTTAAGAAACTAAGCCTGGTGTTGGTTTTACAGTTAAAGGGGTTGGCTTAACGGTTAATGTCGCTGGCTTAATGGTTAACATGGCTGGCTTATCGGTTAATGTAGCTGGCTTAAGTTATTCGGGTCTCAAGTTTGAGCCCTTGTCTTTCTGTTAAATAACACCAGGTGGGTTGATTCAGCCTGTCATCCTTCTGAGGTCAGCAAAATGAGTACCAGCTTACTGGGAACAAGGTACTGGTGTCAGAGTGAAGGAGAGAGGGGAGTGAGCCTTCATGATGCACACTGGGGTGACCTCATATCATTGATCTTTTTGGGGTTCCCCTTACCTGGCCCACACAGGAAGGAGAGATCTACAGGAAGGTCATCATGTGATGTCCTTAATCTAATCACCTCTACCACACACAACACTACTTTCCAACGGCGCACAAAAACACAACAGCCTAATCTAAACCTGAAGTCCTTGTTACAGGTTAAAATAGGACCACACATCCTGAAGCTCACCCGGATCAGGAGCAACAGTCACTCAAACCACCCACAGAGCTCCTTCAACCCTTATTTTTTTTTAATGCCATGAACACACTTTGGTAATGAAGGGGTGATGAAGGTTGTGGTCATGGGTGATGAAGGTTGTGGTCAAGTTTCATTGAAATTGTGTGCGTAGTTTTAGAGAAGAGAGCAAATACCTATTTAGTGGGCTCAAATCCCTTACAAGCCTCCCTAGACTCTGACATTTTTTTTAATGTCGTGACAAAACTTTGGTACATCATGGGTGGTGAAGGTTGTGGTCATGTTTCATCAAAATTGTGTGTATAATTTTGGAGAAAAGAGCAAATACATATTTTTTTAGGGCGGGAGGGGGGGGTCAACCATCCAAAACCCCTTTAATGAGCACAGATTTTGATGTGATCAACACAACTTCTTTACGCATCAGATATTTAGCTTGTGGCCAAGTTTCATCAAAACCGTGTGTTTAGTTGAAGCGATAATGACTGAAGTGTTAACGAACTGACTGATTGACTGACTGACACCTATGGACATTGCTCGATTGCATAAGCTCACCTGACTGAATTGTCTAGGTGAGCTAAGAATGATCTATCCAACGTTACTGCACCATCAATAACATTGCAATTTCATTTTGAAATAAATAATTTCTCCCATATTAATATTACAAACCATCTGGGAGATGGATTGTTCACATATGCATGCAAAATGAGCAATGTGTCCAGAATACCTAAGAGACTGTCACACAAACCCACGTTACAGTTTACAAAGAGTATATTGTTTGTTATTGCATGTCACATTGAAACCTGAAATGATTATATAGTTCAGCCTTAGCTTAATTATGACAATGGAAAAATCATCAATGATCTCTCGGAGGGATGACATCATCAATGATCTCTCGGACTCTCTGGAAAATCCTCTATTTCTCTTTGCCGACGACTCCACCCTCTGCCGTACCATCTGTCATCCCTCAGACCGGCAAGCAGCAGCTTCTTCACTCGCTGCAGATCTGGATAAAATCACAAACTGGTCCAACACGTGGAACATGTCTTTCAATCCAGACAAATCTCACACTCTCACTATGTCTCTTCGAAAGGACCGTTTAGAAAACCCCCCATCCCTCTTGAGATCCCATAGAAAACCCCAAAAACCTCAACAATCCTCTGGAAGAAGTCTTTTCTTTCAAGCTTCTGGGTCTCACAATCTGCCATGACCTTTCCTGGGAAAGTCACATTTCCATCCTCGCCTCAAAAGCCAGTCGCCGACTGGGAATCCTCCGTCGTGCAAAGTCCTTCCTCGGCCCTCTTGAGCTCCTGACCACTTACAAAGCTTTTGTCCGTAGCCTGATGGAGTACTGCTCTCCCCTCTGGGCTGGTGCTCCTGCCTCCCACCTTTCTCGGCTTCACGCTGTCGAAACCAGGGCATTTAAGATCATCGGCATCTCCCGCAATGAAGCTGAGTCTTTGGGCCTCTCACTCAATCACCGCAGGTTGGTCGGTGGTCTTTCTGTCTTCTACCGACTCCTCTCCAGCCTTGCCCCCCCTGCTCTCTCTGCGATTTGTCCCCACCACATTTCCACAGGGCGCTCAAGGTCCGCCAACAACCCCCTTCTGGTAAAACTACCAAAATCACGAATTACTGTTCATCTTCACTCTTTCATTCCTCTTTTTTCCCGCCTTTGGAATAAACTTCCTCACTCTATTCTTTCCCATTCTTCCCTCCAGACTTTCAAAACAGCTGTTCACCACCACCTCTTATCTTCCCCCATCCAAATCCTCGATCTTTTCTACCCCCGATAATCCACCCAAGCCCACTTCCTTCAATTCCCCTGCTTTCCTTCCTGAAAGTCCCTGTAATGTCCATCTTCTCTTCGCCATGTTCCCCGTCCAATCCCCATCCCTCTCCCTTCCACAGTTCACCTAATGTGTCTGTTCCCCACTGTTTTGTCCCTTCCACTCCCGACCCTCTTGTCTCATGCCTCCTTGCTGTGAGTTGTGTGTTAGCTCTCATACGAGCCTCGACCAAGGTATACAAAAAAAAAAAATGGTGTAGCTTGTTGAATGTCATCAGAAAATGTAAAGCAACCATCATGTTTAAACCAAACAGAGTGAATCAAAATATATATTTGTGGTGGGAATGAGAGGGGGTGGGTCACAGGGTGTGATGAACCCAATCCACATTTGGGAAAAAGTTCACTTGCTTTCAATCAACGGTTATGATTACGTGTTTTTATAAATGTGTTTAACGAAGTTCACAAACTTTTGATTAGCACGACCTTACGAAACATGTATTTTCCAAACATTTTTAGAACTTTTATGAATTCATATTTCCTCACAATAAGAAACAAGAAAAAGAGCAATCAGAGATTGCAGACCTTCGCCATGACTTTTGTGTGGTGTTTGTGTTGTTTTGTGTGTTGTATTTTGTGTGGTGTTTGTGTACTGATGTGTTACGTAATTCATGAGACATAACTAGAATTGCCACTTTATAACTACTGGCAGTGATGAATGGATACCAAGACGTCCCGCTTTGATGCAAACCCGCTTTGATTGGACACTTGACCATGACCAATGACGTCTTTTTATTATTGTTCATTTGAATTTAGAATGGGAGTAAAGTAAATTCAATTCATATCAAATGGACGATCAAATAGGTACAGTCCTCATTTGGAGTCATCAGAAGGAACCTGAACAAGCAAGATGAAGTCATCAGGGGGAACCTCGACATATTTTGGTTTCAGCTGATACTCCTCCACCCTCAAACCCATCCAAGTGCAGCCAAGTGAGCCTTATTCCAAAAAATAAATAAATAAGAACCTAAATAAAAAAAAATCAAGTTATTCTGGCTGCCAGACCATGTGTCCGATAAGATTGAAATTTAAAATAAAAATTCCCCATCACCACGAGATCATAATTATGAAGTTTCACGTCGATTGATGAGGCAGTCCAAGAGAAAGATTAAAACAAGCCTGTAGGCGACGATGTTTCACGTGCATTATTGAGGAAGCCCTACCGAAAAACCTATATCTTCCGTCAAAATTGACCAAATCAAATCGGATTTGTATATGTTGTACTTATGGGCATTACGCACAGCTTCTCGGAAAGGAAATTGCGAGAAAAAAAAATCGAGGACAAAAATAAAAATAAATAAAAATAAATAAAAAGTTCAAGTGGGCGCGGCTCCACCCACAAGGGGCGTGGGACGACTGTCATACAAAAAGACACAACTTGACCATGATATCTAGCTTGTCTCCAAGTTTCATCAAGATCGCATCAAACGTCACGAAGCTATGCTCTGGAGAGAGTCACAGACAGACAGACAGACATAGAGACACAACAAAAATAGTGGTCACTGCTGGTGCCTGCGAACAAATTATTGAGGAAGCCCTACCATAAAATCCTATCTCTTCTGTCAAAATTGACCAAATCAAATCGGATTTTTTTATATGTTGTACTTATGGACATTACGCACAGCTTCAAGGAAATGAAATTGCGAGAAAAAAAATCGAGGAAAAAAAGTTCAAGTGGGCGTGGCTCCGCCCACAAGAGGCATGGTACACCCCTCATACAAAAAGACACAACTAGACCATGATATCTAGCTTGTGTCCAAGTTTCATCAAGATCACATCAAAAGTCACGGAGCTATGCTCTGGAGAGTCACAAACAGACAGATGTCACCCACAGACACAACGAAAATAGTGGTCACTGCTGGGGCCCGCGAACCAAAAAAGATTTTTGCTCAATCCAATTTGGCTGCCAGACCATGTGACATCAATTCTTTGTGAATACTCTGGTATCCCCATGTCTTGGGGAACATTTGTGTGAAATTTCCCCTTGATCTGTCCAGCCATTCTGAGAATGAAGATTTTTATAGGTTTCAGGGTAAGTCCAATATGGCTGTCAAACTATGTGACCTATGACATCATATGTGTGAACGTTTTGTTCCTCATGGATAGGCGGTCATATTGTAAAGTTTCACCTCGATCTGTTTTGTCGACTTCAGAGAAGAAAATTTTTGAAGTTGTTTTAAAAAAAAATATGGCTGCCAAACCATGTGACCGATGACATCATCATTTTTTTTTCTGTGGACCAATTGATCCCTGAATGGCCCTCAAAAATTGTTTATACTGATTGGATGTATCATTCTCTGTATGCAATTATGACGTCATAATGACAGCAACTACGACATCAAAGAAAAAAAATCTCGCTTATTCCCCATGAGGAGTACTTGCCATGTGCGGAGTTTCAATTTTTTCCTTGTTGTGGTTTCAGAGATACAGCGGTCCATAGTTTTCCTTTTTTCCAACATGGCTGCCAAACCACGTAACCTATGACGTCATAATATTCATTGAAACATTCCACAAGCGTAGTCACTCCTATGTTGAAAATTTCGTCTCAATCTGACAAGCAGTTGCAAAGAAAAACACTAAAGTTCTGTGCAGCCAAACCAAACAAACAAACAAACAAAAATGTTTTATCAACTCCTCTGGCGAGGGTAAAAGATGATCACTGCTTTCTATGGTGTTCCATTGTGGTCACAAAATAATATTTTCACTTAAAAGTTCTAAAATTATTTTGTGACTCTTCTTGCATACAGACCTTTACAACCGATGAGATACAATAATTTAAGGTCTTTCGATTCGCCACAATTTTGTCTGTTGTATGATTAAAAATTCAGAATGGAAAATATGCTCTCTTTGTACCAGACTCAGTGGTGTAATGTTTGGACAATCTGCTCTGAATCTGGGAGGTCGGTGGTTCTGTACCCAGACGGAGTCATAGCAAAGATTTTAAAAAGGGCGTTTTTTAAAAAGGGATTTAAAAAAAGATTTAACGCTTAAAGCACGTAAAAAGAACAAATGATAGACAAGCAACCATAGGTTGGTAATCTTGGTGTGGGAATTAATGAGCCTCATGGCCTTGTCCTGTTATTAATGTTCTTTGTGAGGGAACTCTTATGACTATTTTTGTAAACATTCGTGAATTATGGAAAGACAAATTAATGGTGCTGTTAAATATTCTCTCCTCCCCTAAATATCTCAAATGATTAAATCCCTCCTTAGATTATGATTAAAATTCTACTTTTAAAAACCATTTTGATTAAAATTCTAGTTCATTCTAAAAAAGTTGTGAAAATTCCCCCTGGAAATAAAGCCCACCAGCTCAACGAGCTTTTTCATTGCTTCTTTTATGAGAGAGCAAAGTTTTGAATAATCCTGTCAAATGTGCACATGTACGTCTAAAATGTGTAACTAAATGTCATTCAGGGTGGCTATAAACAGTGTGTTTCCGCACAAAACCTCTTGAGGATTTGTATTATGTTCTGTCGTCTTTTGGGAGCTATGATTATGTTGTCATATCCATGTTAACTTGAGATCAGAGCACTGAATGTAGCAGATGTAGAATGCACACAATGACTGGTATTGGTAAAACATACTGGGAGGAAGTCTCAGATATCAGGAATATTATGCTCAGAAAATAGCTTTTCGTTACATTTTGTTGCATTGCATACTGCATGATGTTTGGATAGGCGAATAATACAGCAAGCTCTCACATAGTGGACAGGTCGGTGCTCTCTCTCTATTCTTCACTGCTTCTCCTTCGGGCAGGCTTCCTCTGCTCTCTTAACCAACTGACTTCCAAGCTCATCCAGGAGACGTACATTTTTCCAGGAACCTCCTCATCGTTCAATTCCCAAAATCCAGGCTTACTGTAACTGCGTACTAAAACTCTTCTGTTTTCTGCTTCTTTTGTCTGTGGAACTGCTTTCCTGAGACTATTTTATCCCAATCTTACCCGCAGAGCTTCAAGCAATTAGTATCGCACCATCACATGGCATTCTCCCTTCCATAGCCAAGATCTTTTCTACCCCCATGAAACCTACCTAATAAAACACCCTTGCTTGTGGGTTACTGTGTTTATTCTCTTCTCCCCTCACTCCTATCTTCTTGTTCAATGACTCCCTTGCTTACTATGTCCAACAGTGGCCACACTGTTCCACTATTAATTGCACGTTACCTTTTACCATCTGTTCTCTTTCATAAGCCTCACACTTTCATAAGCCTATATATTGTATTAAAAAGTTAACACTATTGCCAAATTTATTTTGATTACTACAGATAAAGAACATGTCCTGCAATATGCATAAGCTTACAATAAATACTACACCTTTCAAGTGCATAAACATTGCAAAATACTGTTATATATTTTAGCAAGGATCATTTAATATTGACAATTAAACTCATTGATGGAATTTTCAACTTTTTAGTTTAATGCAGCATACATTTTTTTTAAACGTTGATCAGGGGAGAGAAAAAATGTATACTGAAGACTTCATCATCTCACTTAATCTTCATAGACTTTAATATCTCACTGGGAAAAGTTCCGTTTGAATATCCTTGTGGAATTACTAATTCAGAAAAATGTTTCTGCATTTATCTTTAATTTCCTGGTCTATCTCCCAAAAACTCATTTTCTGGCAATGTTGATGATTTTGGACTTCCTCGTCATTTGGCCTCACAATCTTCTTCTTTCATACTAGTGCATGCCCGTAGATGCGTGGCCGTACGTGCAAACCTCCCCACCCCCCCACAAAAAACTCAAACCGAGTGCCAGAAACAACAACCACACAAGCCGTTCCTTCGCTTTCACATGCCCATATGTACGTGGCTGTACGTGCAAAAATATATATATATATATTTTTTAAAACCACTTGCCAGAAACAACCACACAGGCCATTCCTTCGCTCTCGCGTGGCCATACGTGCGTGGCCGTACGTGCGTGGCCGTACGTGCGTGGCCATACGTGCATGTCCGTACGTGCATGGCCGTACGTGCATGGCCGTACGTGTGTGCCCATACATGTGTGGCCGTACATACAAAAAAAATTAAAAAAAAACTTTCAAACCGCGTGCCAGAAACAACAACCACACAGGCCGTTCCTTTGCTCTCATGCGTGGCCGTACATGCCAGAAAAAAAATAACTTGCAAACAACCATACAGGCCATTCCTTAACTCTCATATACGACGACTGGATTGGGGCATTGTGTTTATCTATAAATGTGGATAAGAAATCGAGAAATTATTAGAATACAGTAAGTCATCACTATCCAAAAGTAGTGCTTGCCCGTACGGAATGTTCACATCATTCCACGAATTATCGCTTGCATTGAAGTAACAACTGCTGTGATACTTACACACAGAGTTAATTAAAATCAAGTTTACCTCCCTGTCTTTGCTTGCCATGACATTCGCTGCCATTTACCATTGGCACTCCTACCCCACGGTAACTAAGGCACCGATCGATCCCCATCGTAACCAGCACGGCACGTGACGTCATCGTCGGCCGGCCGTGCACCAGCCTACGCAGCCACGCCCACGCAGCAACGTGTCCTGTGATTGGTAACTAAATGGCGCATCGGCCACGCCTACGCAGCATGTGTCCTGCCATTGGTTGGTAAATAAATGGCCATAACTTGGGAATCACTTGTCCGATTAATATCAAATCTTGAAAAGGCACATCCTCAGGTCCCCAGCAATATAGCTGGCAAGTTTCAATTAGATCGGACCAGTGGTTGTCGGGAAACAGGGGTCACACACACACACACACACACACACACACACACACACACACACACACACACACACACACACACACACACACACACACACACACACACACACACACACTGCTGGAATTATAGATAGATGTAGCACAAGGCTGTGGGGTAGCATCAATGGCTCAGGGTACAGCTGTGCCACTGATGAAATGCCCTCTGCTGATTCAGGCAGGAATTTGCAATTTGTTCAGGGTGCTGGTGATAGTGTGCCTGCTCTTCGCTAAGGACTCCATGGGATCTTTAACGTCCACCAACTAATGCCGGCAAACGGGACTCATGTTAAGCCATCACCAAGCTCAGTTTAATGTCGGTGTCCATCTGAGGGATGGCACACACACTTGGAATATGTCTTTCTATCCTTACAAATGTCACACTCTCTCACTATCTCTGAAAGGACCGTCTGGCAAACCCTCCAATCTACTTTCTTAACAACCCTATTGAGGAGGTTGTCATTCAAACTCCTGGGACTCACTATCAGCCATGATCTTTCTTGGACAATCTCATTTCAAAATTATCCTCTAAAGCCAGCTGCCAACTGGGAATCCTCTGTCATACAGTCCTTCCTTGGCACACTTGAACTCCTATCCACATACAAGGCCTTCATCAGCAGCTTGATGGAGTAGAGTAAACCCTCAAATATTGCAGGTTCCAATATCACGGGTTTCGAACAATGCATTGAATGTGATGGCAACCAATTGTGTTCTGATTTCGTTCTTGCATAATTTAATTTTGGCCAATCATGGTTTTTGAGTGAAGATGAGTCATTGTTTGCATCCAACAGAATGATTACCTCTCCTTACCAGCCTCTTATTGTTCCTCGTGCACAATTAATTGGAGTAATCAGATCAGCATATGGGAACGAAGCAAAATTTAACAATGAATCATCATCAAACAGGAAATGACAGCTGGAGAACCTGCGATACTAAATATACAAGATGGAGTAGATGCACAACAGTTAATAATGGTGCCCAAACATAAAATGATGGACAAAATTTATCGTTCCCAAAGCCAGAGTAAGGTTATTATATTGTGTGAAGAAATCGAGTTGTTAGATACGTCCGCAAGAAGTGAAAGTGCAGCATATGTGGGCCACCATTACCAGATCAATGAATCAACTGTCTTCTTCATCTTCTTCTTGCGTATGGCAGCTTAGCTGCTGGGGTAGCTATCATTTCTTGGAAGCGTGACTCTGTCGCTGATGCAGTGGCCCTCCACCAGTACACACTGGTACTCATTTCGCCAACCTCAGAAGGATGACAGGCTGAGTCAACCCCCTGGTGTATTAATTCAGTGGCCAACGGGGCTTAAACTCAGGACCCTAGGATCCCAAGCTGCCACCCTAAGCACCGCGCCAACACCAGGCAATCAAATGTGTGTAAACGTGAGTCAACTAACCATAAAAGGGTTCCTGCCAGCAAAGTGCAAACGTTTCATTCCAGTCCCATGATCGTCATATTGAAAGGATGGAAAAAGTGCTTAATGTTTGGATCGAAGACCAAATTAAAAAATGCCTTTGAGTGGACCGATGTATGGGAGAACCCATTTAATTGTGAAATTACTTGGACTTTGTGTGCACCGATGCATAAGAGAAATCATTGTGGATTTACTTGTACTTTGAGTGGACCGGTGTATTGGAGATCCCATTGTTGATTTACCCCAATTTTGATTGGACCGGAGTATGGGAGAACCCATTGTGGATTTACTCGGATTTTGAGTAGACCGGTAAATGGGAGAACCCATTTTAGATTTAGCAACGTTTTCACGAGGCACATGGGGCCAAAGGCTCCAGTTCAACCATGGCTCATGGAACTAAATTGAGGTAAAGGGATTTATGTTGGGGCAGGTTTTTAACGCCAAAGAGACAGGATTATTTTGGAAGTGAATGCCATCTCTTATCTTCGTGTCAAAGCAGGGAAGATCTTGTATGTGTCACAGTGATCAATGATCGTTCTACCCTTCTTCTACAGTATGTGGCAATGCATCAGGCGACTTCGTCATGCTCCCGATGATCCAACAGCCATCACAAGTTTCACATCCACATCTTTCCAACATCCACCCTCTCCCACTCTGACAGCATAATCATCATCTCAAGCCAAGTCTTGTGTTTTTTAGTTACAGCAGAGTACAGTATGAACGTGTACGTTATATGTTTACCCTCACCCGCTTTGTTGTTTTGTAATAAATATAAAATGTATGTCCTGTGCTTTTGTTAACTTACACTGTATTTATTGTATTTACATGTTTCGTTTATTTCAATGTTGAATATATATATATATATATATATATATATATATATATATATATATATATATATATATATATATATATATATACATACATACATTTACATACATATACAGTATATATATTTTTTGTAACGTGTTTATTTAAATTGTAATGTGTTATTTCTGGCTGCCATCGATATTCTTCGACATTTTCTCGAAGTCCAGGAACCAAACCATCCTCTTCCCATTGGCCCTTGGTTTCCACGATCACGCTTTTAACGATCGTATAATTTTCCAGAAACCTAACCCCAGCGATATTGGAGGCTTTACTATCCTGCTTTCCCAAGTAGTCTGGCTCCCCAGTCTCAAATCTTGCTCAGCTTGATGTCATGGAAAACAAAGCCTTCAAGATCATTGGAATCTCCAGCGATGAAGCTGAGTCTATGGATCTATGACTTCGCCATCGCAGACAGGTTGGTGGTCTCTCTGTCTTCTATCACCTCCTTTATGGTCTTGCACCCTCAGCTCTTTAAGTGCTTTGTCCCCCCCCCCCACCATCCCAACCCCCTCCAAGTTTCTGCAGAGCTCACATGGTACACCATCAACACCCTTTTGGTGAATCTACCTAAATCCAGGATCACTGCTCATCTCCACTCATTTGTTCCTCTTTTTTCCAAAATGTGGAATCAACTTCCACATCCTCTTCAGTCTCATTCTTCCCTCCTCATTCTTCCTTCACCACCACCCCATGCATGCGTGTTTTGCATCCTGTTTCTGTCTGTTACATCCTGATCTGTTCAGTGTACTAGCTCTTCTCCAAGCCTCAACCATTTATAAAAATATAAAAATATAAAAAGATGAAAGGTTTCTGTTGAGAGCCATATGTTGGCGATGAGAGTAGAGGAAGTCAGTAAGCCATGTGTGGAGTTGGCCATGGATGCCATAAGCAGAGAGTTTGTTGAGCAAGGCAGGATACCAGACTATTGAAAACATGACATATGTGTCACGAGACAGCCCTCATCTCATGTCTTATGTTAAGGGCCTCCATCCACTGTTGGGATAGTAGGAACAGGATGGCCAAGATGGAGTGACCTGGTCTGAATCCGAATTGGTGATCTGAGATGAGGCTGTTGGAGAAATGGAAGGATTTCTCATCATTCCATGACCTTGCTGATGATTGGAAGTAAGCTAATAGGTCCATAGTTCACGGGATTGGTTTTTGCACCTTTAAAAAAATGGAATGGTGTTGGCTGATTTCCAAGCAGATGGATGATGACCTCAGGCAAATGATAGGGTGAAAAAAGCAGAAAGAGGAAGTGCAAAAGCAGCATAGCAGGTTTTTAGGACATGTGAGCTGATGCCGTCTAATCCAGTTGCAGAATCAGAGTCGAAAATTGATAGAATATTCTGCACCTTCTCCGGTGCAAAGGACACAGAGTCCATGAGTGGTTGGAGGTGATTGGATAGAGTGGGTACACTGTACAGGGAACGAGATTGTGGTGGATACCACATTGGGAAGAAAACACCGAATTGAGGCATCCAGCCTTCTCACAGGCGGAGTTTGCTGGGGTGCTAATTGAAGAGAGGAAAGGGATGGAGGGGGAGCATACTTCATAGACATATTAACAAGGCGCCACCACATTTTATAGGAGGGAGACAAGTTTGAAAGGTCAATATTGAGGTTGGACAGATGTGTTTTCTGGCTCTCATGAGAGAAGACAGACACTTGTTGTGGGCTTTGTGGAATGAGCCGAAGTTGTCTTTGGTCAGGTTTGCTTTTCAGGAAGAGAAGGCAAGTTGTTTCAGAGCAATTGCCTCACCATGGGATTCAGTGTACCATGGGCAGGAATAAGGGTGGGATGATTGAAGACGAGATGGGATGGATTTGTGCATAAGAGATAGCAGGTTTCTGTGGAAGAAATGCCAGGCTGAGTTAATATCAGAGACCAGTCTTGAAGTGAGATGGCTTCTTGCATTCCCCATCAATCTGCCTGAATGAACTCATAGACTCACCGTCACTGAGGCAGCTCTCTGAGAATTGCATTTGCAGGGAAGTTTGTCATCATCAATTCCAGAAGGAAGAGAGAGAGAGAGAGAGAGAGAGAGAGAGAGAGAGAGAGAGAGAGAGAGAGAGAGAGAGAGAGATATATATATATATATATATATATATATATATATATATATATATATATATATATATATTGGGACCGTACTCTGTGCAGAGTGTTGGTGCTTCTTAAGCATTCGCCTTGGCTATTGGGCACAATATTTTTCTCTCTGGCTATCTAATCTTCCTTGGTTTTGTGTGTGTGTGAGAGAGAGAGAGAGAGAGAGAGAGAGAGAGAGAGAGAGAGAGAGAGAGAGAGAGAGAGAGAGAGAGAGAGAGAGAGAGAGAGAGAGAGAGAGAGAGAGAGAGAGAGAGAGAGAGAGAGAGAGAGAGAGAGAGAGAGAGAGAGAGAGAGAGAGAGAGAGAGAGAGAGAGAGAGAGAGAGAGAGAGAGAGAGAGAGAGAGAGAGAGAGAGAGAGAGAGAGAGAGAGAGAGAGAGAGAGAGAGAGAGAGAGAGAGAGAGAGAGAGAGAGAGAGAGAGAGAGAGAGAGAGAGAGAGAGAGAGAGAGAGAGAGAGAGAGAGAGAGAGAGAGAGAGAGAGAGAGAGAGAGAGAGAGAGAGAGAGAGAGAGAGAGAGAGAGAGAGAGAGAGAGAGAGAGAGAGAGAGAGAGAGAGAGAGAGAGAGAGAGAGAGAGAGAGAGAGAGAGAGAGAGAGAGAGAGAGAGAGAGAGAGAGAGAGAGAGAGAGAGAGAGAGATATATATATATATATCACTGTTTGGGGAACAGTACAACACACAGATAAATAAGAGGTGGGAACGGAGGGAAAGTCAGAGTCAAAGGTATTGCTGAGGGTTCGAACTTGAAAGGTGTAAGATCAGTACAAGGACAATGAGAAATTAAGTTATTGATGTAAAGTTCAATTCCACCACCAGGTTGGGGTTTAGGCCTATCAAATTGGAGGATAGCATATCCAGAGAGAGACATTAAGTAGTCATGCACATCTTTGGGAGGAAGATTGTATTAAACAGATGATGTTCTGTTTAATAGCAGTTCTGTTTGCAATAACAGCAATAACAGATGATGTTCTGTTTAATTGAGAGATGTCAGGTTGGAGCAGAGACCTCAGATGTTTGAGGTCCAAACAGTTAGGGATGGGGAGGAGGCGTTGGGTGAGAGAAGCATTGAGGGGGTGGGATGCGGAGGGATGCAGAAAGGAAAGGCATGAAGCTTTGAGGAATGGTGTGATGGGGGTGTGGTCAGCAAAATGAGTAACATCTTGCTGGGATGATTGAGCCATTTGAGTATCCTGTGTTTGAGTGGTGATGTGTCCAGGATTGTGGCCAATAGCCCAGAAGACTACTAAAGCAGCACCAATTCTCTGCAGAGTATGGCCCCAATGTATGGATTGAAAAAAGTGAAAAAACAAAAGGATGAAAAAAAAATTTGAAGCAAGGTGTGGGAATAGGCCAATGTTGAGGTAGAAAGTATAATATTTGGGAATAAGGAAGCAAAACGAGGAACACTTGACAATCTAATAGCATATATTTACACCCAACTATGCTTATAGCAAACTGTATACGTATTTCAATGCCATCTGTCGGTATCATGAGGCATACCATTCTTCAAAAAGATAATTGAGACAGCAACAGAGTTTGTAATCGAGACATTAACAAGGTCACATTATTTTTCTAAAAGTAGGCCTCCACACTTAATTGGTGGGGCTGTTCCATAACCAAAATCCTAAATTTCCACATCGGACAAGCACACTAGGATGCATCGGGGTGGTAGTTATCACTATTCTCAGCACTTGCCCATCCTCAGGCTAACTGAATGGAAATCTTCCAACAGGACATCAGAGCAGATCAAACGTTCATGATCTTTCATTTTCTCTTTCAAGTTACTTGAATCCAATTCTCAAATCCAGGGTCAGCTACCCATACTGCTTTAGCAAGCCTGTAATGCACAAATGCTTTCCATCACCTATTTGAGATTCTTTCTGCTTACAGGGCAATGTCATGAAGGACATCACATCACTGTGAGGAGACTGTTCATCAGTCCGCCAGGCTTTACTGCATGCTATAAAGGCCGTGGCTTTGCCCATTATTGATATCTCTCGTTTGGATGCTGAGTGCAGCAAACTTTATTTAAAGATAAATCCTGGTCAGTTTGTATAGGTTTCCTCTCCATCTTTCCTTACAAGTCTTTGCCTGGCTGAGCTTGCTGCTGTCTGTCACCACCTGTGCAATCTGTTTGGCCACCTTAAATCTCACCACCTAACTTTATCACATCTGTGGAATCTGCTGCTTTACAATGTCATCTTATCCCCCATATTCATTGTAAGTGCATCGCACTCTCATTCCAAATATCCCTGTGAGTCTTTTCTTCGGTCATTTTTCGTAATATATACTTTTCCTTGCGGGATAGTGTAGTAGCAGTGTGGCTATCTCTGTACTGTCTTTTTATTACTATTATTCCGTGAGGGAAATTTTAATACCACTGCAGCCTTTCATACGTATAATGTTATAGTGCCCAAGCACTGAGGGTATTACACATAAGAAGTGTGACCACACCAGAAGACCAGCCAACGGAAAATGGGTTTCATATACTTCTTGGTTCAGCTGATGACAGTTTTAAATTATTTTCATCAGAGCAAGTGCATTTGGCATTTCTAAGCAATCTCCTTAAAACAGGACATTAAGCCAGCTATCCTGCTTGCAGAATAGAAGTTAAAAGATTAAAAGGACGCGTTTGTTTGTATTTTTTCAAAGTTGTATTTCCCTGGCCAAATTCCAAATTACCTGCCTGAGTAAGATGTTAGTTTTTTTTGAAAATATCACCTCTTCATGATCCTTTTTTGTTGTATATTTAGCAATGTAGATCCATGATGCTCCATTGATGAGTGGTGAAAGGCAGCTTTTACAGGTATTTAGTTTTACTAGTCAGGGGAGCTTGTGATACAACCGTGTATTTGTCGTCCTTTACTTCTGACCTCTGGTGTGTTTGTTTTACCCCCTTTTGCCATGCTCATGAGCCTCAGTTTCATCAGCAAGTATTCTCTCTGCTTCTGTCAAAATTAAAAATCCCAAGCTTTTTCACCTTCATGTAATCCAGGTAAGATCTAAAAATAAATACTCATAATTCCCTCCACAGCTGTATGGAATCACAAGGTTTAACCAACAAACTACCTTTATTTATATCAGTGTCATTTCCATCTTAATACCATCTTACCCTGACTTTTAGTTGTTGTTAGCAAATACATATTGGACTGGGATTCAATCTTCAATTCAATCCACGAGTTGTATCATCACTGAGACACAGCTGTGCCGCTAATGCAGTGGCCTTGCATATTTGAATAGGAATTTGGAATTCGTTCAGGGTGACAGTGATAACTGGCATCCTCTTTGAGAGAAACACAATGGGATTTTTCCCATATGGCAGCTAATGGCAAAAGATACGACAGTTTTGCGATCCACGCGAGGGATGGAGCAAACACTGATACCTTGCCTTGCATCCAGAACAACAGCCCGAGATTCTAACCCGGGAAAAGCAGCTCAGAACCAATTGAACATACCTCTATGCTATTTTACCAATCCCCACTTTCAGTGAATGTGGAAGAAGCAGGATTGATGAAAAGTAATCAATTGATATTTTATCAAGGATTATGCAAGTTCATCAACTGAAATCAAATCATTTCGATCGTCATGTTTAAGTCACTCTTATGAACCTCTGCTCAAGTTAACATGGTAGCATAATCACTGTTTGAAACAAAAATAGACAAAATTGTATGTTAATAATGTAAAAAATTGGGTAAGTGTGGATTATATTTCTATGCAAGATTTGTATAGAATATCCTCTCAACTGAATTTCATTCCATTAAAAAAACAAAACTTGAAAGCATCTGAAAATGCAAACTGAAATTGTAAAGACCGTCTGTTTTGTATTTGGAGTTCTTCTTCCGAATGCTAAACGGTACCGAATGACCTTTTGACCTTTTGACCAAATTCTTAATTTGTCTTCTCCATATTCTCATAATAAAACTTTGTTGAAAATTTGATGACAAAAGCTCAAATGGTAAAAAAAAAGTTATGACCCGGACACACGCACGCACGCACACACACACACACACACACACACACACACACACACACACACACACACACACACACACACACACACACACACACACACACACACACACACACACACGATTGCAAAACCCCATCTCCTGCTGCATGGGGGATGGGCTAATTATCAACCTGATTGCTTGTATTTGTTCAGCTACCTTATCTTCCTATGGAAAATGAGCTTCCAAAGTGTCTGAAGACGGTTTGAAATGACTCCATGGCTCCTGCCATTAAGCTGAACTACTTATAATGCAACAAACAAGGAAACCAAACTTTCAAAATTATTTTGTCACACCGAATTTTCATCAACATTCATATTACACTAGTTTCATTATTTTTGATTTACAGAAAATGTGAATGGATCCAAATTGCTACAGACCATGCAGAGTTTAATATGCATGAAAATTGCCCCCACTGTAATAAAATATGAACCGATCGCACTGATACCCATCCCCAGCAACTTCAGACTGCATTTTCCATAGCGATGAGATTCGAGAAACAGATATATGAATATAAAAGTATCAACGTTAACGCTATAAACTAGCCTATTCCAGTGCATTGCAAGATGAAGGCTTCCCGAAACTCATGTTGAGAGGTGTCAGGCATATTCATCTTGCTTGGCAAGTTGCGTTTGGCAAGAGTGAACAGCTATGGAAATGGAACCCACACCAGTCAGTGGATAAAGAAACAAGTCTTTAACCACCCAACCAAACAGCCATTTCAAAGACAAGGAGATCAGTGATAAAAATTTCTGCTTCCAGCAGGTGAGTGCAGTGCTCTCCCTGGTGAATCTCCTTCAGACTGCCTTTCTTGCTCTCCTTCCTCTGATGCCCATACAATTTATTCCATCACCATGACACTTCACCATTTATCTTAAATTTATTTGTTACCCTTTTTTATTTTATATATCCTATTTGGGACATCCAATTTTCTTCCTGCTTCTGTCGACTATGAGTTGGCCTGACCTGGTGCTTTGCCTCTTACATTGCCAAAGCTGGAGGTCTTTTCACTTTTATTGTCGAGCAAGGCCTATAGGGGATAATTTATTTGTTTCTAGTTACTCATGCCACGGCTGTAGACCGAGAGCATGTGTATTGCGATGATCTCATCTGTGTGTTTGGCGGCATTAAAACTGGATAACGAGGGCAGATAGAATTGCTGCATTTGGTACTGAGGTTAATATTTTGAATGTATCGGTCGAGTTCAACTTTGAGCTCACAAGGAAAAATATGAAATTTAATTTAGTACAGCACTATATTTGCTCACATCACAACCACGTGGCAGTGTAGGTTCGACTCCTCTGGGGAATTATTGCATCAAGAGTAAACGGTGTGAGTCAGCATTTCCAGCACCACTGCCACGGTGGCAAAAACTGATTTTTCACTCTTCTTTGAGGAATGAAAACTAAAATGTAGGTGAATTTTCAGGTCAACTGCAGAATTATAAGGAAGTGGTAAATTTTGTTTTAAAGTTTGCTGAAATTGTGAATTTTTGCTATTTTATTCAAGATCGTTTTGAAACTGATGAGTATTTTTTTTACCCAGAACGTCATCAGTCAGTGTTGTATTGTGATGATGATGTTGGTTAACAATGGTGGCAGATGAATACTTGATGATCATAAGAGCTTAAAGAAACACCAGCTATAACAGTAGGGTTTTAGAATCTGAATCCTGATGCTTCCTCATTTTTCCTCAATTTTATCCTTCATGACCTGACTTTATTGTTTTTTGTCTTTTGTCCTCTTTAACTATTCCCATGCCTCTCCTTTTCACAATTTTAAAATCTAATTTCTTATACTTTTTGCTGCTCTATTTGCTTGCTTTGCACACTTTTCCTCTATGATGTGCTCTGTCTGCAATGATACGAGTTTAAAATAATATGGATAAAGGAAAGGTGTGAAGAAATGGAAAAAAAATGTACAAAAAATACCTTCAGGATGACATTTAACATTGAAAGATATAAATCTAAAAATCTATTCCATGGGCTTTTCGGGTTAAAGGTTCATCCACTGCTCCACTTCATTTATGTCTATGTGCTGTTGTGGCTTATATCCAGGAGGTAAATCTTACCCTGGACAAGCCTCCAGCATCAAGGTAGAAGCATATAACAAATGCATTCCATGAAACCCATACGGCAAGCCATCCGGCATACTGCAAAGGCAGGGGAGGATAAAACAAACAGGCAGCAATAATTAGGCTTCGTTTACTTTGGGTCCGGATGAGTATTTATGATTCATTGAGGTAACTTATTCTTTACAACCAAAAAAACCCAAAAATATAAAACTAAGATATCTCGCAAGTCCACCCACTGACATACACTTGATGACACTCGATGTCACATCTAAGCTGATGGAAATTACAGGTCTCGGCATTATCTGCACATTACAGTTATGTCATCACCCCACTCCCTTGGAAGTGTATTTAATATGAGGCACATGATGCCTTTGCAGTCCCAGATGAAGATCACTCAGTGCTCAAAACCTCAGACCTGAGCCTGCCTGATCGGCGGCTGTGATAGTTGGTTGTGTTTTCATTCTTGAATATAGATTTTCCCAACTACAATCAGTTTTTTTGCAAACATAATTATGAAATGTAACTAACTTTGTTTGAATTGTGCACAAAGCATCAATAATGCTCGATCATGCAATGGTGGAAACTTATAGTTAATCAATCTTTCTCCATCAATTAATTTAACTCCGTTCCATTCTTCATTCATTCAATGTAAAGCTTCCACATCTGCTTCAATCAAACATTTTCATCACAGCTTTTTGCTGGCTCATTTCATGTGTACATTGGCCATTATTAAATCTTCATTTATTGCAAACACTTCTCGGATTCTTTCTCACATTCCAAAATTGAAATGTTAATTTTCTTTGATGGACCTTGTATCACGTGGATAATATGTTATTTGATAATCTTAATTGAGAAGAAGAGAAGATTGCATAGTTTATTATATGATGCCCATCACAATGATGTTCAAAATTGTCCACACATTGCGGTTGATTTTCAATGACCTCAGTGAAATATGGAGTGGACATTAAAATGAAACCTTAGCCAATACATCCAAATCAATAAGACTAACATAAAAACAATAGCATAATGTGAGAAAATGTTCAAAAAAAGTAAATGTTTAATTGAGAAACTTCTAATTTTTATTTGTAGCTTGCCAGGAAAACGTCTTGCATTTATTTTTGTAATCTCAATGAGATGATTGGATGTACATAATGGAAAAATATTTGTTATAAGGAACAGAGTCACTGTGCATCAGTGGAAAAATAAGAACAAATTTACTCAACAAAATGTTTGCACTGTGAGAAAGAAAAACATAATAATGTTTCAGGCATGAACCCACCTTGACAGAAGGTGTGTGTGTGTGTGTGTGTGTGTGTGTGTGTGTGTGTGTGTGTGTGTGTGTGTGTGTGTGTGTTTATGGAAATACTAGGAGGGGTACCTGGCGTTGCCGGGCGACACTGGGTCCTTCCTCTCACATCACCCCTTCTCCTCCCTCCATTAGTTACCAAGTCTAGTTGCTTGTGTTCAGTTTCAAGTTTATTTTGGAGTGCTCACCAAGTGACTTAAGCAGTGAAGCAAGCACTCCATTCAAAACCGTTGATGAGGAACAGCTGGCTTGGCAAGCGCTAGCTAGCTACTTGGTAACTGAACACACCCCGAGACATCTGGACAGCTCACAGTACATACAAATGCGGACAAAAGGACAAATATTAATCAAAGATTTAAAATATTAATCATGGCTATTTTCATTGTGATGAAAACGTACCTTGTTCAGTTTTAAAATAGACATAAGTTCAGAGGTAGTGTTGAGTGTATGAAAGTATATCTCTCAGGAATTTCCATGGCAGTCTCCTAATTACTTAATTGCGTACACAGGTATTTCATGACCAAGCCAATGTTAATGTTAATTTACTTTACATAGCAGGTGTATTGCATGTTCATCAGTTTGTTTATAAGCTTTGAAAAGTCGGGCAAAAAATAAAACTTTTCTTCTTTAATCAAAAAGTTTTCTTTCCTCTGCATTTTTTTCCACGATTTTCTTTCCTCTGCATTATGGAAACGTACCTTCATTGGGTGGTGCATATGTGACTGCTGCCGCGATCGCCTCAAACAAAACATGCATTACCTCGTTTGACTTGGAATCAAAATGTCCCTTTGTTTCCTCAAAATGGTACCTTTATTAATCCCCACAACAGGGGCTTATTGATTTGGTCTCGAGTGTGTGTGTGTGTGTGTGTGTGTGTGTGTGTGTGTGTGTGTGTGTGTGTGTGTGTGTGTGTGTGTGTGTGTGTGTGTGTGTGTGTGTGCGCGCGTCAGCAGCCATATCTCGGACATGTATGGACCGATATTATTTGTACTTGGCACAAAGACAAGATATGATGGTGTACATAAGCACGTCATTTTTTTTCCAAATCAGATCCAAGATGGCTGACTGGTGGCCATTTTAAGTTGTAAAAAAATACCAGGTGTCGAACACGTCTTCAACCATTTCTCCAGACATGCATTTAGCGAACTTGCTCAAACTTGGTACACACATAAATAATTATGGTTTATATATGGATGTCTTTTGTTTGTCCGAGATCAGATCCAAGATGGCCGACTGGCAGCTATTTTAGTTGTAAAAAAAACCATGTTGAACACGTGCTCAACCATTTCTTGGAGATGCATTTACTGATGTTATTCAAACTTGGTACCCAGATAAGGAATGATGGCTAACATAAGCACGTCATTTTTTTTTAAAGACCAGATCCAATATGGCCGACTGGTGGCTATTTTGTTACTTAAATGTGTTTCCAACCATTTCTCAGAGATGCACAGTCAGATTTTGTTCAAACTTGGCACAAGCAGAGTGCATGATGGAATACACGTGCACTACGCTTTATTTTGTGATCTAATGAAAGATGGCTTACTGGTAGACTGGCAGCCATGTTAGTTGTACATAAATATGGACGAGCCTTTAACTCCATGCAGCAAAATTACTAAACAACAGGGGAGATGACATTTTATGTCTTTTTAACTTTTTTAATGATTAGATAGAAAATGCATTGGTACATCAGAGGCCTATAACCAATCAAAGCAATGCAGAGCAAAAAGATGGTTGCAATTTCTGGATGGCTGGATTGAAAGGAGTGGTCTGGCTAATGGGTGGTGCTTGTGATGCTGGGGAGAGAGGGGAAGGTGTAGCCTGTAGATTGGGTGGTGCTTATGTCCCATTCACAAACAGATCTACACATCCACCCACCCACCCACAGACACAAACTCAGCAATATCTATTAGATGAGGTGACAGTGAGACACCTCACACGAAACTGCCATATTTGCATGAAGTTTCTTTGTCCTGTTAATCTGTTCTTCTTGTTCTCTCTCTCATAGTAATCAGTAAATAAACTTTCTCTCCTCTAACCTCTACTCTATCATATCATTTTTCCATGAGTTTAGTATGTTATTAAAAAGGCTCCAATTTTTTTTACTGCATTTCTGCTGATGCAGCAAAATTATATTTAAAAAAACGACATCACTGCGTTATGAGTCATGTGTAGGGACGTCTTTTTCATACCTTACAGAAACAAACACAGGATATCATTTTGCTTGTAACAGTCATTGCAAATTCTGGGAAGCAAATATTGAGTTATAAGTGACACTTCACGGTCTAGCAGACAGAAAGTAACTGCATTTGACATACTACAAATATTTTTTTTCATGAAATATCACGATTTTCTTTCCTCTGCATTTGAGAACAAGAAAAAGAGCAATCAGAGAATGCAGACACGTGACAGGTATTCTTTTGTGTGGCAATTGTGTACTGGTGTGTTCCGTAATTAGTAAAAGACATAATTAGAACTGCCACGTAATAACTGCTGGCAGTGATGACGGGATAGCAAAATGTCCCGCTTTGATGCAACCCCATTTTGATGGGACACTTGACCCTGAAGTTTGACATTTTAAAATTATTATTTATTATTCAATTGAATTCAGAATGGGATTAAAATAAATTCAAGTCAAATCAAATCGAAGACCAAATAGGTCGAGTCCTGCATTATAGTAATCAGAAGGAACCCAAACAAGTAAAAAGCAAAGATGAAGTCATCAGGTGGAACATGGATAGGATTCACCTTTCAGCTGCTACACCGCTACCTTCAAATGCATCCAGACACAAGTGAGCCTTATTCAAAAAAATACAAATAAAAAAAATCAAAAAAACGAAAAGAACAAAGATAAAAAAATTAAATAATTCTGGCTGCCAGACCATGCATCCAATCAAGTTGAAATTTAAAATATGTATTCCCCATCACTACTACATCTTAATGTGAAGTTTCACGCAGACTGATTAAGTGGTTCCAGAGAAAACATTATTTGATAATTTTCATCAATCCAACATGGCTGCCAAACCATGTGACCTATCAATTATTCCTTAAGAAACTTCTACACCTAGGGATTGGGGAACATTTCTATGAAGTTTCACCTCGATTTGTCCAGCCGTTCTGGAGAAGAAGATTTTTATATGTTTTTGGGAAAATCCAATATGGCTGCTAAACCATGTGACCACATCATCATATGTGTGAACCTTTTGTTCCTCATGAGTCGGCAGTCATACTTGTAACTTTGAAGATTTTTTTTTAAAACAACATGGTTGCTGAATCAGGTGACTGATGATGGCATCAATTTTTTTTCTGTGGATCATTTTATCTCTAGATGCAATTATGATGCAATCTACATATGCAATTATGATGTCATAACAAAGGCACCGATGACATCATCAAAAAAAAATCGCACTTATTCCCCATGAAGAGTATTTGCCATGTGCCAAGTTTCATCTATTTCTTGGTGCAGTTTCAGACACCGAGGATTAAATTTTTTGCGTTTTTCCAACATCGCTGTCACACCACATGAACTATGACATCATAATTAAATTATGATTAAAACATTCTACATGAGTCGTCGTACCTATGGTGAACATTTCGTATCAATCCAACAAGCTGTTGTGGAGAAAAACACAAAAGTTATTTGTGGACAAACACGCAGACAGACAAACAAACGGACCCAAACGCAATACCCTCTCTGAAGGCGAGGGCAATTAACGGTGTATTTAATTTCATTCATTGGGCGGTTTGTATTAGAATTCTGCCGCGATCGGTGCGGACAAAACATCCATGACCTCATTTGAGTTGTAATCAAAATGTACCATTGCTTCCTCAAAACGGAATCTTCATTTAATGATAGAAGACACGTTGTTCACTCTTCAAGTATACATCAGAGGCCCATAAACAATTTGAGCTATATGTAGCGAAAAAGTTGGCGGCAATTTCTGGATGGCTGGAGGGAAAGGAGCGGGAAGGCATGGCCTGGAGAATTGGCAGTGCTAATGACCCACCCACAGAACTACACACCCACCCACAGATACAAAGTCAGCTATTCATTCAGACACACACACACAATTAACTTTGGTAGGCAGCTCATCGAGGACAAGAAAATGTTGAATCCAAATCTACTACTGTCTGCGGCTTGTGGGGCCGAAGGCAGTGGCAGATTTGGATTCAAGTTTTTTTAAAACCAAAGGCTAAGCATTTAATGGGGTAAAGGCAGAATCCTTTTTAAAGGAGGTGGCCTTTGCATTCATTAAATCAGAAGTTACCCTTTAGACCATGTGGAGGTACTCACTATTACCTTCAGAAAATGATTTTCATTGTGCAGATCACCAATCTGGATGAAATTTGGCATACTTAAAGAATTTTAGACGCCGAGTCCAAATCCAATTGTTTCCACGTCGAGGATGTGACACAATTGGTCATTTTTGGCGATTAAAGATACACCGAACATTAAAGCACGATTTTGACACAGAAATGAAGAATCAAGGTTGGACTGTTACATACGTCAAAGAAAATGCTTGTGAGGTCTTAAAATGATACAATATGTTTATACAGAGTTATATATTATCAAAGAAAA
The DNA here is from genome assembly GCF_056783735.1 of Eptatretus burgeri. NCBI lineage: Eukaryota > Metazoa > Chordata > Myxini > Myxiniformes > Myxinidae > Eptatretus > Eptatretus burgeri. The sequence goes on along the minus strand of NC_140961.1, from coordinate 87,983,904 downwards.
CCATATTCACTGTTATTAAAGATGTTTATAATTAAAGGTCGTAAACCGAAGCAGTTACATATTTGTACCGGCCAAAAACGTCTGGACCGACCAGACAGGCCTTCGAGTTGACCAAGGCAACTTTTTGCTTAAAAGGCAGCCACACTGACTATTAAAGGTAGTTACATTGATTATTAAAGGCAGTTACAGCGCCTATTAAAGACAGTTACATTGGCTATTACAGATTAAGTCAAAGACAAAGAGACTGCGCGACTCAGCCTGATGAAAATTAGCACCACCACAAGAGGATTACTGTCTTTGAACTCCAGTATTTCTTGCTCTGAAGCAGTTGCTGAACTAGGCTCTTGACTGCTGCTATTACAAAACTCAAGTCCACTATTACATGCGAACCAACCTGAATACTACTGTGTAGTAGATCACCACAGCAAAAGCAGTGTGACACCCGCATTCACAGTTCGTCGGAATCATCGTCAGTTCCGCTTTCATCATCCATATGTTCCATTTCTGCACAGGTCTGTTCATCGTTGGCGCAGTTTTGACACTCACAGCACTCTGTGCAGGACAGTCCTTTTGACCGGCAAGAACACTGGTTGGTCTCGCATTTCATCTTCTTGCAATTACATTTCATCACCTCTTCGGCACTGGTGGTTTGCTCAGCGAGTGAACAGTCAGTGCTCTGTTACGTTCCATCCATTCGTGAAATGTAGGAGAAGGGGCTTCAATAAACCTCTCAGACTTGCGGTGGTGGATCGCAGACTGATAGTTCACTCTTTTGCAATGCAACATCAGAGCGTCGCTTGTAGGTGGCAACTTCTGTTCTCCCAGCGACTGGCTGCAGAATAGCTTGTAGCGAGCCTCATCCACACTCTTCATGGTCGGATGATTGTACATGGCGCAGACGAATTGTTCCAGGTCGTGAATGATATTCTGATCTAGCGTGAATTATCGACCAATGCTCCCGAAACAGGTGATGAGATGGGGCCTCTTCATCATCGAGTCGAATGGCCTTGTTTTGCCCTTTACCATGGAATGCACTGGTGTTACCACTTCCCGTGAAATTGTGCAAACCTATCAACGCATCGCAGACAGAACTTTCCAAGGCATTACTCAGCTTCCTAATGTCAACGATGATAATGTCCTTGGGACTTCCTGTGGCCAGATGGAAATTTCGTGCTCGAGTCGACTTCGAGTAAGCCAACGCCAACACAAACACATCAGCGTCGAAACTCTCTATGCGCACCGACTCTTCATTCTGTCCCGCGTGAGCGGCATGTAGCAGGAGCTTCGTGTCAGCTTCCTCATTGTCAGATTCAAGTTCAGGTACTGACGACACAGTCATGACACCATTCGACGCCTTGATTTTCTCACATTTGCCGGCATGACTGACGTACAACAGCATGTCACCCAGTTTTGATGGAGAGATGTTTCTCGTCCACGATTCGACGATGAACTATATCAACGCCTCCTTGTTAGCTCCACTCATGAGATAATTGGCCCACTGTTTTGGAAGGGCTTGATCATGTCCGTAGATGGTTCGCACCTGAAGATCGCCTGCCCTGCCCGCTCATCTGGCATGCTCCAGGCACTTGATGCTGATACTTGGGTAAGTATCAAACACCACGTCCAGTCTCGAAGATTGGTTTTGTCGTGCTTTGGCCACTACGATGTTCAGCACCATCTCTTCCAGTTTTCTGAAAGTGTTCGACAGTGAACCAGCCTTTATCGCCTGAATAACGGCCATTCCATCCACAATCGTTGCACCTTGGATAGGCCGAGCGTCCACACGGCAATCGGGCTACAGTTTCAGTATATGGTTGCGGAGTTTGGCTTTGTCCGTCTTAGCAATCGAACCATCACCAGATGCCAGCAGGAAAGATATGTTCGCCAGTGGGTACGCGAGCAGATAGTGGAGTGTTACATTGCTTTTCTCGCCAATCGACAGCAGTCGTGTGAAAAGACGACGTTCATTCGCAATTTCAACCTTGGGCGTCTGCTGGTGGGGAGTCACCGACTTTCCTCGCGCCTTAGAGAAAGTTGCCAATTTGGCCTTCGGAATCGGACTGAAGAATGGGACCTCACCCGAGAGAAGCCGATCACGCATGAATTGCACGACAGCATTCTCTCCCTTGACATACGTGTTCATCAAGTCCGCAGAAGTGGCTGGCGGTGCGATGACACCTGAACTAATATTGACGAGTTCAAGGTGAGTGCCAGAGAAAGGGTTAATCATTTGAAGTACTGTGTCCATCACTTGTACCACCACTGCTTCATTCTTCTTCGAGCTCGACACATCCAAATCCTTTCTCGTTTGGGGCTCGTTGTGGATATCCGCCATTGACTCACATTTCCTTACGATTTCTGCACATGCTGGTTGGGACAGGATCCACTTCTTCACAGCTGTGCTTTTCTGAGTATAACCAATGATGCCTCCACTGGTCTTGCTGTCCCTATTTAAAGTCTGCTTTATGATCTGATCGCATGCAACACTACTAAATCCATAACGAGTATGCCGTTGGGCAGTCCATTTGCCATCCATGCACGCTTGATAGGTGTCTGGGTGGGAGTGCTCTAGCCCTGCCATTGCCAGCCAGTAAACGGGTAAGTACCTTGCATAGTATAGGTGCTCATACGCAAAGTACCAGGGCATTGACGCTCTCATGATCGCAAGGTGTTTCGGCCAGTTTGAAGTACGAGTTGCCCGTATAAGCTCTAGTGCTAGCTCCATCATTTCCAAGTAGGAGCACCAGAATGTGAATGTTTTGCTCACTGTGCATTACTGCTGTCTGAAGTCGCTGTAGCATGTGAACATTTCCGAGACCTCTTCCGATGAGAGTATCTGTTCGAACAACAGAGACGGAAACGTTTCCTGTAGACGTTCTATACACCTCTCGAATTGCACACATGTCTCCTCTGCGAGGGAGTCCATGAAGGCCTGGAAGCATAGTCTTCCTAGTTCTTCGTAGACGAGCTTGTGACAGCGCAGACTCCTGTTATAGTGGTGGCCGTTTATTACTGAATTTGCAGAACGCTGAGCGACAATACCAGACTCTATTATGAGGTCGAGCAGACCTGCATCTCTGAATCTTTTGCCGATCAGGCCTAGGAAGCTCATGAGTTGGTGGAATTCGCCGAGATGAATTACCAACCTTTCTGTCAACTCCGGGTGCAACCAACAAATTTCCTGTGCCTTACTGGAGATCGCAAGGTCGAAGACTAGAACTACTTCTTCACGTTCCAGTTTATCAGCCATATCGATGCTTTGGCGTAGGACCGTGTAAACGGTGTCCAGTTCCGTGGGTGATGCCTCGATCACGGGAAGGTAGATGATGGCTGACTTGGTCAACTCTTCATCACGAAGAAGGAGGGTGTTGTACCCAGTCCATGTCGGCAACCATCCATCCGTTTTCTGGACCGTTTTCATTCTGTAATAGTGCACATCCAGCGATAGCCTGTCCTCTTGTGACGGACTGATGTCAATGTCACAACTGTAAAAGGCTGTGGTCCCTTGCCTTTTCCCGCCACCATACTTGAGAATGGGTGGCGTGTTGCCAACTGATGACCACTGATGACGGCTAATTGGAGTCACTGGACGAGCGTGCTGATTCGGCTCAGAGGATGCATCTTGTATCATCAATCCATTGGTGTGGTGAGTGGTCCCATGACCGGTGAGGGTCTCCTCACTGAAATCGATGTTATCGTACACAAATATTGTCGGTACATTTCTGAGGCAGTTTGAGGGCAGTTTTCCCTCCTGATCAATCTGTAACAGCGCCAAAGCAATTTCCAACGCCTGTGTTGTACTGACTGAGACACAATGCCCAAGCTTGTTGAGCAGTCCTAACAGTCGAGTAGAACCAGTCCAATGTTTCACAGTCAGGCCCAAGGCATAGGACTTCGGAGTAAAGTCTGACCCCTTGACGCTATAGAAACAACGTCTTGAAGAACAGAGAGCATTTTCAGATGAATATGCCGTGGGAGTTCCACAAGTTTCTCCAGGGTTGGCTCATCTGACAGGCCCGCTATCCATGCAAAATGGTTGTACAATGCAACAGGGATGGGTCTTTCATCATTTGAAATGTCGAAGTCAGGAGCAAGTGGTGGCCATGTAATGTCCATACTTTGGTGTTTGTTCAGGTCATCCCTCACCATGAGTGCTCCCGAGTATAGAACATGTAAATTGAGGCATGATCCACCCTGCTGTGGACCCTGGCTGGCTTCATCCTCTGTAGTTGACTCTGCTTCTGTTGTAGAGCTACTGTCTACAACAGCAGCCTGAGCACTGGAACCAATATCAATGTCCTTCATGCACACCACTTCGCTCTCAGACATTTTTGGTCTGAGATAGACTCTCTCAGAGTCTATCTCTCAGACGTCTTTGGTCTCTCAGACGATAGAAAATCATGTCTAGGTACCGTTCCTGCAGTATTTTCGTCAGTCTTGTTGCCTGGTAGTTGGCCTTATCCTGACCTTCGCTTACTCTGAGTAGGTCATTGAACATCTCACACAACTTTCTTCATATGTATAGATTGCTTTCCATCAATGAGTCTTACTTGGATTACTTTATCACAAAAAATGTCAAATGTTGAGTCAGAGTTCACTTTCTGAGTTTGGAGTTTACTTTCACTCTGTCTGTGGTATGTGTCATTCACATACTCTTAATAACATTTACGGTGATAACAAACTTCCAGCGCCACACAGTCTTTATCCTTTATAGTTGTCATTATTCTCACATCACGTTCATCTCTCCTCTGCTCAGCAGTTTCCCTCAGCTTTCCTCCATCCTGTGTTTCTGCCAGGGACAACTGATCACGTTGAGATATTCCTTTGACACGGATGAATTTGTCTTTTTTCTGGCATATGATACAAATTCTTGGCAGTCGACCAGCTGATTTGCCAGCCACCCTTTCTACAGAGGTTCTGAGGGATTTCTACGTATTTTGTGGTATGAGGGCCCCTCTTCTTCGAGTCCGCCCACCACCTCACTGGCTCTAGCAGAAACTGCAGTCGTGCTGGCTTCTGATTTCCTTTCCCTGGCTTCAGTACGTTTTATATGATCCTTGTAACAAAACGACCCATAGCAGAACTGGTGACAGCCGGCATCCGCAGGAGGATCAGTCATTGGCAGCAGTTTCATAATTTGATCAGCCAGAAAACGGCATTTGTTGATAGTTTCACTATCTGTGGCATTGCACCAAGCCTGCGCACACTCACATACCTTACGCCAGCTCTTATCCGTGAATTGCATCACTTTCCCATCATCCTCCGCGCCCAAGTGTATGAAACAACACATATTTGGTTGTTGAAAGACCAAAAAATACTCAAAATCACACGACAACCATGGGCACCGCCATCTTCATTTGTTGTTTCCTGGTCATTTCCTCCGCGATTACAAGCACGCCACGCCCACTTCACAGCGGTAATTTCAAATGGTAACTAGAGGGGAAGCACTCGGGAGAGTGCAAAACCTCCGCCACCAATACTGCCTGGTCACTCAAGTGAACCTTATATCTTAGGGCCCTGCCACACCTTGACGTTTTAGGCAGCAATGGCAACGTATAAAAATGTATGTAAAACGCTGGCGTACGCTGAAATTTTGATGTTTTTTTTTTAAAGTTTTTGGCGTATTCATAACGTGTTGATCTTTGCATAACATATTAGTAACGGGCAAAGAACGTTTCGTTGTGTTATACATAACTTTTACCAACGAATGCTTACCATGTGGTCGGCGTTCAAAACCTATGACAAACGAGAGTTTAACTTACCCTTTGCGTGCTATACGTATCGCCGGCGAACTCGTGGCGTAGCCCGTTAAGAACTTGCCGGACGCCGATTGAAATCAAAACTGCCTGAGAATTTGAAGTGTCAACATCGCAGTCACACCTTGACGATTTTGCCAGTGTATGCTATTCCATGAAAAATGTGTTTACAACGCTAGGCACACGTCAGATACGCTACATAACAGGTAAGTTGTGTATACGTTTAGAGTATGCTGGAAATCATTGAAGTACGCTGGCATATTACCTAGTCCATTTGGTACGTTGTGAAATTTCAAGCATGCTGAAAATTTTAATACGTACTCGACGTAAGGCTGACACGTTTCGCATGCGTTGGCATCTGTTCCTAGCACGTTCCGTGATTGTTTAAACACAGCGAACACACGTTACTTGTAGGTTACTCATAAGTCGAAGCACGTCAAGGTAATGGCCAACATACTTGAAAACAAATTTCTAATCGATGAGTAACGTGCTTTGAACAAATGAGTAGCGTCAGCTTAGCCTATGTTTAACGTGCTTGGAAACTATGAGTAACGTGCATTGAAACTATGTATAACTGGCCTTGAACCAATGACTGGCGTGCTATGAACGTGAGTAACGTGCGTTTTCCCTGTGAGTAGCATGATTTGAACCTAAGTAAAACGTGCTTATAACCATTGAGTAACATGCTATGAACCTATTTCTAATGTATGTAAAACGCACATTGTCGTATGTAGACGAATTAAATTGATGTCTTCCGGACAACCATAGAACTTACTGAAAGTGTTTCTAACTTACATCTACCGTGTACTGGCGTATTGGCAGCGTTTAGGGGAATTGGTATATACAAATGGGGTTCACAATAAAAACCCATCATTCTTCCAGACTCCACGGTGAGTAGATGATGAACGCCGGTCATAATAATAGTAGCAGTACTATTGCTAGTAGTAGGTGTGCGTGACAGTAATAATAGTAGTAGTAGTAGTGGTAGTGGTAGGAGCATTGGTAGTAGCTGTATGTCTATGTCAGTAGTAGTATGTGAGCGTGATGTGGAGGCTGTGGGGGATAATGGATCCTCGTTGCGTCAACGAATAGGAGAATACTTTGCATCATTGTTCAATGTTCTGAAAGGGCTAATTTTTTTTCCTCATTCCGAAGATGAAATATTTCTTTGTTTTACTATTGAAATTATTAAAAAAGACTTTGACAAATGCATAATGTACTAGTAATGAACACAGAACGCTTCGATAACTTATAGATTAATTTTACCAACGATTGCTTATCGTATTTTAGGCGTCCACAGCCTATGCCCAACGATAGTCTCGTGCATGAATAACGTGGGAGCGCATCGTTTACGATTACATTACGTTTGCTATCCATTGACTGCCACTAAACTATTTTAATAAACGGTGTCACTCGCCTATTGTTTTTGGACGCTGGTGCTCGGCAATTCAAATCGTTTCCATTGAACGAGTTAAATCGCTTCCACTGGACTATTGAAATGATTTCATAATAATCCTTGGTTATCCTTGGACCAACTCTGGCTAGCAGCTCGTCGAACATTGCTGGAGGCATTCGCAGGAAGTTCATGAAGGATGCATGGTCCTCGTTCCGGAGTTCCACCATGAGCTGGTCATATATGCCGTAATGGCGTCGCCTCCCGATCCATGGTCTGACCCAGTTCCTTCTCCTCCGTTCACGTCTTCTTCTCCCGGCTTTATTGGCACGCAACTGGTGCAGTGTCAACTCGATGAGGTCATGTTGTTGTTCAAGGACAGGTAGGCATTGTCGTCTCAGCCTTGCCGTATTCTCCACCTCTCGGATTGACATCAACATGTACTCACCACGAAGTCTAAAAAAAGACGGGTTCCTCCTGCGAAGGCCCTTTTTATATACCAATTCCCCAAATCGCTGTGAATACGTCATTCTACGTCAGCTGTTTGTTAGAAACGTGTTCTGTAAGTTCTGTGGTCATCATGAAGACGTCAAAAACGTCTACATACGTATTTGTTCATAGGACATGCTCTACAACTTAATCCCCAGCACGTTACTCGTAGATTATAAATAAGTCACGGGTTCCCTAAACATTACTTTGATGTGTTTCGATGTTTGAGAAACTTTTTAGTTGCGCGTTGCGAGCTGTGAACAACGTTCGTGTAGTGTGCTTATAAAACGTTACCTAGAGTTTATGAATAAGTTTCCGGTATGCAAATGTTACCTCAACGTGTTTCCACATATGAGTAACATATAAATAACGTGTGTCAACGATCGCATAACGTGCCTAAACCTTATGGCCAGCGTAGCGGAACGTGTCAGCCAAACGCCGAGTACGTCGTAAAATTTTAAGCAGACGAAAAGTTGAGAAAAACCACAAAGTTCAACGATTAAAGCCAGCGTACTATGACTTATGGCAGTGTTTTTCTGCGTGCTCTTAATGTATACAAAACCTACCCATAACGTGTGCCAGCGTATTAGGCAAATTTTTCATAAATCGGCATAGGTTGGCTAAATCGTCAAGGTGTGACAGCCCCTTTATTCATTAAATATGATGTCAACAGTGCTGACAGAGTTATAGTTCTTTTCTCCAGCATTTTTTTTAGGGTGGGGGGGGGGGTTGGAAATCACTGAAAACATGGAAAATTACAAAAAAAAAAAAAATCGAAATTTTGTTGAAAAAAAATTGCAAAAATGTTTTTATCTCTAACAATTTTGGGGGGGGGGTTGGAAATCACTTAAAACATGTAGAAATGCAAAAAAAAATTCTTTTTTTGGGGAGGGGGGGGTTGGAAATCACTTAAAATATGTAGGAATGCAAAAATTTTTTTTTTTCTCTAACAATTATTTTGGTTGGGTTGGAAATCACTTAAAACATGTAGAAATGCAAAAAAAAAATTTCTCTATTTTTTTGGGGGGGGGTAACAATTTTTTTGTGGGGGGGGAGGTTGGAGATCACTTAAAACATGTAGAAATACAAAAAAATTCTCTAACAATTTTTTTTGAGGGGGTAACAAATTTTTTTTTGGGGGGGGGGGGTTGCAAATCACTTAAAACATTTAGAAATGCAAAAAAAAAAAATTTTTTCTATTTTTTTTGGGGGGGGGGGTAAAAAAAAATTTTTGGAGGGGGGTTGGAAATCACTTAAAACATGTAGAAATGCACAAAAAAAATTTTTTGGGGGGGGGTACCAAGTCCAAAATTTAATGGCATGATCCTTGGACCATACCTAACCCCCCACCAAGTTTCGTCGAAATCCGTCAAGAAGATTTTCCGTAATACTGTTCACAAACAAACAAACAAACAAACAAACAGAAAGGGGTGAAAACAGTAACCTCCATCCATCTTCGAAGATGGCGGAGGTTAATAACTGTCGTTGTGTCAACTAGTGCATATGGAAACAAGTAGGAATTTCAATGGTGTGTTGTCATGAATATACAGGGTGAATTTTGTTTGGATTGGTGATCTGCACAACAAAACTGAACGAACCGACCCACCTCCACATGACCTACTTGGTAAAAGTGTGCAACCCCATTTCAGCCCCCCAATCAGGGTTATATCCGATGAAGCCATGTAGTGTAGTAGATAGTAGAAAAATCGTGCAAATTATGATACAAGCATCAAATTTGGCATTTCTGTTCTGCAGGGCTTTCTGATTAAATCTGCCTGATTGGCCATTTGAATCCAAATTTTGAAAAATTTGAAAAAAAAAAAAAGAAAACTTCAAAAACATTTGAAGACACAGCTGGCTGAAATTTTTGAAGCGCAAGTGAACATCCCAGACAGAGAATCAAGGGGAGATGCAGTCATCATTGATGGCTCAGCACTTATCAATGCCCTCCCTCCACACACCTCAAAGATATTTGATGACTATGCTAAAGAAGACATCATCCCAAAGGTGGAATCCTATGGTGCCAGGTACGAGAGAGTGGACGTAGTGTTTGATGTGTACAAGAAGTCAAGTCTGAAGTTGGAGGCAAGGTCGAAAAGGTGGCATGGAATCAGAAGAAGAGTGAGAGGAACCAGTAAGACCCCAAGTAACTGGAGAAGCTTTCTTCGAGATGACAACAACAAGACTGAGCTGTTTCACTTCCTTGCGGAAAAGATGTGTGAAGCACAGACGACAAGCACAGTCATTGTCACAAAAGGAGAAGATGCCATTAGCAACACAAGGAAGTCACTGGATGCTGTGTCTCCATGTTGTCAGAAGAAGCTGACACTCGAATATTTGTACACGCCAGGGATGCAACGACGGATGGTAGCAAGTCCATTATCATTAAGGCTAATGACACAGACGTACTAGTCATAGCAATATCTGTACTGCCATCCTTACAGGAACTAGGTCTTGAGAACATGTGGATTGCCTTTGGCCAAGGAGCCAAGGTGCGATGGATTCCAGTCCATGAGGTAGTTTCTGCAATAGGGCCTGAGAAAGCTCGAGGGATCCCATACTTCCATGCGTTCACTGGATGTGACATCGTGTCTGCCTTCCGCGGTAAAGGGAAGAAAACTGCATGCCAGACTTGGAACGTCTTTGATGATGTTTCTGAAACATTCACCAATCTCAGCCAGCATCCAACATTGATTCGTGATCTTGACTCTTTTGAAGTTTTTTTTTTTTCAAATTTTTCAAAATTTGGATTTTCAAATGGCCAATCAGGCAGATTTGATTAGAATCCCCTGGAGAACAAATGTGCCAAATTTGATGCTTGTATCATCATTTGCACGATTCCTCTCAAAAATTGCTGTTATCTGCCCCACTAATGGGAGCAGGCTGTGATTGACCATGCAGGCAGCTGACACATATTGTCAGTAATGGTGTGTGGCTGTAACACTCGAGGTAGGGGATTATCTTTTGGAGAACAATGGCTTGGATCACCTGTCAAGTAAACACAGTGCCAGGAAAAGGCAATGACAAACCACTTCCATACATGCCAAGACAACAATTATGGTTAGAAATCTAAGAGATAAAGCTATGGTACTGGATTGAGCCCTCCCCCCACCCCTGGTTTGAAGGCACCCAAATAGCTACTGGGAAGAGCAAAGTGCTTTGATGAGTAGAACTGGCCGTTATGACAGTACTCGATCAAAACTGCAAGGAAATCCAGTTGCTGATGTCGACGGAACTGAAAGTCGAACTGAGATTCTCAAACATTCACAAATTGGAACATGGAATGTGAAGTCAATGAATCAGGGAAAGTTTAATGTCGAAAAGAGAAAGATGGGAGAGGACAATAACTGAATTTTTACGAATAATAACTTAGATGGACTGTTTTGGGCAGTTTCAATTTGACAATCACAAAGTGTTATTTTCTGGTCACAAAACATGTAACAGAAATGGAGTGGCAGTGATTTGTAATCAGAAGATGGCAGAGTCAATACTGGGAAACAATCCAGTCAATGATAAGTAAATACGAGTGAAGTTGAAAGCACATCCAGTGAACACCACCGTCAATCAAATATCTACTCCAACTTCTACAGCAGATGAAGAAAATGTGGAGGAGTTTTATGGAAAACTGCAGGAACTGGGAGAACAAGTGCTAAAAGAAGATGTTTTAATTATTATGGGAAACTGAAATGCAAAAGTTGGAGAAGCAGGAGCACCAGGGATCCCAGGAAAGCATGGACTTAAATCCAAAATGAGTCAGGCAGCCGGCCACACAACATCCTCGCCGTTACAACGCACCATCCGGTGATGAAGTAGGCATACTAATGCCGAACGAACCAACTGCGACCAGAGATATTGTGTTACACCAGCATGATGGAGCATTACAGCATATATCAGAATTACACCGTGCGTACAACACTCTGCAGTACCCAATCCTGTTTCCTTATGGCACACACGGATGGAGCATATATTTGCAGTCAGCCGCTGCACGCAAAATAACGCAAATGCAGTTTTACACATTCCATATCATGTGTCGACAGACTAATCATTTGTTACTGTGCCGCAGACTGTCCCAGCAATTTTTAGTTGACATTTACTGTAAGATAGAAACAGAACGATTACATTTTCTCAGACGGGAACAGAAAGCTTCAAGAGCGGACAGCTACGAAAACTTCAGACGCTATATTTAATAACGACTGTGATCCGCGGAACGTGGGGCAAAGGATCGTGTTACCATCTACATTCACGGGCGGTCCACGCTATATGCACGAGCGCACCCAAGATGCCATCGCATACGTACGGAGGTATGGCAGACCAGATCTGCTCATAACCTCTACTATTTATCCAAAATGGTCAGAAATTACAGAAAATCTTCTACCGAAACAAACAGCATCAGACCAGCCAGATATCGTCCGTCGTGTTTTTCATTTGAAATTAAAGAAACTGATGGATCTGTTGAAGAATGGAGCTTTTGGTGACTTGCTGGCATGGCTGTATTCTATTGAATTCCAGAAAAGAGGGCTCCCCCATGTGCACATACTACTCTGGCTGTCCCCAGGAAGCAAAATCAGACCCGACGATATTAATCAAGTCACATCTGTGGAAATACCATGTCCGGATTCGGAACTTCACCTGCAGGAGATGGTGAAATGCAACATGATCCATGGACCATGCGGCCCTTTCAACAGAAACAGTCCATGTATGAAGGACAGATACTGCTCAAAAATGTTCCCGAATGATTTTATGGAAACGATGGAACAAGGGCAAGACAGCTATCCCAAGTACCGCAGGAGCACCCCAGAGGACGGAGGGAATGTAATCACAATCACCAAGATTGTAAATGGACAGCGTATCGAGCACGTTATAGACAATCGGTGGGTTGTATTTCACAACCCTTGGCTTTGAAAACAAATGAAGGGCCACACGAACGTTGAAATTTGTACTTCATTCAAAAGTGTGAAATATGTGCTGAAGTATGTAAATTAGGGAAGTGACCAAGCGATCTTCACTATTGAAGGTGAACAAAATAATGATGAAATACAACAATATCAAGAAGCCAGGTTCGTGGGTGCCATGGAAGCTGCTCACCGAATCTTGGGCTTCCCGATGCATGAACACTATCCACCAGTGATGCAGCTGGCTATCCACCTGGAGAATGGCCAGCGAGTGTACTTTGACAATAGCAATGCTGATGCCCACACCAGAGCGGGACCACCAAAGACAACTCTGACAGAATTCTTCACCATTTCCCATCTGGATGAGTTCGCAAAAAAACTCACTTATCAAGAAGTTCCAGAGTATTACACGTGGGATTCTTGCAACAAAAGTGGAATGGACGCAAGAATGGAACTCCAGAACCACAATTCCCTGGTGTATTCAGAAGCCCTGCTATCCGTAGAGTTTACACGGTCAATCCAGAACAATCAGAGTGCTATTTTTTACGCATGCTGCTTCACCAGGAACATGGTCCGACATCGTTCGCAGATCTCAGGAGTCATGAAGGTGTAATCTTACCAACTTTTCGAGAGGCATGTCTGGTGAAGGGACTTGCAGAGGATGACAACCATCTACATAATGCCTTGCGAGAGGCAACTATTGGACAGAGCCTGCAAAGTCTTCGGAAATTATTCATTGTCCTGTTGATTTTTTGTGAACCAAGTAACCCACTCGCACTCTGGAATGATCATAAAGCTGCGTCAGCAGAAGATTTTTTCCATCTCCACAACATTCATGTTGACGACGATCACGCAGGGGAAATGTACAAGCTTTGCTTGATGGAAATAGAAGACCACATCCTCGCACAAGGAGGTCAAAATCTGGATAACTACAACCTTCCTGTCATTGACTGTACAACGGCCACAAACCACGCACAGGAGTGCGTTCGGTACGCGATTTTCGATGTATGTGAACAAAACCAGTACATCAACAACCACGAGCATCAGCTGATGGCAAATCAGAGAGAAATATATGCACTATTTCTCAACAAAGTAAACACAAAGTGCTGCGGTATCACCTTTGTTGACGCTCCTGGAGGGACACGTAAAACGTTCCTCTTGAATTTAATTCTCGCAAAGATCAGATCGAATGGCCATATCGCTATTGCTACAGCATCGAGTGGTATAGCCGCAACTTTACTGATAGGGGGACGTACTCTACATTCCGCCTTCAAAGTACCCCTGAATGCTCACAAACAAGATACACCAACCTGCTCTATGAAAAAAGAGACAGCAATCGCTAGTGATGAACGAAGCCAAAGCCATTATTGTGGACGAGGCTCCGATGACACACAGGGCCGTGTATGAAGTGATCGATAGGACCCTTCAGGATATTTGTGGAAATTCAAAACCATTTGGTGGCATCCCGGTAATGTTCTGTGGAGACTTCCGCCAAATACTACCCGTTGTGAAGCAAGGAACGCGTGCAAACATAGTCGATGCGACGCTGAAGCGATCGCCGTTATGGCGCAACGTTACAACGTACCGACTACATGACAACATACGAGCACAGCTTACAAACGACCCCACCGCTGCGAATTACGCCGACCTCCTCATGAACATTGGAGACAGTAACTACCCTGTTGAAAATAAACCGGACACCATCACTTTACCAGAAGGGATCCACCAGCACGAAACTCCATCCAAATTAATCGAGGAAATCTATGTCGGATTAACAGGACGTGCTCCAAACAACAACTGGTTGTTAGAACGAGCGATACTCGCACCTCTAAATGAAACAGTGGTTGCTGTCAACTCTACCATCATTGACTGCTTCCCAGGAGAAGTCAAGATATAGAATGCAATCAACACTACACTCACTCCGGAGGAAGCGGTGCACTTTCCCGTTGAATTTCTGAATTCCAATTGAAATATCAGGGATACCACCACACAAACTTAAGCTGAAAGTGGGCTGCCCAGTTATTGTTCTACGTTCATTGGATCCACCAAATATCATGAATGGCACCCGCTGTACAGTCTACCAAATGAGCCCAAATGTGATTGAAGTAATCGTCTACGACCTTGCTTTACAATGACAATAAACAAAGCACAGGGACAGATGTTCAGCATAATCAGACGAGGTCTGCATTTGCCTGTTTTCTCACACGGAATGTTGTATGTTGCGGCATCAAGAGTTGGATCAAGATCAAAGCTGCACGTCCATGCCCCAGCCAAGAAAACGAGGAACGTTGTGTTTAAAAATATGCTGCAGTAGATGACCGAAGAGACCCGTTTGTAACAAAATTGACTCCACAGAAACTGTGAGTAACCGACATATGCTTTCATTTATGAACTACCCGTTAAAGATGGGTACTTTGCTAGTGTCTTAATAATTTGAAAGGCATCGTGTAATCATTAACGTCTACCAATGAATGATAGGAGACAGGGCAGCAGGCTTAACATCTCCTCTGAAGAACGGCGCAATCAATAACACAATTCACTGCCTGTAAGGCATCAATCTGACAATGTATTGTCAGACGAAGAATCAAACACAGACTCGCAGCTCAAAAGTGAGTATGCGACCTCTGAGTCATGTCAACCCTAATAATCCACATTTATTGACAACGATACACGAGCAATATAAATCTCCCCTTACACAGTAATTGATTACGTAACTTGTTAGTTCATAAATTGTCCGAGTGAATGATCATCTAGAGTGAAAAAGTGACCCTTGGGGCTATTATATCCTGAAGTTTTATAATCATCAATGCAGGTTAGAATTTTTCCAAAGCCAAGGCATGAAAGTATGGTCTCACCACAGTTATGTATCGGCGTCTGTACTGCAGTGTGCCAAAAAGGGCCAGAATGACCACCAGGATGTGTAGGAAGTTGGCGAGGATTGGCACCCATTGGTACCCAAGGAAATCAAACACCTGCCGTTCCAATGCCTGCACCTGTTTGTGTAAAGTAAATAAAATAGCAAGGAGGATTTTACAATATAACCATTATTCAAAGCATCACATTCTTACATTTTACTCTCTCTTTTCAGCAGTGAAGCTGGCTGGCCACACCAATCTCAAAACCCATCTTCATTTTAAAATAACCTGAAAACCTCAAACCAGCCTGTTTCCATCCACTGCAAGACAAAGGATTCAATAACTCAAGTTCAGGTGTGTTTGTGAAACTTCCCAGACTAGCTTTATCATTATTGGC
>NC_140961.1:87963122-87965622 GCF_056783735.1 Eptatretus burgeri | reverse complement strand
AAAAACACGAGTGTTCTGGTTGTAATCTTCTTCTTCTTCCTTTTTGACCCCGAACAGAACCTTTTTATCCTTCTGCCCTCGTCACCTCCAATCAAGCCATTTATTGGCCCACTGCCGTCGCCTTCTGCCAATCGTGATCACGGGGCGGAGCCATCCGCTGCTCTGTCCTGTGACGTCACGGCCAGTCTTCAGAGAATACCAAAAGGGGTTTACGCAGACACACTTACCCTATCCCGTGTCCCTATCTAATTACGTGACATTTATCATTTCCCCCTTGAAGAAATGAACATTTACTAGACAACTTATCACCACTGAATTACTACTTATTACATCGAGATCCTGGTAAACTCAAACAGCATGGCATACCTAATTAAACATCCTAATTACCCTTTGAATGCATACCCCCCCCTCAAACGTAACACTGCCCCCTCCTCTGGTACCGCAGCTCCTGCAAGGTATATCACAGGCGCTACCGTACCAGCCTTAACACTTACTGACTCGCACCTAATTAACCTAACGAAATAAAGTAGGAGGGGCAATGGGCAGCGAGTCGCAGCTAACTTACCTATCCTGCTTAATGTACTACCCCCTTATGGCCTTATCCTCGCCTAAACAATCATTCGTTTTTTTTATTTTTATTTTATTTTATCACATGAGAGCACTGAGCGAAGTTGCACTCCATCCTCCGGATCATCGCTCTTGCCCAGCACTCTTCCAGTGATCTGGGGAGGGGAAACAAAAGGTTCCACAAAAACACAACACTTATACTTTACATTCCCACTCTAAGCCTTAACGACACTATTCACAGGATATTTACACTTGACCGCCTCCCCCAGTGGATGCTAATAGATCGGGTGGGACTCACACATCTTCACAACACTCACACCATGGTCATCATCACATTTCTAGGTCATGGTCCTCATTTTAATCATGCAGGCTGAATCCCGTCATGGCCGTGGGGTGGGTTACCACAAGATGATGGGGGCATCTCAGGTGCAACCATGCCCACAGGTAAGCTTTAGTCCAACCCGGACGCTTCTCCGCCCCGCTCCCTTTGATTCCCTCCCCCCTGGTAGCCATCAGCTCTAATCCCATACAACACTCTGGAAGGGGTCTCACTGGCTCCTCTGGCCTTCCTGGGTCGCCAAGGTCCTACCCGCCTTGGTCGCCCAACCACACCCTCTCCCAGTTGGCTCCAGACACTGTCACCATTAGCCACCAGGTGGTGAATCTCCTTGAAGGGGGTCGCAATTCACGCTCACCGTGAGCTTCAGCAATCCCTGTGGACAAGCACATCATCCCCACCCACAAAACCCACATGACTCTCCCACCCCATCGGCCTTATATGTGACACCTGCATTTCTAACACTTCACCGACCATGACCTTCCCTGTTACCACACCATGCCCAATAAAAAAAACCAATGTGTGCACCATACATTTCACTTCTTCACTTAAAACAACTCACACAGCACTTCTCACCCGATCCACGCACCAGCCATTGGACAGACACTCGTGCCCGCTTTGTTTCCAATTACCCACTGTCCCTATTGTCACTCTAAAACCCAGCAGAACTCACAAACCCACGCCAATTTTCCCACAATTATTTTTTTTTTTCTACCAAAGGAGGGCACTTCGCCACAATCTCAGCAGCCGAGCATGGCCGTATATGCTCAGCCCAATCTAGTCTCCCCGACCCCCGACAGTGATTTCCGGACCCGACCTATGAAAGGGGATCTCGGATAGACCTGGCGGTTCAGCAGGAGGATTCACCCTCTCCGAGTCTAAAAGTCTATTGGAGGGTCCCTCCATCGCCGGGTACCGGCAATATCGTTGCATGTGTCCTCTTCGCCCGCACCGGAAACAACTCCCCATGAAAGGCCCCCGTGAGTATCGGTGAAATGTCTCTTCCGTTTCCGGACCCCCTCGGCCATAATCGAATTGCTCTATTGGCTGGGCTGGACCCCGCCGCTTTGGCGCACTAACTACCGGATTACCCTTTATCAAACTTGACAGTTTCTGGCAAATTTCCTGAAACATTTGGGTAATGCCAATTTCTCCCAGCCCCCCTCCCTGATCCTGGATCTCCGCCTGTCGGATCGTCACCGATGGCCTCTCTGGAACCCGACCCGGCCGACTCCACGAGGCCAGCCTAGCCGCGCACTAGGCCGCTCGGTGCACGGTGGGTGGATCCTGTAGCTCCACTAGCGCTCGGACCTAAGGGTCAGGAAGAGCAGCTAAAAATTTCTCGAGTACCAGTCTGTCCCATGCCTCCACTGTAAGGTCCCGATACGCGATCCTGACTGATTGGTAAATGTCCTGTGCCAGCTCCTGCACTGTCTCACCCGGCTATAATCTGCGGTGCTGGAGCTGGGCCCGCACCAGATCACAGTTTGCCGCGAACCCAAACCGACGGCTCAACGCCTCGCAAATGTGGGAGCTGGTCAACATCCCCTCCGCGATCACGTTTAACACATCTGCGGCTGGTCCCTGCAACGTTGC
>NC_140961.1:87933122-87958122 GCF_056783735.1 Eptatretus burgeri | reverse complement strand
CACTTCACCCCAGCTGTCGTTTGCCATTCTTTTTGTAGGTCACTTGATGTCATCCTATGGTTGTTGAGTGACATTCAAATAAGTTGGTGGTCATCCCGGTCAGTGGAAAGTCGTTTTCGCCCTCTGCCAGTCTGTAGCTTTGTTATCCCCAATGTGTGCTGCTTGACCTATTTCTTATGAATCGCCGTCTTTGAAATTTTAAGGATGGGAGCAACGTGATGCTCACTGTATCCCTCTGCCAGTAAAGCCAGACTTGAACCCTTCTTTTCCTCACTCAAAACTTTTATTTTCAACTCTTTTGGCATGATCAATAGTT
Organism: Eptatretus burgeri; assembly: GCF_056783735.1. Taxonomy (NCBI): domain Eukaryota; kingdom Metazoa; phylum Chordata; class Myxini; order Myxiniformes; family Myxinidae; genus Eptatretus; species Eptatretus burgeri. Next base: position 87,957,806 of record NC_140961.1, on the reverse strand, counting down.
ATTTTTATTCCAAATACTTTTGAGGTTCAACTAGCACTGTTTGTGCCATCCAGCTGGTCCTATTGCAAGAGGATAGTGAGGACCACAGCATTGTTTTTTATACTTTTCCTTGTTAAATAAGATTCAATTCAGGTGATCACCTAATTAGTACCTCACGAGGTCGAATGAGGTGTGCCTGTGTTGGAATTCAACAGACACTGAAATGGAATGGCTGCCATACATGTAGAGATGCTGATTTGAAAAACTTTTGGAGTGGTCTCTTATTTTTTTCCAGAGCTGTGTGTGTGTGTGTATATATATATATATATATATATATATATATATATATATATATATATATATATATATATATATATATATATATATATATATATATATATATATATATATATATATATATGTCACTTCAATGCAAAGTTTGGAATTTTCATGCTTTCACCCAAGGAATCTATTCCATTGGTAGTAAAAACACGCTGACTGAAAAATCAATTTATTTGAATAACTATAAAAGGTCGCCCCCACCTTTCAAAGCTTAATGCTTGGACGGCATCTCCATAATCGTTCATCAGATATCTAATACATCATGTGTCGCTTATCATAGGCACATACCTCAAGTTTTTAAATTGAATTTTGATTCTTTATTTCTTCAAAATTATATCAGACAAATGGACCCCTTTCAAATTCAGGCATTCACTACAGAGGATCATCATATTGGTCATTACCACAAGCAATGTCTCTTGATCAATAGAGCGGATGGTTGCAGTGATGTTTGCCTTCAATTCATCGATCGATGTTGGATGTTCCTCATAAACTTTGCCCTTCAGAAATCCCCATAGTAAGAAATCTGGTGGAGTTAAATCTGCCGAATTCAAGTGTGCCTCATCTGTTATGATGAGCTGTTTTGTGTTATTGGCATGCTCATTGCATTAAAAAAAAAAGAAATTTCAACGCTCATTGCATTTAAACTGCTCGATCCCTAAAAACGATCCAGTATTGTCTGTAAAACAAACAAAACAATAATTAGTTGTGCCAAGACTGCTTCCAGATAGAAAGATTGCAAATGTGTCAGATATAAATGCCACACCCTGTACTATCCAAGTTGCTCAAACAGGGATGTTGAATAATGAATGGATTGGTATTTCCAATGTTTACTTGCAAAATTTCACACTTCTAGATTTATTTGTTTGAGGGTTATAAATTTCTTTTTTAATGGCCCTTTGAATAAAACAAATCATCCTTTACCTACATCGTGTGCTGAATATATGATTGTTTAAACATATTTGCTTTTAAATAATTTCTGAAACATCTTTCCTGTTGTTGTAAATTACATTGAATTTGGATTCAACATAAACAATTAAAAACACATTTTCAAAACATCTTAATTGGTCTCTGCAACAACTAAAACTTAAGGGATTTGCTTTATGAAAGACAAGGGCACCAGGACACAGAAAATAATAAATAATAAACAACATTTAGCATTTCAAGCTGGGCCTTTCTTCAGCAGTGACTCATACGAAATGCATTAGACCATAAACACACACTACCCAATCAATAAATCACATTACCATGACCTCACAAGAGATCTCATGGGGCTGATTACCTAGTCAAATGAGAATGAATACAAAGATTATCTTTTATGACATGGAGACCAACTTGATGTGATTGTACATGTTTTACAATGGAGGGGGGGGGGGGATATGTGCAAAGACAACAGTGTATAAACACATAGAATCACAGTCCTGGAGGGATTCAAAAGCAATAGCCCTCAGACAGATTGTTTTAGGGCATGAAATGCTACAATGATTCAGTAAATAATCTTCGACGAATGTGGTATCGCACAGAGTTAAAATTAATTTGCTACAGTATTCTGCTGAGTTTGATACATGTTCAATCTCCATCAGTTATGCCACTAACCTGGTGGAATGTATAGTAATTCGAAAATATATGATAAATAAGTACCATTCTTCATTAGGAGAGTGTTGCCAAATCAATTTTCTGCGCAAGGAAAATGCTGAGTGGTTTTCCAAAGCCTTTCGGTGAACATAAAGCGCATTGACAAAGTTCTCAAAACACTCTGCAATGGTTAAAGAAACGGCATCTTCTACTGTATATCGTCCAATAAACATATCATTATAATTACAATGACAATATAATCCTTACTAATTATATACAGTACTGGTGTGGATCGGCTCCACTATTCTCGCCTCTCCACACATCATTACAGAGATTGATGTCAGATTTTCTGTGTTGTCATGATTTACACCAATCATAATCCAAACATTTATTTTCTACAAATTTATCTGTAATAAAAATGTCAGTGTGTGCGTGTGTGTGTGTGTGTGTGTGTGTGTGTGTGTGCACGTCAGTGAGTGTGTGCGTGTGTGTGTGTCAGTGTGTGTCAGTGTGTCTCCTCCATAACTTCAAAACCATAAAACCAAGCAATCAGAAACTTTGCATGCATACTAGGAAAACTCCAAGGAAGTGCAGGATGAAAATTGGATGTTTGGGTTGAATAAAACACCTCTTTTGAAGATAATTAACGTCCATATTTAATTATATCCTTCATAAGGTGATCCTCAGAAACGACTCCTCAAGGGTCTTCAGGCATTTCCTGGGTAACCTCGCTGGGGTCTGAAGCCACCATGTTTTTTTGGCCTGCTCAACCATGCCTTGAATTTGAACAGGTCAAAATGATTTCTTAGCGATAAAGTTCTTTTTTTCACATTCCTTACTCATTTTATCGAATGCCTTTTCATCATAGCGGCAAATTGTTGTAGACATCGTAAATGTTAGTGCTATACTTTTTCAAATTAGGAGATTGGAGCGATTTCATGCATTATATGATACGATTTTCTAAGATCCACTCTCACGGACTAATTAAAGTATATCATCGAATGTTTGAGTTTTGAGGATCGGATATCGTCCGAACTAAATAAGTGTCAAAATCAGTTGTGAAATCTGATAATTTAAAGAAATAACGAGACTTATAACTAAGCTGATATACCTATTTACTTTAAGCAAGCAAAGGCAATGTTCCCCACTTTTCCATACACACACAAGAAAATGTGACATTTCCAAATCATTAAACTTATCTTTTTCTACTGTTTGGAGAATTATATTTTGTAAACAAAAAATTTAGGATCGTAACAAAATGAACGAGCTTTATTGATCTGTATGATTTAGTGCATTCACTGCGAGACCTCATGCCTTGTCACCCAGGACTGCCGATTCATCGTGTCTATCATATCTGTGTATATATTTTCGGAGGTTTCGCGAGGTGCTCTACAGGTAATGAAAGCAAATCTGGTGAAAAACTGACGTTATAAAAAAAGGAACGTTTGCGCGGACCCTGAACCGATGCAGCACGTGAGAAGTGCACAGATGTGCAGGCAAGATGACAGATTTTCTGTAATGTTTATTTCACAGGCGATTAAACTTTTTGACATCTCCAGGGTTATTCTGTATGAAGGAGAAACTATTTTGTGGATAAAGTAATTATTTGATCGGATTCATTTCATTTCATTAACTGGTGTGTGCGCGGTGAAGATCAGCTTTAAAGTTAAAGGGATCCTATATGGTATGGAGCGACAGCCTGGTCAACCATTCCTGAACAACCATTTAATTGGAGTGCTTGCATAAGTGCTTAATCCATTTGCCGAGCACCCAGGTTGATAGCGATACTATGGTACGAAGGATGGCGGTCGCTACATCATTCTGAGTGAATCGTTCACTCACTGCGGACGCTATTGTTGCGCCACGTCATTTAGAGTGAGTGGTTCATGCTCTGTCAGCCTGAGCAAGTGGTTCGTGCTCGGTCACCCTGAGTGAGTGGTTCGTTATCCGTCATTCTGAATGAGTTGTTGTAAAATAACACCCGATTTGCAAGATATTTGCCGCATTAACCTGTATTGTAAATTACGATGCCAAATGTTTTTTTCCACCCATCACACACAGATGTTTATGAAGATTAATGTTTGTGAACATTTCCCTGAAACGTCTCTATAAATGCAACGTTTTTCGGTGAAAGCTACTCAAGGTTTTTGGGTTGTACACTGTAAGTACTGCTGTTGGTAATCACACTGACTCCAACCTGCGAATTCCCAAAAAATTGCCAATATCGGCCAAGTACGTGTGTGTGTGTTTGTGTGTTTGTGTGTTGTTCATAAAGCATAACATATTTTCTCTGCGAACATCCCTACCCCCAATTCTCTCTCTTTCACTTTCTTTGTCTCATCCTTGCTCGACTCCCTCCCAATACAATGCAGCACCCTCCTCCCACACATCTTTCACTCTCCCCTCCCCTCTCTGTCTGTCTCTGACTCTGTCTCTGTACATATCCAGACAGTGGTTAAGTCTGGACGGTGTTTGTCTCCGGATGTGTCTGGGCGGTGTTTATGTCTGGACAGGAGTTTGTCTCTGGACACATCCGAGCGGTGTTTGTCTCCGGACGCGACCGGGTGGTGCTTGTCTTCATTTTGCTGCCTTCAGCTCAATCTAAAGCCAAAACCTCTGGGATGTCAGTACATCCTCATCAACAAGCAATCACTCTACCCATGTTAAGAGATTTGTGGATGGAACAGCTTCCTCTCCATTCATGGATTTTGGGTTAGAAAATGCAGAGTGAATGCAATGATAACTTTTAAAAACAACAGGTAGGTTAATTACAACTTTCAAACCAGGTACAGGCTTGAAATTGCCAGTACATTTTTCCAAATATGTGAACTCTGCTATTGATGATCAACATGGAAAGAACATTCCACAGTGTCTACTAAAAGTTTTATTAGATTTCACTCAAACTTGTGAAGACATAAAAGCTCCATCTGCAGTTTTTAAAATTTATTTGTTTTATATTCAGCTCATGTTTGACCAGCAATGGTCAAGGAGTTTAAAGTTTATTTGTTAAAATGATGTCTGGGCAGATATTATTGGAATACTGTATAGTCCAAAACAAGTAAAAAAAAATGTATGGTAAAAAAAAAACGTTTTGATGAATTTTTCTCCTTTCATAATCGTAACCCTATCAGTGAATGTGAATAATTAAAAACTGCCTTACCACTACCACCTCAACACAAGCCAGCCGCCGACTGGGCATCCTCTGTCATACAAAGTCCTTCTTTGTCACACCTGAACTCATATCCTCCTACAAGGCCTCATCCACAGCTTGATGGAGTACTGCTCTCCCCTCCAGGCGGACTCCCCTGTCTCACATCTTGATCGGCTAGACGCGATGGAAACCAAAGCTTTCAAGATCATTGGAATCTCCCATGCTGAAGCTGAGTCGATGTGCCTTGCACTTCGCCATTGCAGACAGGTCAGTGGTCACTCTGCTGCCTTCTTTCTGGTCTTGCACCCTCTGCTCTTTCCATGCTTTGTCCCACCCAGGTTTTTGCAAGGCTCACATGGTCCACCATCAACCGCCTTCTGATTAAACTACCTACAGTAAGACCAGGATCACTTCTCACCTCCACTCATTTGTTACTTTTTCCCTGCCCGTCAGAACCACCTTCCACGCTCTATTCAATCTCATTCTTCACTCCAGGACTTCAAGACAGCTACTCACCACCACATCAGATCATCGCCAATCCAAAACCATGATATTTTCAACGCTCATTCACTCCAACCAAATCCCTCCTCCTAATGTTCCAGTTTTTCCTCTTTGCAGTTTCCTTTTCCATGCATGCATGTTTTACCTCCTGTTTTTTTTATTTTACTGTGGAATCAACTTCCACATCCACTTCAATCTCATTCTTCCCTCCTCATTCTTTCTTCACCACCACCCCATGCTTGCGTGTATTGCATCCTGTTTCTGTCTGTTACATCCTGATCCGTTCAGTGTGCGAGCTCTTCCATAAGCCTGGACAATGTATACAAAAATACAAACAAACACATTGGAGACATTTTGCAGAATGAAACTCTGCAGATCTGAATAGTTTTCCTCCTCCTTTGTAAAAAAAAAAGGAATTATCAGGCAATCATTCTTGTCATGTATCCATTTGTGAGCTGGCTCCATCATAAAATAAGATGCTGCTGTGACAGGCAGCTTTTTAAAATCACAATAAAATCACAAAAAAGTCAGCCCACACACACGTTTTATCTACACCGTCATCTAAATGCTGAGCATCAAGCAAGGAAGCAGCATGTAACGTTTTTAAAGCAGCATGTTATAATCCAAACTGCGGATCTATCAGACTCGGAGTGAATGCTCCAACCACAACAGCAATGAGTCTGGTGATGAAAAAAAAATCATAAAAACACGTTTCCTCGAGAATTAATATTCTCCAAGAAGAATGGTAAAAATCCATTGATGTTCAGGTCATATGTAGACAAAAACAAGGCAACAATGAGAATTATCTTCATCATACAAACTTTTTTGTTCCGGCAATTTTTCCTTCTTGTTGATTGTCGATGAGAAAACGTTGTGCTCATCTCGAAATGTGCACATTACACCTGCTTTCTTCCTCACGGGTATATATCATGGCAAGACATTTATGGTTAAAATATATGAGTCATTCAAAATCATGAATTGTGTATATCTAAAGTTTTGATGCTATCATGTAAATTTGTCTTAGTTACAATTAAAAGAGCAGAACAAAATGAAGTCTCCAGGGGTGATTACAAACCCCCTCCTGATGATGTAGAATGATTAGTTATCGAGTAGTATCAAAGCCAAAAATCCATATCAATTGAACCATAAATCACAGTACTACCTGAAGTTCCTTGTCTTGTATTTTTTTGGTAAAGGGCCATCTACTTATTGTGTCGACAGATGTGGCAGAATTTTTGAGGCATCCAAAAAAATGCACGTTTTTGACATCCGCAGCGTCGATATTGACGCGACACCCGAATCCTTCATGTGCACAACTTGCCCTTATGGTGCATACAGCTGACAATGCACCAGGATGACGGGTCAAAATGGTCACCAACAATTTTATACACACTTTCAGGCATACACTGCAATATCAAACTGTTGAAAACATATGCTCTCCTCACGTGGCTTACTTTATGGGGAGAGAATATGAGGTAAAGGTGATTTTGCAAATGTGTTTACATTCCACACTCCTTCAACATCACACAGCAAGGTCAGGTGTGAGATTTCGGATCAGTCTGAATATTGTTGTCAGATTTCGAGAGGTTGTTGAAAACATCGACTGTAAGCCTGCAATGTGCACACAATCTCTCCCAGTTTTAAAAGGTGAACATACACGATACAAAACCTGTATGAAACCTGCTTGTTTTGTGTCGTGTAGGAAAAAGTCAGGGAGTTTGTGCCATCCCACAATATATTGTGTAACATTTTGTTGTGTCATGGAAAAATGGGATATATTTTTTATTTAATCATGAGACATCTTTAGGGCTGGCAGAATAGTCTAGGGGTACACAGACTAGCCTTAGGACTGTCAGAATAGTCTAGGACAGGGGTTCCCAAACCCAGGGCTGTGACCCAAACTTGAACCCCCCTCAAAATCTCAGTTTTTTAGGGGGGGGGGGGTTCATGTCAAAAGCATTTTCTCTGACAATTTTTATTATAGGTACGCTAGGTACCAGTATCATTTGGGTTGCGAGGCAAATGTGATTTAAAATTTTGGGTCATGGACAAAAAAGTTTGGGAACCACTGATCTAGGGGTACATACTCTCAAGTCCTGAACAAGCGTGCATGCACACATTTTTTTCGAGGTGAAAATTCCCCCCCCCCCCGACGCGGCCTCTATTTGGGTCGACACGCTTATTAAAAATCGTTCTTGCCACCCTCAGGTCATATTTACACCGGTGAGCATGTAGGGTGACAATGTTGTCCCGTCGAGAGATGTGTCGTCTTTACTCCCGAAATTCCTTCATCTGCCAATGATCTGCCAACAACGGGAAAGTAAGGTACCACGAGATGAGGGTGTGGAACTGATGGATTGTGACGGAGAGGAGTTGGCTCAAGAATAATTGATGCAAGAGGTGGAGTCCCCAGATTCAGATGAGAACGAAAGTCAGACAGACATTGTATCAATTCAAGAAGACCTCCCGTCTACCTCCACTCTCTCACATGAAGCTACAGATGATGAAACAAAAGCAGACTGTGCATTCCTTGATGACATCCAAGCTGTGATCGACAAACATTCGTCTTCCACATCCAAACTCTTCACTCCACAGTTCAGCAGATTCAAAGCAATCAAAGCAAACACCCGAAGGAGTGTGAATAAGCGCATACAGATTGCCAAAGAAAAAGCGTAGAGTACAGTATGCATCTTGGCATTGTAATGTATGTATTTGAACAGTAAAATCCATGTTCTATATTTGTCACATTTCTGGTTTTTCCACCCTGCCCTCTTATTCGGACCTGTACGCTTATTAGACTTTTTTGGATTTTCCACCCAACAAGCTTATTCCGCCCTCCACTCTTATTAAAATTTGGAAAATGTTCCACCCTACACGCTTATTCAGACCCCCACGCTTATTCGGGACTTGAGAGTAGACTAGCCTTAGGGCTGGCAGAATAGTCTAGGTGTACATAGACTAGCTTCTAAGTTGTCTAGCCTGGGTTAAAATCTGATGCAGCTATAAACTGTCATCCTGGTGTTTGCTTTTGTAGGTTGACTCATTAATGTGCGTGCCGTCCATCGGATGGACGTTAAACTTGGCGTCCTGTCTGCCGACAAAAGTTGGTGGACTTTAAAAAATCCCACGGTTTCCTTTGTGAGGAGTAGGTGAGATTTTTCCAGCACCGTGGATGAGTTACAAATTTTAAACCTTATTTCCTGAGTCAGATTGGCGATCTGACCAGAATTGTAGCCGAGTCGCTGCTTCAGCAGTGGCAATGCACTGCATAGAGCATGGTACATGATGATGATGATGATGATGATGATGATCATTATTATTATTATTATTATTATTATTACAAACACTAGCAGATACCCATCTACGACGAGTATGGGAGACAGGACGGATCAAAATACTCGGTTATGGTAGTTTCTTTGGAGGTTTTGCACCGCATTCAACAGCTCAGTTCATATTGGTGGCATGTCTGGGTGCCCATTGTAGCATTTGAGACCGGTTGCTTTCGAATGTTGGCCTTGACACATCATGTCGGATGAGTAACATGAACGATTTGACATATTCTTCGTTTCTATATTACCTCCACCAACAGATTAACAACATGGCAGGATAAAAGTCGTAAATGCTGAGTTGAACAAACATCCTGAACTCATGCACTTCGTTAAATAAAGCACGTAGTCTGGGACCAGGCCATCGGTTTGCCGCCGAACGCTGCTGATTGTGATGTCATCAATTCCCTCTTTGAAAATTCTATCGATATTCGACTTTTTGAATCTGCTATCAACTGCGTAAATACATGGAACACATAATGTGAAGATTTTGGAAGTATGAACAGAATATGTTTGGAGAAAAGTGTTAGAAGTTCCAGGCTTACACCCATTATATTATGATGATAATTATATTAATATTATGATTATGATTATGATATTCGATTTTTTGAATCTGCTATCACCTGCGTAAATACATGGAACACATAATGTGAAGATTTCGGAAATATGAACAGAATATGTTTGGAGAAAAGTGTGTTATAAGTTCCAGGCTTACGCCCATTATATTATGATGATGATTATATTAATATTATGATTATGATTATGATATTCGATTTTTTGAATCTGCTATCACCTGCGAAATACATGGAACACATAATGTGAAGATTTCGGAAGTATGAACAGAATATGTTCGGAAAAAAGTGTGTTAGAAATTCCAGGCTTACGCCCATTATATTACGATTTGCTTTTGCCCAAGAGTGAAACGCCATAAACGCCAATGGCCATTGTAATCGATGAGGGTTCAGATCGGTTTTTGTAAGGCCTGTCAGCAAGCCGTTCTATAGAAAACACAATTACATACAATAAGTTGCCCAGTGCACTGTATTACCACCTTAAAGGCATTAACTGAACAAAAATATTCCAAATGGAAATTAAAACAGAAGTTGGTGATGAATGGCACATCAATTGGAATGCTTTGTAAAGCAGTGAAAGTTGTGTATTGATTGCTTGCAAGTTTGCTCGGAATATTATTTATGTCCCTTTATGAATGTAAAATTGACAACAACTTCAATGACGGCAGGAAAACAATGACTTGGTTTGAAAGATTTGTTCAAATAACTGATGTAAGCCTGGTGTTGGCTAAGTGGTTAGGGGTGCTGGCTTGGGATCTTAGGGTCTTGAGTTTGAGCCCTGTTGGCTGCTGAATTAACACCAGGTGGGGTTGACTCAGCCTGTCGTCCTTCTGAGGTTGGCAAAATCAGTACCAGTGTACTCTGTCTCTTGTGAGTGCAGCCTTCTGGCTGCTGGTTGCATCGATGGTGAGGGATGTGGCTATGCCGCTGATGCAGTGTCCCTATTACCAGTACACTGGTACTCTTTTTGCCGACCTCGGAAGGATGACAGGCTGTCAACCCCACCTGTTATTAATTCAGCAGCCAACAGGGATCAAACTCAGGACCCTAGGATCCCAAGTCAGCCACCCTGACCGCTAAGCCAACACTAGGCTTCTCCACCTGTGTACTAGTAGAGGGGTACAGCATCAATGGCATAGTCATGCCACAACCAAATGATAGCTATATTTACCTGGCAGCCAAGCTGTCATATGTAATTAGCAGAAGAAGCAGAAATAAACCTTTCATAAACAGTTAAAGTCAGGTTGAAAAATATATATTCTTCACTTTTTCACTTGTTTTATGCTCCGCTAATTATAGGCTTCACATAAACCAATCATTATGACTTGTCAGTGAATAACAGCGAAGACAGCAGATGCTTGTGAAAACCTGCTTTTTCCATCTTTTCAAAATATGCATGAGAAGATGTGATTATTTACTCGTTTTTGTGCTGAACGAATCATTCTAATCAGCATTTATTTTCACATAATTATACCTTGATCCTCCTGCCCTACTCACGATATTTGCATCACATTTCACAAAGAAGGAATCAACAATAAAAAAATAAATTTTTAAGTTGAGAAATTATTAATATCAAGGAAAATTATCTGAAGATCTCAGATGGAGAATAGAAATGCGTACTGGGCTTATAGGAAGCATATTAGCACTTAAAAGGTTTTGTTGCAATGCATCTCGATTGTTCGTGACCCTACCTTGCTTATCACAGTGAGGCACCAGAGGGAATGGCTGTTGAAAAGTTACGCAAGAGCAGCGAGCGAGCACAGTGAGTGGAATGGCAGACATTTATCATCATAAGAGCACCTGTATGCTGGTGCATGATGGGCCTGGTACCCCGTTTAAACAGCACGGAAACATGAAGGAATACTGAAGGAAACATTTCTCAGACACAGTCTAGCTTTGTACAAGCACGTGGAAAGGTGTTCTTAAAGTGCAACTGCACACATAAAAGGAACATCAAACATTTTGTCTGGGGAAATATCAGACACCTAGTGTGCTCTCAAGATATTTAAAAAATGCACAGAAAATGAAACATGACAACCTTAAATTGATCCACAGCAAAGCCCCCATCAATAAGTTTTCCTTGATTATACTTTAACCTTTGTCCTTTTGAAAAAAAAAATTCCATGACACAAAATGTCAACTTTCTGTGTTATAGCAGGGCAGTCCGTATTAACCTCTTTTTGAGGATGCCCTATCAGACACCCATTTTTTATATTTTTCATTTTTTGGGTGCCTGAAGTTAAATTTTAGGTGCCCCCCCAAAAAAAATTGCAAATTTTTTTTTTACGATATTCAAGTTTGAAAAAAAATTGATTGTTCATGCATATTTATGCATATACTGTATAAATCTACAGAAAGGAACAAATAGAAGTACATCTTGATCTATATTGAAAAAACTCACATTATGACATGATCATCAACGTGCACATGCCAGAAGTGATCAGGTGCAAACGACGTCCATCCACGGGGGTGTCTAATACACAATTGGTGCGGTAGATCTAATGAACTAACTTTGTGACATGTCGGTATCTTGTTTGATATGACAAACACAATGGAACAAATTTTGAAAAACTTTGAGCCATACATGTTACAATATCTTACGACTTTGATCACTTATTTATTCAAATAATTTCACAAACTAACTTTCTGCAAGCATGGTCACTGAAGTATGTAGATCCTACATCAAGCCTGTGGAGCTTTTGCAATTGAGTAACGCCTGTAAAAGTCGAGAAACGGTGATTCAGATTTCGCAATGAAGTCTGCTGTGTTTCACAGCTCGATTACATGAGAGTGCTGGCATTTGTCCAGGCGAATGATATGTTGAGAGGTGGTAGTTGGGGCGTGGTAATTTGGTCACAGGAAATTTGGTCACGGGAAACTTGGTCACGGTAAAACGGTCACAAGGTAAATTGGTTATGGTAAAACGGTCACAAGGTAATTTGGTCACAGTAATTCGGTCACGAGGTAATTTGGTCACAAGGTAATTTGGTCACAGTAATTCGGTCACGAGGTAAATTGGTTACGGTAATTCGGTCACAAGGTAATTTGGTCACAGTATTATTATTATTATCTTGCCAAAACGAAGTTTTGCAAGATATGTTAGTCAGCTTGGTATTTTTTTTTTGTTTTGTTTGTCTGTAATCACGTATAAAAAATTCTGCAGAGCACAGTTTTCATCGGAAATTTTGTAACTTCGCATATCAGAGGCCTATAGAGGTCCCTTTCAGTGCACAAAATTTTGAAGGTCAAGGTCAAAGGTCAAGGTCACTTTGGCGCAAATCATGGGAGTCGACGAAACCCTTATTTTTTTGAGTAATTTTGATCAGATCGTCTTCAAACTTCATGGGAAAAAAGTTCATGGGCTGGCGCTCAGCTGATTAATTTTTGGTGGCGATTGGCCTTGACCTTCATATGTTTTTTTTTTTTTTGGTCTGTAATCACGTATAAATCACTCTGCAGAGCACAGTTATCATTGGAAATTTTTGTAACTTCGCATATCAGAGGCCTATAAAGGTCCCTTTCAGCGCATGAAATTTTAAAGGTCAAGGTCAAAGGTCAAGGTCACTTTGTCGCAAATCAGGGGAGTCTACGAAACCCTTATTTTTTGAGTAATTTTGATCGGATCGTCTTCAAACTTCATGGGAATATAGTTTATGGTCTGGCGCTCAGATGATTAATTTTTGGTGGCGATTGGCCTTGACCTTCATGGTTAGCACCTCAGGTCAAACATATTTGACCCCAAGGTCAAATTTTCAAGTTTTAGGAACCATATCGTGTAGTACCTCAAATTGAACACCTCGACGAGTGCTTTCTAGATATGTCAAGCTTGAGACATTATGACGTCATTTGGTGACGTTATGAGGCAAAAGCATATTTTTCATGGTTACTCTGTAGAACGATTCTCATCGGAATCTCTCATCGGCAGATATTCCTCAACGAGTCGCTCTTGGTGGATAGCAGCTCTGTTCACCTCAGTGTGACCTTAAAGAAGTCACACGTGGTCACCTTTTGGCAAGATACGGGTCACACTGCGGGTGACATTGGTTTATTATTTATTATTCACTGCATTTAAGGCCAGTAAGGCCCAAGAGCAGTAATAAACATTTTCATTTCATGGACAGCGAATCTTGTTGGCATAATGACGTATTGACCAAGTTTACTGACTACTATAATGGAATCGATTCTGTCTCTCTCAACTTTTAAATTCCGATTCCATTATAGTAGTCAGTAAACTTGGTCAATACGTCATTATGCCAACAAGATTCGCCGGCCATGAAATGAAAATGTTGATTACTGCTCTTGGGCCTTAAATGCAGTGAATAATAAATAATAATAATAATAATAATAATAATAATAATAATAATAATAATACCGTGACCAAATTACCTTGTCACCGAATTACCGTGACCGAATTACCTCGTGACCAAATTACTGTGACCAAATTACCTTGTGACCGTTTTACAGTGACCAAATTACCTTGTGACCGTTTTACCGTGACCAAGTTTCCCGTGACCAAATTTCCTGTGACCAAATTATCTACATTCGGTGGTTGGTGCCGAAGTCAATGTGGAGACGTTCCTTCTCTGATTGCAAGTGTCTTCGAATTAGTGTACTCACGCTAATATTAGGAGTTATTGTGCTTTTGTCCATTGCTTCTCCTGAAGGTTGTTGACCCAGTGAAGAAGGGCTCCCATCGATTTGCTCGTGTTGGATCGCTCCATCATCCATCACAGAACATTTTATCATTCACTGTGTCCTATTTGAGCCACACAAATTTGTCCTTACATGCTGCCTGGAACTCTCTTTAGCGTCTCTTCTCATAGGCACTCTGCTTCTGGGGATGGGAAATCCCATCATCGGACTCCATAACCATAATGTCACTGGTGAAAACTCAAACCAAGCTCGCTAATTTGCTGGTTAAACATGAGGGCACACTCTCTCGAGCCCACCTAAACTTGTCCTCCTCCAGCTGAATCAGAAACCCTCTCCTCAGGACACTGCCTCACTTTCCACATTTTGGTTTTTCACAGGTGTGAAGCCGAATTGAGAGTCTTTCTGATTCATTACTCTGATATATCACACTTGATCTAGCCTGGCCCTAATTGGGTGCACTTTAATATTTATAGGGGAGTCATGTGTATTCATTGATACAATTATATTTTTTAATATCTCCCTGCAAGTTGACTTTCAGAAAAGTTTAATTCCACTGTTATTAAGATTAAATTACATTTAACAATTTACCATGGACCAATGGCACACTTAATATTTGCAGAACCCTTCTGCAATATGTTTCATTTTCACCCCTGTCTTACAAGCCCTGTGTTGGCTTAGTGGTTAGGGTGGCTGGCTTGGGATGTTAAGGTCCTAAGTTTGAGCCCTGTTAGCACTGAATTAACACCAGGTGGGGTTGACTCAGTCTGTCATCCTTCTGAGGCTGGTGAAATGAGTTCCAGTGTACTGGGATGGGGGCACAGCATCAGTGGCAAACTCACACTCAGGCAAAGTGATTGTGAACCGACAGCCAAGCTGACATATGCAAGAAGAAGAAGATCCCCATATTTCATGGAATACCCCCAAAAGCTCATTTGCATATTTTCAATGAATAATCTTGACCAGGAAACTGTGCAAACCAAAATTGAAAGAACTATGTGAGCCTGATATTGTGTTTGCATGGCTGAACATACGTAGCTTGGAGATGAGACTGACCCACTCCCAGAACATGTTTTATGACTCATTCTCCAGACGAGCCTGCATGGGCATTGTTATCCCTGACTGATGTAGGCCTTCTCATGCACCATACTGGCAATAAAATATTCTCAATCCACCACCAGGAAGATTTATCATAAGAATGTTGTTTAGAAATAACTGCATTCTTCAATTTTCCTCCAAACTCTGATCGTGTAAGGAGCATCCAATGTATTGTGTCCAGTATGAAGGCCATTGTGGCAATATTTCTGTATCATTTTCCCTCAGTGTTATTATTTTATATTTTTTGGGATGCCAGGTCGAGGCTCGTGGAAGAGCTAATACACAGAAACACATAACAAGGCAGGAGACAAGAGGGGTGGGAGAGGGAAGCAAATAATAGTGGGGAACAAAGACAATAGGATATCTGTAGAAGGGAGAGGGATAGGGTGGAGTGCATGGAGTCAACATGATGGACACTACAGGGACTTTCAGGAAGGTAAACAGGGAATTTGAAGGAGATGGGTTTGGGGTGGATTAACGGGGGTTGTAAAGATCAAGATTTTGGATAGGGGAAGACATGAGATGGTGGTGAACAGCTGTTTTGAAGACCTGGAGGGAGGACGCCGTAAACATATGTTCCCTGTGGAGAGGCTATATTTCATTTTTTTATGTTGATGAATTCTTGATGAAGCTCTACATCAGAACCAATCACAATGATGTTTATTTCTCTGGGTATGGAATTCATGCATTTTGATGAATGAAGGGGGGAAGTAGAATATGAGCTAGAATTGTCACTCCTTATTGTGGTGTATTGGCATACGCAGGCAAGGCACAATGCGGGGAGCGTTGTGGGGGCGTGGAGGAGTGGTTTTGGTAGTCACGTGTCCGCAAGGCAGAGAGGTGTTCGCGCCGCTAGAGGCGTGTTGTAGTCTACAGTGGTGCACATCCGGATACGCAATAAACAGAGTTACGGCCACCCTCACGACTCTACGTGCCTCACTGCTCACCGGACACCACACTGGCGACGAGTCTGTTTTGGATCGACGTGTGCAGAGTGCCTGGTTTCCTCGGCATTGACTTGGAGTCGTTGCCGGAGCAATTGGATTGTGAGGCCCACGGAGCGCCAGGGAAATCAGCGCAGCTAGCGCGGTTCGAGTTCAACCACCTGGCGAGAAGCCCAGGGAAGCGTATTGCGAGTTTCGCGCGCCCACGGCCGCACACACAGTCTTCGGTGCGGGTCGAGTCCTGCGGCCAGACATCTTGCCGTCGCCTGCGAATTCGCGTCGAGTGAACGGCAGGACGGCTCGAGGATGGTGGAAGGTCGGGGCACGGCACATGGACGAGTGCCCGTTTTCGTCGGAGACGACTTCGAATTGTTTTCAGAACAATTGGGGTGCTATTTCCACACGAATGATGTGGTCGATGAGAGCAAACAGAAGTCGATCTTGCTCGCCTCGCTGTCAGTGGAGCATTATCGACTGCTGAGTGATTAGTGCCGCCAGACAAGTCCAGTGATGACGGGCTGTCGTTTCAGGACGTGGTAGAGAAGATGAAAGCCCACATGGCGCCGGAGAAGTCAGTGCAGCTGGCTCGATACCAGTTCGATCACCTCGCAAAGGGTGCGGAAGAGCGCGTCGCAGATTTCGTGGCGCGGGTGAAGCATTCGGCCGTGGCTTGCAAGTTCACGGCAGAGGAGCATCCAGCTCGACTCAGAGATCGCTTTATTTCTGGGCTGCAAGATGCGAAGATGGAGTTGGCGATTCTGCGAATGCGAAGTGTCGAAGTTACATTCCACTCGGCAGTCGAGACTGCTTCAGCTGTCGAGCAGACACTCACAGATGTCCGCGCCATCGCCGGCCAGGACGTGACGGGTGATTCCAGCTGGGCCATGTCAGGTGACCCCGGGGTCCACGCGATGACCCAGGTGCCCCAGGCCACGTGCACGCCTTTCGGTGCGGGCCGTGGCCGCATGCCGCAGCGCGGACGCGCGGGCGGTGAGATGAACACACAGGGGTGCTGGGGATGTGGAGGACAGCATCTGCGGCGGGTGTGCTCATATAAGAACACCGTGTGTTTGCATTGTCACAAGGTGGGACATCTGAAGCGTGTGTGTCGAATGGCGGAGGCCGCTGTTAAGGTCTTGGATAGCGAGGTGCGGGACGGCCCCAGCGACCTGGAGAGTGGCCTGCAGCCTGGGCATAGCGATCCCGGCGGCCCGGAGCAGGAAATGCAACCAATGTTGAGCCTGTTTTCAATTGGTCCGGAGGTGACAAGACCAATAACAGTGGAGGTCGAGGTGAATGGGGCACCGATCGTGTTTCAAGTTGATACCGGGGCCACAGTGTCGGTCATGGGCAAATCGGAACCACTCGTGACCTCTGCGGTGTTCACCTGGTCAAGACGACCTTTTCGCTGTACACGTACACTGGCGAAGCGATTGCACCACTTGCTGTGATGGACGTCTCGGTGGTCTACCAAGGTCAAAGCGCCCTACTCTCATTGTTTGTGGTACGAGGGGAGGGGCCCGCCCTTTTGGGCCGGGACTGGCTGGCTAGCCTCAGGCTAGACTTGCTGGCGCCAGCCAATGGCCTTGGGCGTCCCATGCCGGGCCGATTAGAGTTTCGGCGGGAGAAGGTGGAGGTTCCTGTTTCGGAGTTCATACCTCCAGGTGTACCTGTGCCTCCTTCGGGGCACGTACCTCCGTTTGGGCCCGGGCCTCCCTCGAGACCCGAGGGCGAGGTTCCAGCGGCAGGAGCCGCGATGATGCAACATGGGTTTCCGGTCATTGATTCCGGCAACTACGATATACGGTTCCAGAGCAACGGGGGCCATGCCAGCTGCGACGGGCTCTCGCGCTTCCGCTGCGCTCATGATACAGTGCACACCCATGTCATTCAGGCGATTTTAATGGGGGATTGGAGCGAGCCCGTCGCATTCAAGAAGTTCGCGGAACGCGAACATCGACGGTGGCCTCTGCGACGTTCAGATGGAGACTGGCAAGCAAGTCGCCTCAACGTCGTGGCAACCAAGAGGCATACGCGCAATGTGGTTCATAAATTGCTAATTGTTGTGCATTTGATTCTCGCAGCACGAGTGATTCAGATTGGCGTTGTTAAAGCAAATGCCGACAGTCCGCGTGTGAGCATAATGTGTTTGGTTGAGATCGATCAATATGATGACCAATATGATCAATGTGATGACCAATATGATCAATATGATGTGAAGAACTTGCGGACGATTGTTGCGAATAAAGAGGTCTTTCTGATCTCCGGCTTCGAGGACCGTCTGCGGTTCGCTGCCATCTCATGTGTGGGGATTATACTGGGGAAACGCACTGTACATGAAGGGAAGTTTGCATCTGCGCAGACGATGTTTTTGCTGTTATATGACCCTGATATATATCCAGTCAACGCTGTTCGTCTGTATGGACGTGCGTTGAAGTCTCGGCTGGATTTGATGCGCGGTTTTGGTGTGGGACGGCAGGTAATAGAGCCGACTGATTGCCTGGTCTGAGTCGATGGGGGGGGGGGGTGGTTCGCTGTTCAGCATCACCCCTCCCCTTACTCTTGCGCGGGGGCCGGGCCGTTATCTTGTCTCAGGCCTAGTGTCTCAGGCCCATTTAATGCTACATTTGTTCTTTTTGATAGAACTCAGAGGTTATTTTTATGAATAAAAATATATTAAAAGTACCTCTAAATTTGGCGATATTTCATAGTATAAAGTAGATTTCAAAAACCTTCTTGCTCCGATCATATCAATCGTAAATTTGGGGTCAAAGCTAATGTTCATTAAGCAATTTTCATGGTACCCAAATGGGCATCCAAATCCAACCACATAAAAAAATTGGGTACCCGACACGAAAATTAGGTGGTCTGGGCACCCATATGCCTGGTATTGGCTTAATGGTTAGGGTGGTGGGCTTGGGAACCTTGGATCCTGAGTTCAAATCCCACTCGGCTGTTGAATTGATACCAGGTGGGGTTGATTCTGTCTGTCATCCTTCTGAGGTCAGCAAAATGAGCACCAGCTTGTTGGTACCCTGTGTTGGAGTGGTGACCTGTCCAGGTTTATGTCCAATAGCCAAGGAGATTGCGAAGGCAGCACCAACACTCTGCACAGAGTATGGTTCCGATGAATGGATGGATGAGCACCCATTAATGTCAAGACCTGGTTATAGCACAATGAAAACTCATCATAGATGTGGGAGAAATCCATTGAAACATATGTCTGCTTGTTTGTTTGTGGGACGAAATACAATGAAACTTGGTGGTTTAATGAGGATGTGCATGTGAAGGTTCTGCAAAGCTGGGATGGCTACTCCCAACTTGTGTTTTTACTTTTGCATGAAAGTGTGGAATTGCAATAAGAAAACTAAAGACAACATCAATGTGGTTCATAGATGTGGTTCATTAACCATCGCTTCGCTGATGGGTTTAGTCAAAAGACAGCATGTTGTACTTCACAAACATTCTGCACTATTCACTCTATAATTTGCCCGAGGTAATGTTCCATTTGCTTGGAAGTCAGCTAACATCAATATAAACTATTCTTGCTGCTTTAATATGGTGTGAGCAAAAATCATCTACACTTAAAATGAGTGAAATGAAACATTTTGAAAATTTCGAATTATTCTCACTCAGATTTCAACATCACCATAATGCATATTATCAAGTTGCTTAAACTATCTTTATTGGTGAATTATATATTTTATATTTTATTGGAGAAGAAGATCATTTGGAATAGTGAACACCATCACATCGTGCAATACAATATACATTTATAGACGCAGAATTGGGGTTTTCTCCTCACCTGAACTCTCTCTCTCCCCCAGATATGCTAACGAGACTGAAACCATACTTCAGGACCCTTTGGCAACGTGCAAAATTTGATTGGTTTAGTTCAATAGTTTTTGAAGTACTCTTATGTATATATGTATGTATGTATATATATATATATACATATATATAGATATATATATATATATATATATATATATATATATATATATATATATATATATATATATATATATATACATAAATATATATATATATATATACATATATATATATATATACATACATATATATATATATACATACATATATATATATATATATATATATATATATATATATATATATATATATATATATATATATATATATATATATATATATATATATATATATATATATATATATATATTTATATCCTGGTGTTGGCGCAGTGGTTTGGGCAGCGGCTTGGGATCCAAAAGGTCCTGAGTTCAAGCCCCGTTGGGCCACTGAATTAATACACCAGGGGGTTGACTCAGCCTGTCATCCTTCCGAGGTCGGCGAAATGAGTACCAGTGTACTGGGCCGTTGTATACCCCGGTTGAAATAGGTGTACCATATCCCTGTGTCACAAGAGGTGACCAGGTTGCGTCAGGAAGGGCATCCGGCGTAAAACATGTGCCAAATCACTATGCGGATCATACGGATGATCCGCTGTGGCGACCCCTAACGGGAGCAGCCGAAAGAAGAAGATATATATATATATATATATATATATATATATTGTTACGGCTGTTACGGAAATTCGCAGAACATTGTTACAGAAATTCGCAGAACACCATGTAGGTCCTTAATTCAGTTATGCCGATAAGTCCATGTTCAGTTAGATTTTCCCACCGTTGTCTAAAGTGAATTAATCGTGTAACAGGGCTGTGATCTTTGAGTTAGCCGTTTTTCTTTTACAATCAGTATTTTGGACCAACCACAACACCAACCATCAACCACCCTCTCTGCAACACCAACCACCTGCTCCACCACGCTAACAATCAACCACCTTCTTCACCACGCCAACCACCAACCACCCTCTCCACAACCGCCTTCACAACAATGACATCTCCTCACCATCTCCCAAACCGCATCCACCCCAATAGACCAACCCGAATAACATCGCCTCACCTTCATCCCCGAAGCAACACCATCTTTGCACCAGCTGCGGTGAGTCCACATTGAAAGGCATCGCTGCAGGCACACGCGGGGGGTTTGCTTGCCACGCAAGTCGGTGATCTCGTGCACGTCCGCTCACCGAGCAAGTTTGGTGAGCTCGCGCACATCCGCTCTGTGGAAGCTATACCTCGGAATTCGGATCAAAATAGAGAAAGGGGCGGGGCCAGTGGGGGTCGAAGGTCGCGAGCGGAGGTCAGATCTCGTCTCTCGGGCCCTATAAAAGGCCGAGCGGAGCGCCAGTTCGCAGTCGGGAGTCAGTGGAGTCAGTTGGTGGAGTGTCAGTCTGGAGAGGTCGAGGAGCCACGTGGAAGTTGGGAGCCTGAAACCTGCAGTTGGTGGAGAAACTGAGGAGAGCGAAGGAGACGCGAGCGCGACTAAGCCTGCTGTGCCACGCGGAGCTGCGTGTTTGTGTGCGAGCCGGAAAGAGCTCGCCAACCAGCTCCGAACGGTCTGAGGTGATCAGGCTTCGGAACGGTCCGAGCATCGCTGATGGACGAACGGGTTCTTAAAGAGAGCATCAACTCAAAAAGAGCGAAGGTCCGTTCGTTCCTCTCAGGCGTTGCTGGAAGGGGCCCATACCACCAGGCCACGGCCGAGCCGCGGTTACGCTAGCTGCCGTGGGGAGCGAGCGTCGTGGGTTGCCCCAGCGAGGAAGGAAACCTGCGCGGCCTCTTGGAGCCTCTGCGATCTACACGGCTCCATGCAATAAAGACCCAAAGAGGTCCAGTCTGCCCCTCGTCTGTCCTGGGGCTTTTCTTTGCTTTCGAATGAATGTTGTGGTGCCATGTCCGCAAGTAGAACTGCATAAGTGACTGTACATAATAAATAGATGGTCGTCGTGCTTTGTCTTGCTCGCGTCTTGTCCCTTCCCACCAATTCATTGCTTGATTGTATACGTGTAAAAAATAAATGTGCTTGTTTGAATGTGAACCTGTTCGTCGTGTCATTTTCCACATTGAAACGCCGTATTGCATTTCAGAATGGTAGCGGGCTTTTTGATAGCCGATAAAAGAATCGGGTCCAACAAGGTCTCGGGATAATACCCCGCTCGGTAATCCCAGAATGGAACGAACTGCTTAAGCAGTTCGTGTCCAAGCAGACCTCACTGAGGTGCTGTCTCTCGGTAGGCTGCCCGCGCGAATCATTAGGTATATTGACAATTCGGCGATTGACCCTGTCTCGCGCGGGTAGAATATTGACTAGGCTGTGATGTGCGTTTGGAGCACACCCGTGACTGGTTTTCAGCGTTGTTCCGGAAAGTCGCGACTGAATTGTCCGTCTGGTGGGCGTATGGCCGCGATTCGGCCAAAAAGCGGACGTTCGCACGCCGGTGGGTGCAGAATTCATAACACTGGTGTCGAGGAGTGGGGTGAAAACTCTCCCGCCTACACACCAAACCAAATTAACGGGAATCGGATCAAGGGTGTGTGGAGCAACCCTCGATTCCCATTAAATTTCAAGCTTTAAATTATTTCCGAGAAGCAAAATGGCGGTTGAAGGCGAACGGGAGCAGGGGGTATTAGATTTAGAAATTTTAGACTCTATGGCCCAGGACGAAATGACGATGCAGAACATGCCTATTATGCAGGTTGAACACCCCCCACAAACGAACCCAGAGCCCGAAATGGGCGCAGCGGTGGAGGCCGCGGTCTATGACACCCCCCTCCCCTCCTCTATCAAAATCCCTCCCCGATCCACAGCGAAACTGCGACTGATGAGGACGGATCGGTTGCATTGAGCGGAATGGCCCAGATATTGGCAATTCTGGCAGAAATGAAAACAAACGCACTCAGAGCGAAAAACGAAATGAAGACAAATGCACAGGAAATGAATGCGAATATGAAAAAAAAAATGATGAGTGAGATGCAGAGCATGGGGCGAGGCCTGCAGGCGGGCATAATCGCAATTGTGTGCAACGAAGCATGGGCAGCAGAGCACAAAATGGCGGCGCCACGTGATGGAGCGAACGAGCTGAGGGGAGTGTGGACTGTGTCGGGCCCGCGGTGGAGACGGGTGAGGACAAAATAATTTGTGCGATATGTAGGACGAGACACGTGGAGGTGACTACGACGGAAAAATTAATGGTGACAGAGACACGGATAACAAGGGAAAAGACGGAGGTAAGGAATGAGGTAACTGAGTTGACAGAGACATGGAGGGAGATAACAAAGAAGGAAATAGAAGTATTGCCAGAAACACGGGAGATAGACCGAGTCGAGACTGAATTAAATAAAATGAAGGAGGAAATAGAGACGAAGATCCAGGGAGAAACTAATGAAAGCGAGGAAGAAACTGAAACAATAAACGAGGAGATGTAGACGCAGGAATTAAAAGAATAAACAGAAACACGCAAGGTAGAAACGGTAGAGGAGAGACTACACGATAAAGACGGGGTGAAAGATGAGCACACACACATGGAGTTAGCGAGGGACGATGAAGGGGAGTTCGGGGAATGTGTCGTGGCCCGGTGCAAGCAGCTGGATAGCCTCCTTATGGAACGAGGGGAGGGAATATTCCCCCTTGAAGCGGATCTCGACCAGGTGGGTCTGGTCGAGCTTTGCGAGGTAGAGGGGGCCAGTGCTGTTGACAGGTGCACACGAAGCTTGGGGGGTGTGAAGGCCCCGGAACCCCTTGTGGCAACAAATCCCCAGCGTAATTGTTCTGGTATGTGTGTTTCCAAGTGTGGTGAAATGTGTGCTGAAACGCGCGCATAGCATGGGTGAAAGGTGGTGTGTAAAAGGAACCGCGTGTGTGAGTAATATGGTGTGCGTGGGTGAAAAGGAGTGCCTTAGTGAAAGGCCGTGTGTGAGGGAAAAGGTTTGTGTCAGAGAAACCGTGTGTGTGAGTAAAATGGTGTGCGAAGCTGCGAGTGAGCCCAAGCGCGTGCCTCCCAGCAACACTGTGTGTGGATGAAGCACAGTGTGCGTGTGGAACCACGTGTGCGAGGGAAATGGCATGCGTGAGTGAACGGCCGTGTGTGAGAGGAAAAGCGTGTGTGAGAGCGCTGTATGTGAGGGAGATGGCAGTTGGCATGCGGGAACACGCAACCGCATGTCCCGATGTGAATGTCATGTCGAGGTGTGTGAGCGTCGTGGCACGTGGGAGTTTGTGCGTGAGAGTGCGACAAAGACGGAGCCTGACAGTGGATAAAGGCCGAGTAGCGGCCGTAGCTATTTTGGGAACCGTGCCGGGTTTGCACGGCAGCGCGCGTGGGGTCCATGCTGTGCTACGCACGAGGCCGCCACGTGCGCGCTTGTGGGAGTGAAGCCCGGTCTGGAAACGCATGCGGTGGATTCGTCGATCCCGAGGACAGACATAAGGTAGGCTGGATATGGATTTAGACCGGATGGGTTCTCCACGCGAGCGTGTTTGTAAAGCTCCGACGAGCAGAGCACATGTGTTCGCGTGGGGAACCCCTCGAAACGCGAGGCTTGTATTAATGCGCAGGGTGATGTCGTGGCTGCATGGTCGGAATCTGCAGGAGGGGAAATCCCTGCCGGGTGCTACCGTCCGGGGAAGGACGAGGTGCGCGAAGCGCGAACAGCTGCCAT
>NC_140961.1:87920622-87923122 GCF_056783735.1 Eptatretus burgeri | reverse complement strand
AGAATGAAAGCTCTGTCGTCCAGGGGACAAAATTTATAAACTTTTTTTATGGATAGGAGTGATGTTTCAAACTTTCCAAAATGGAGGAAGTTGCCCATCCAAGAAGGACCTGTGAAAGAGAGTTTGATAGCACGAAGGAACAATTGTAGTGTGGACAGAACAAGAGCAATTGCGCTGTCAGGACCAGCTGCAGAAGAGGTGTTGAGCTGGGTAAGAAACTTCTCCACAATGGTGGGGGAGAAGTCCAAAGCTGGAGGAAACAACTGTAAAGGTGGAAAGGGTCGGTAGAGGAAGGGACTGTTTGGGACCTTGTGCATATTCATGTGTATTGTCAAAAACTGATGTGAGCAATTCAGCCAAACTTTGCATAGGTTTGACTGGAATTAACTGTTCCTTGAATGAGGAGCAAAGTAAAAGATAGATGGATGAGGAAAGGTACCCTAAGGAAATAAAATCAGACTTTTCAGAGAAACATAGTTTCACAGCTACTACTCAAAGCGAAATTAGCCAAAATAGTCGCAGAGTAATATCTTCCTGTCAGACGTACAGGTGATGTCCAAGAAGCCAACACTTATGTCATATGAGGAAGCATCAATTGAAAATTTGGAACACTTGGACTACCTCTGTCTGGCCCAGAAATGCCTCTTGAAACTCTCAGCCTCTTACTAATCATTACTTCCAATTTTCTTTCCCTTTTCTAATCCCTTCTTCTGCTTCCCAGACTTTTCCTCTTTCCAATCCTCTAACTCTTTGTCCTTTTGTCAATTTTGATGTGAAAGAAGTAGGTTAATATATATATATATATATATATATATATATATATATATATATATATATATATATATATATATATATATTTATTAACTCGAGCTAGGACATACAGTATGTTGAGTTGGCAGGATATCTTGGAGGTATGCATACTCGTTGAGCTATCTAGGTTTGAATCTCAACCCAACTATAAACTGCCATCCTTGGGATTCACATTCACAGTGACACATCGGTGTGTGCCGTCCATAAGAGTGAAGTTAAATTGGAGATAAATGTCTGTCAGCATTGATTGGTGATGGATGTTAAAAAATCCCTTGGTGTTTATTGTAAAGAGTAGGCGAGGTATCATCAGTACCAAATATAAATTATATATTCCAACCTTGCTCGAATTCTGGGAAAGCAATGTCAAACCACCCAGCATCACCTTTGCTCAGGAACTACTTCGGTAACACTGACACGTTTTCAAGAGTAAGCTACACTTGATTGATTGAGTGCATTTGTTACCACAATTACAACATCAGTTTCTTCGTCTTCTTCTTATGCATTCTTCACGTTACGTTTCACAGTACAAAATGTTTCAACTTAAAGAAATTGAATCCTTGTCAAAGCATTAAACCATCGCCGTTGGCTCGGGAGATATTCATCGGCTGCCTAATGGGGTTCATACAGTCGTATCCATTGTACTGGCAATTTCATAACGAATTCATTTAGTCATTAAGAAGCAAGCTGGCGCATCACTGAGAAGAAAGGATGTACAATATCATGGTATGAATCAAAGTTGTTAACATTATGCTTTGTATTTAGCAACCTGTTTGTGGAATAAACAGTTCTTACAGAATACAGCACTGCATGTTCAACAGTAATCCTTAACACTTCCAGAACTTAAAATATTTACAATGAATGTGTTGTAATTCGAGCACAGAATAATGCTCATCATCTCGTTACAACACATTTATTCATTATGTCCAAATCCACCAATAAGCTCACAATAATTTTCGCTTCGATTTAAGCCATGCTCTGTGATCAAAGTGCCCACTGGGTCAGTGAATGGGAAGTACAGTACTTTGTCAGTGACACACTGAAACACCAACTACCCGTTCTGCACAGTGAGGCGAGATATTGGAATTGGAAAGTGAAGAAATTGATATAAATTGGCGTTATTCCACCAGTCTCCTTGTTTGCATTGCAATTATAGAGCTGCACTCTAATGTCACACATATCAGCAGGAGGTTGTCTGACAGAAGAGTGCAGAGTTGGTGCACTTACCTTTGAGTTGTCTCGTCTGGGTTTGATTATATTGGCCCAAATATAAACTGTTGGATTGGTGTTTATCAGGCAGGGAGTTGCATCAATGAGTGTGCTGAAACTCAGAAGGAGGTTAAGCTGAGTACCTGTCTGCTAGCATTAGTGGGTGGATGTTAGAAATACCATGATGCTATTCGACGAAGATTTATTTGCTGTAATTGATGGCGCCCCGACCAAATTGCAGCACTAACCTACATGGATGGCGCCCTGACCAAATTGCAGCACTAACCTACATGGCGCACTGCATCAGCAGCACAGCGGAGCTCCCTAGTAATGCTGTAAATGAGCAGCCAAGTGCTGCACACGATCATTGAATGAAGCAAGTTATCAAACGTGGTTAGGATATTTCCAAGTGAGTGAGAAAACATGGAAATATGTGGTGTTAATAATTAAATAACTTATGATCCCCCAAACAGGGCATCAGGCC
>NC_140961.1:87878122-87915622 GCF_056783735.1 Eptatretus burgeri | reverse complement strand
TTCTTCAACAAATTCCACCATGTTGTATGTGTGTGTGTGTGTATGTGTGTGTGTGTGTGTGTGTGTGTGTGTGTGTGTGTGTGTGTGTGTGTGTGTGTGTGTGTGTGTATATATATATATATATATATATATATATATATATATATATATATATATATATATATATACACACACACCTGGTGTTGGCGCAGTGGTTAGGGCAGCGGCCTGGGATCCAAAAGGTCCTGAGTTCAAGCCCCGTTCAGCCACTGAATTAATACACCAGGGGGTTGACTCAGCCTGTCATCCTTCCTAGGTCGGCGAAATGAGTACCAGTATACTGGGCCGGTGTATACCCCGGTTAAAATAGGTGTACCATATCCCTGTGTCGTAAGAGGCGACCAGGGTTACGTCAGGAAGGGCATCCGGCATAAAACATGTGCCAAATCACTATGCGGATCATACGGATGATCCGCTGTGGCAACCCCTAATGGGAGCAGCCGAAAGAAGAAGAAGGGGATATATATATATATATATATATATATATATATATATATATATATATATATATATATATATATATATATATATTCACTGCATGGCCAAAAGTATGCGGACACCCCTTCTAATTAGTAGATTTGGCTATTTTAGCCACAACCATTGCTGACAGGTATATAAAATCAAGCAAGAAGCCATGCAATCTCCAGAGACAAACATTAGCAGTAGAATGGGCCATAATGAAGAGCTCAGTGACTTTCAATATGGCACTGTCAAAGGATGCAACCTTTCCAAAAAGTCAGTTTGTCAAATTTCTGCCCTGAATATTGATGGTGGAGGAATATTGGTCTTGGGCT
This sequence comes from Eptatretus burgeri, assembly GCF_056783735.1. Taxonomy (NCBI): domain Eukaryota; kingdom Metazoa; phylum Chordata; class Myxini; order Myxiniformes; family Myxinidae; genus Eptatretus; species Eptatretus burgeri. The sequence goes on along the minus strand of NC_140961.1, from coordinate 87,914,789 downwards.
GTTTTTCATGGTTCAGACTTGGCCCCTTAGTTCCAGTGAAGGGAAATCTTAATGCTACAGCATACAATGATATTCGAAACGATTCTGTGCTTCCGAATTTGTGGCAAAAGTTTCCTCCACTCACGATGTCATTTGCTCTATCAGCATGACAATGCCCCCTTGCACAAAGTGATGTCCACACATAAATGGTTTGTTGAAATTGGTGTGGAATAACTTGAGTGGTCTGCACAGAGTCCTGACCTCAACCCCATCCAACACCATTGGGATGAATTGGAATGCCAACAGCGAGCCAGACCTAATCGCCTAACATCAGTGTCCAACCTCACAAATGCTCTTGTGGGTGAAGAGAAGCAAATCCCTGCAGCAATGTTCTAACATCTAGTGGAAAGCCTTCCCAGAAGAGCGGAGGCTATTATAGCAGCAAATGGGGAACCAACTCCATATTAATGCCCATCATTTTGGAATGAGATGATGGACGAGCAGATGTTCACATACTTTTGGCCATGTAGTGTATTTATGTATATATATATATATATATATATATATATATATATATATATATATATATATATATATATATATATGTATGAAGAGTTCATGATTGTTGGATGAATGTGTTTATGATAATTTTGAAAACATTGAAATTGAAAACAGCGACCAGGGTTGCGTCAGGAAGGGCATCTGGCGTAAAACATGTGCCAAATCACAATGCTGATCATACGGATGATCCGCTGTGGCGACCCCTAACGGGAGCAGCCGAAAGAAGAAGATATTATATATATATATATATATATATATATATATATATATATATATCCTAAGAAACACATTCCTGACTTACCTGTATTCAACAGTGCTAATTTTTTTGTGATCAGCAAAAATTCTGAGGTCGGCCAAAAAAAAATAAAACACGTATAAAACATCAGCAAAAATTTTCATACTGATTGGACGTAGCGTTCTACATATGCAATTATGACATCATAATGAAGGCACCCATGTCATTAAAAAACATTCTCCATGAGGAGTACTTGCCATGTCCTAAGTTTCAATTTTTTCCTTAGTGCGGTTTCAGAGATACAGAGGTGCAAATTTTTTCCATTTTTCAACATTGCTGCCACATCACGTGACCTATGACATCATAATTGTCATGAAAACATTCCAAATGAGTAGTCACTACTTTGGTAAAAATTTCATCTCATGCGGTTGCGGAGAAAAACTCTAAAGTTCTGTGCGGACAAAACAAACAGACAAACAAACAAGAAAAAGACGTCGTGCAGAGCAGGATACTTGCAAAATCCACCCCCTCTCCAACGGTTGCCATGGATACATCAAATTGTCCTTTTCAGTTAGATTAAAATTTACAATCTTAATCAAAGCTCTGGTCAAGTGGATCCTCAAAATAGTTGCTTTCCAAATTCAGTGATGGACTATGCAAATCCTGTTTAAATTTCAAGTTAATATGATATAAATTGACTATTTTTCAGTTGAAAATTAATTTCAGAAGTTTGACCTTGATTTGACCTTTTTCCTTTTGATCTCAACAATAGTTTGTTTACTAATTCAGTAATGTACTTTGAAATTGCTGTTTAATTCCCAAGTCAATCTGATGAAAATTTACGATTTTTCAGATAAAATTTGATGATTTTAGAAGTTTGACCTTGAGTTGACCATTGACTTTTTGATCCAAAATGTAGTTGGTTTCTCAGTTCAGTGACACAATCTGCAAATCTTCTTCAAATTTCAAGTCAATCGGATGAAAAATGACGATTTTAGAAATTTGACCTCCTTCTGACCTTTGACCATTGAACTCAAAATAAATAGGCTTCTCAGTTGAGACTACCTCAACAACTAGGTGAAGTTTCGTGAAGATCAGTTTTAAGTTGTCACCTGTTGGCAGTTGACAGAAAAACAGACAGACAGAATAACAAAATCGACTGACCAAGTAAGGTCAGGTCAGGTGTGGGAGCATGCGCTGGTACAGCACGTCGCTGCATACACTTTCCACCAGTACTCCAAGGGCCTCTGTCTGACTATCCCCCAGGCACATGCCTGGCCAATCCCCATCTCCTTTAGATGCTGATCAACCTGCTGCAACCACGAGGTGTGTGGTCAGTCCATTGGCCTCCTCCACTCACGAGGCTCCCTCGCCGAGAGAATCTGGTGAGTAGGGTCAGTGTCAGGAAAACGAGCAGCATGTCCATACAGCCACAGCTGATGTTCATGGACTATGCAGGTAACAAATCTCATTTGAGTTTCTCTCGGCAACCGCTCATTGAACAAAAAGTCCAACCAGCATTCACAAAGTACTATCCAACAGGATAGCAGCATCCAAGATGTCATTGAAAGCCTGGATCTTAGTTTTGACCCAGGAAACCCGTAATCCTAGTGGCTCCATCTCCTCATTCAGCACCTCGAGGGCCCCCAAAAGGATATTTCGAGTCTACGCAAAGATGACTGCATCATATGCGAAATCAATGTCAGAGATCTTGACATTCCCAAATGATGCACCACAGCTTGATCTCTCCGACATCTTCTCCAGAATCCAGTCCATGCAAGTGCTGAAAAGCGATGAACTAACCATTCATCATGTTATAATACATGAAGAATTCTGTCTTTAATCTCACTGTAAACACCAGCCCACTTTGGGAGCATTGGCAAGTCATCTCCGCCTCTGCCCCCTCGAAGCGGGGGTTATCGTGGGTACTTCTAACACGTATGCAAAATTTGGTGCAGATCGGGTGAAAGTCGTAAATCATTTCTGAGTGTGGAGGGGGGGATTTTCCTTGTTCCTATGACCTCAACCTGGGTCCTTCCAACACATGCAAAATTTGGCAGAGTTCAGGCCAGCCTTGTTTTTTTCCTTTGATTTTCAGATGTACCTACATACTATATACATACATACGTACATACATACATACAATTGCCTTATTTAATATAGTCGGATAACTCGATGAAAAGCTGTACAGATCATGGTATTTATGTGTATTTTAAAAAATGAACTGCACTAATATAGCAAAAACAGCAGATTTGTTGGGTACATTCCATAGCATTTAAAAGAAGCCATTACATTTTAAGTAGCATTATTGTATCTCAGTAGAATAGTATATTGTTGATGATATATGCATTTTTGATTTTCATTGCATTGAGTTAAATTTCTGACAGGGCAAGAACAGAATGTGACCCACATTGATGTTTCATGTCACCTTTCAGCTCACCTGAATTTGAGTCCGTTGAGCTTATGTGATCAAGTGACCATAGTTGAGTGAGTGAGTGAGTGAGTGAGTCAGTCCATAAATAGTCATTACCACTTGAACCAAACATACAATTTTGATGAAACTTGGCCACAAGCTTCATATCTGATGCCTAACGAAGGTGTGTTGACCACATCAAAATCTGCATTTATTAATGGGGTCGACGGGAGAAAGGGGTGGGGGGGGGAAGGGGGTGTTGATCTCCCCAAACAGGTATTTGTTCTCATCTCTGAAACTACGCACACAATTTCGACGAAACTGGACCACAACCTTCATCACCCATGAAGTACTGAAGTTTGTTCACTGCATTTAAAAAAATCAGGGTCGAGTGGGATCTGTGGTGGGGGCGCGGGGGGGTTAAGTGACTGTTGCTCCTGATCCAGGTGAGCTTCAAGATGCACGGTCCTCTTTTTGTTTTAGGAGGATGCTAAATTGGCTGTTTGAGTGAGCATTTGAAATAACGAGAACGAGGTTCACATCCCGATGCATGTTAATTATCCAAATTGTGAACTTTCTATTGAACCATGAAAATATAGAACATGAATTAAGTGCGAAAGAACCTGTGAAGTTTTTTTTTTAATATTCAACATCGATGTTCTTGGAAGGATAGCTCAAAAGCAATTACATACATTTGTGAGTCATCTAGTCTCAGTTTAATCCAAAAAGAAATAGGATCAGAGTACAAACTCTCATCCCAGTACTTCACAGGCTCGACATTGCATTATAGAGCAAGCTCCCTTTTCAGAGGGGGGTGCTAATCTGCCTGTCCTCGCTGCTAGTACTCAAATGAAGATGCTAAGTATGTCGTTGTTTTTTGAAAAAGAGTAAACCGTTGTGTACATCTGCCCTAGATATATGTGAAAGTCATTCCCTGACTGTCACTGGGATGGCAATGGCAAATCATCCGTTATATTACTTGTGGCGAGACAAGTTCTCCTGAAGCAAATCGCCTGTAAAGGATGATCGTACATCCTCCATACATGTCCATGTTCAATCATATGTTCATCAACGAACCCCTGTCGTTGTTGAAAAAGTAAAATGTAATTTAAATTCGTAAAATCACAGCTCTGGCCCTTTAATGTCTTCCATTATGAGAGCATTTTAATCATAATTCTGAAAATAAAATCAACCATGTAATAAATCAAGATTGTTTCATGACTTTGTAATGTAAACCTCTCATTTATAGAATGATTATTTGTGAGAGAAAGTAGCATTTTTAAAACAGTATTATTTAATTTTCAATCAGTGAAAATAGTAGTATTTTGGGGACAAGGTGAAGAATATCTCTTTTGCCTCTTATTTTATAACTTCAGCCAGATTTATATTAAAAACGACTGGAGCTGTAAACCTTAAAATAAAGAGCTCATTCTAATTTCTAATTCTTGATTTACAGTACTGGAGTTATTTAGCTGCTTACAGAATGCATGCACAATGTCCTTTTAAAACAGTTAAAGGAGTCCAGTCTTGATACATTAGAAAGGAAGCAATTACAAGTAACTCCTATGTCTGTCTCTGATCTATGATGTGTTTAAGCATTGATATGTTTTAAATATTACGAAGTAATTGCAGTAATTAACAATTTGTTAATTAGTAAGTAATCGAGCCCCCAATTTATTTTAAGTGTCCACCTTGAGCCACCAACACGAGTGCACAACTTGTCACGGTTGAAAAGTTTGACGGACAATAATATGTCCTGTCCATTGTTTCACAGTTGAAACCAACAGACAACAGAAGGCAGAAGGAGATTTAATAAGTAGTATTTATTAATCCCAAGCCTGGTGTTGGCTTAAGGGTTAAGGTGGCTGGTTTAAGATCTTATCGGGTCCTGAGTTTGAGCCCCTGTCGTGCTGTTGAAATAAAACCAGGTGAGTTGACTCAGCCTTTCATCCTTCTGAGGTCGGCCAAATGAGTATCAGTTTATTGGGGTAATAAGCCATTCGAGAATCCTGCGCCACATTGGTGACCCATCCAGGTTGTACTCTTTTGCCAAAATGAAACTGCTTCAGCAGCCCTACTTGCCTCATGGTGTGAAAGGAAGGGTCATGGGCAAATATGAATCTCTACTGCCTACCTTTAAAACTCTAAAACTGATTAAAAGAAACACTCTGTGATTTTTCATAGAATCCCCAGATTACAAAAGTATTGATGATACAGATGTCAATGCAGCTATGAATTAACTCATGATTTTGAAGTGGTAACTTATCTCAGTTAGCCATTTCGTAAAATAAACTTCAGCAGGTTACATATTGGTGAAGGGTCAGATGTGAACACGTTCAAAACAATCTTGACCAGTGGGTGCACACAGGTTAAGTCCGACCGGTTAGTTGATATCAGCGAAGTATGCAGATGAGCCCGAGTCTACAGATCAAGCTGAGTAATGTTGAATTGGGAACTGCACACTGTTAAGGACCATGCATACTTGGCAACAAGGTGAGTGAGGAGGCAGTGAAGGAACGGGCAGGCTGCTGTCTTGATGCAGCTGCTTGCTTTGAGGTCATCTCTGAGACAGCAGCAGGGCAGTAGGTTTGTCAAGTAGATTCATCGAGTTGACCAGTGAGTAGATAATAACAATAATATTTGACTGCCGGGCGAAGCTGGTTCTTTAATCAGGGCTTTTCAGTCATGGAGCCAGTCATATTCAGCATTGCAGATTCCCTCTTCACTGGATGAGCCAGAGTTTAAAACACATTCTGTCACAAGAAATATAGCACACAGCCATTCCTTCTTCTGTTTCACATGGTGCCTCCCTCAAACTGTTCGATGCACTTCAAGGAAAATTAATTTATTTTTTCCCAAGGCTGATGATAGGACTTGGCAACAATGAGCCAAGCTGTGTTCATTCCAAAGGCGCTGGTCAAAGCCATCTCATATGTCTCTTGCAGTGTCTTCAAAGCTCAACAACCTTGGCTGCTTCGGTGTGATGTGACAGATTTTAAAACAGCCCATAATAATAATTTTACCCTGGACATTTATCAAGCCATTTGGTCATCATAGCCCCCACCTACTTTCTTTAATCAACAGCCCTGAATACCTTTTACTGAAAACATTTTTAACATTCACACACAGCTCCAGTTATCTTGTCAAAGGCTGTCTGAAAATTTGGTTTTTACTGGCTTGTAATATCCTGATTATGATGCACTTAACTTTCCTTTACTGCAAAATGATTTTGTACTGATCCAGAAAGAGAGAGAGAGAGAGAGAGAGAGAGAGAGAGAGAGAGAGAGAGAGAGAGAGAGAGAGAGAGAGAGAGAGAGAGAGAGAGAGAGAGAGAGAGAGAGATATATATATATATATATATATATATATATATATATATATATATATATATATATATATATATATATATATATATATATATATTGGGACCGTACTCTGTGCAGAGTGTTGGTGCTTCTTAAGCATTCGCCTTGGCTATTGGGCACAATCCTGGATGGGTCGCTACTTCGACACAGTATACCAGCATGCTGGCACTCATTTTGCCGACCTTGCAAGGATGACAGGTCGAATTAACCCCACCTGGTATTAATTCAACAGCTGAATGGGATTTGAACTCAGGACCATAAGATCCAAAACTCACCACCCAAACCATTAAGCCAACACCAGGCATGCTTTCTAAATCAGTTTGTAGATCGAGTGGAGTAGATTCATCGAGTTGACCAGTGAGTCGACTTGACATCAACTTGTCCAAGAATGCTTTCTAAATCAGTTTGTAGATAAGTCCATGAGGGGGAATTAGTGCTAGATCTCCTTTCAGTAAAGATCCAAATCTGGTAAATATAAAGGTAAGAATATAAAGGTAAATCTGGAGAATATAAAGGTAAGAGAGCATTTTAGAAGTCAGAAGAATTACCAATAGCTGAGTGAATCTATTTATGGGTTACAGAAGAGCATTTAGAGGAGCTACATGTAGAAGTGGTAGAATTTAAGAAGCAGGTTGGAAAGCTAAGAAAATATAAATCTCCAGGACTAGATAATACACAAATCCAAGAGTGTTAAGTGAGGCGGCAGTGCAGATAAGTATGAAAATAGTTGATATATTTAATAGCTCATTGGAGAGTGAGGATATGTCCGAGAGGAGTAGAGAGTACCTTAATTTTGGTAAGACTCTAGAGAGGAATTAGCAAACTATAGACCTTTTGTTTGACTTGAGTTTTGAGGAAGATGTTGAATATATTAATTAGCGATCATATGGCAAAACATTTAAGTAAAATTCAAACTTATTGAAGGTTGTGAACTTGGATTTACGAAATGTAGGTCATGTTTCACAAATTAATTGGAGTTCTATGAATCAGTTTCTGATTCCACAGATGAGGAAAGTGTAGTGGATGTAGTTTCTAGGCTTTTAGAAGGCATTTTATAAAGTATCACATTTCAGGTTGTCAGCAAATACAAGAGCTTCTGGAGTGGCTGGTAGATTAGCTCACTGGATTGGAAACTGGCTTCAGGATTGGAAACAAAAATGGTTGTGAGTGGAGAATGTGGGTAGCGTGGTACCTCAGGGATCTATAACAGGACCATTATAGTTATCATAATTTATGTCAATGATTTGAAAAGTAGGGTTAACAATTGGCCTTCCAAATTTGCAGATCACACAAAGCTTGGAAATAAGGGAGATAGTAGATAGAGATGGGCTGGGGATGGGGTTTGGATGGTTATCTGATTCAGGAAAAGCTATATGCTTCTGTAGATTTGGCAAAAAATTAGCAACTGCAATTGGCCTCATGTTCCTGTTTCCTTCAATGATTACAACTTCCACTTACTTTTTCCTGATACCGTGTGCACTGGATTTACCCAATAAAAATAGAGTAACCATTGACTCTGATTCTGCAACTGGCCCAGATGTCATCAGCACAAGAGTCCTAAAAAAAGCTACTTTGCTGCTCCTGCACATCCTCTTTCTGCTCTGTTCACCATGACATTTGTCGGAGGTCATCTTCCATCTGCTCGGAAGTCAGCCAACATCACCGCATAACATAAAAATGGTGCAAAAACTTTACTGCAGACCTTTCAGTTTACTTCCACTTCGTTCTCTGCAGACCTTGATATAATCATGGGCTGGTCAAACACTTGAAATGTCTTTCAATACCGAAAAATCTCACACTCTCACTCTGTCACGCCAAAAAGACTATCTGTCACACCCTCACATCTATACTTCATTAAAATCATCTTGAAGAAGTTCAGTTACTAAAAATTTTGGGCCTCACTATCAGCCATGGTCTTTGTTGGACAAACCACAAATCTAAGTTGTTTTCCAAAGCAGATGGATGGTCTTCATGTTGTGAATAATTGTAACCTTTTTTTTTGTACGTACAAGTAGTGGACAAAAAAATGGCATAGAGTCCATCAGTATTGGGGAATTATGCAGGAAGTATGTGGCACCATTCTTCCATGAGAAAGTCAATCAATTTCTACCTGTTTGATGGAGGTGGATAAAGCTGTCTCAGGCATCATTTCAGAATATCCCATAAATGCTCGATGGAGTTCAGAACTGGTGACTGAGAAGGCCATGGCATTAGGATAACATCAGTGTCATGCTAATCAAACCAATGGGTGACCACTCCAGCTATGTGGGTGGGGGCATTGTCATCCTGGAAGACACCCTTCCCGGCATGAAAGAAATGCTGCAACATGAGGTGAATATGATCAGTCAGTACCTTTAAGTTGCGGTTCGCATTGACCTTGCCTTATAAGGGAATGACTGCACCCAAACCATGCCAGGAAAATGTGCCCCACAACATTACAGAACCACCAGAACCCTTCACTGTTGGAACTAAGCACTCAGGTTTGCAGAGTTCTTTAGTTTGGCACCACATGTGCACTCTTTCATTTTGTCGACAACATGGTGAAGGATGATTCATCTGTCCATGTTACATTTCTCCACTGCTCGGTCGTCCATTGCCTGTGCTTTTGCACCACAGGACTCGCAAATGTGCATTGCCAGGTGTAATGAGTTGTCTCTGCACTGCAACCCGACAATGCTAACCTGCTCTGTGGAGTTCTCGTTGTACTGATTTTGATGAAACTGGCTGCTCATGCCTCAGGTTGAAATTTACAGTCAATTGATCTGCAGTTGCTTGCCTGCTTTGCCTTGTACTGCAAACTAATGCACATATATCACAATTCTGGAGTATGTGCTTCTGCCCACTGTTGCCCTTTGCTGTCTTTGACTCAGAGTTCCATGCCAACATCACCTTAGACACCGTTGCTCATAAAACATCAGCAAGTTGGGCTGTCTTTGTCACTGAAGCTCTTGCCAAATACGCCCTAACACTCACCACTCTTTCAAAGTCACTGAGGTCTCCTCTTGCAGCCACGCTCGCAATAATTGTCGGCAACCAGGCCAATGCAGCATTTTTATACGTGACACTAAGCATGCTGGGATGTTATTTCTCTAATCAACACATGGGCCACACCTGTGTGGAAGCCGTTGCTTTAAATATACGTTGTGCCCCTCATTTACCCAGATGTTTCCATTTTTTTGCCCCCTAGCTGTATATGCCTGTCAATTTGCCTCCTTTGGAAATACATGCCTTTTTTGTTAATACATGCTTGAATCCAGCTGGTGTCTTGACTTATTCTGTCCGTTCTGATGGTAGCATAAGGCATATCCTCCTCCTCCTCCTCCGTATGCAGCACAAGACTGCATGTAGTATCATTAGCCGAGGGTGTGGCTGTGCTGCTGATGCAGTGCCCACGATTACCAATGCACTGGTACTCATTTTGCTGACCTTAGAAGGATGATCGGCTGAGTCAACCACACCTTGTGTTAATTCATTGGAACATAGGGCCTTCAACTCAGGACTCTAAGATCACAAGTCAGCCACCCTAACCACAAAGCAAACACCAGGCTTTCATTAAGCAACTGTAGGTGTTTGACTGGGTTAAATTAGGCTTAATAAGTGCTAGAAGTGATTATGTAATACAGTAAAAATAAGCCACTGTTTCCCCTTTGAGAAATTCTCCTCTATAAATAAAGTATAGAATCCAAAGAATATATCAAAGCTTAGCGCAAGTATTTAAGCCTGAAGACCAACCTGCAGGTCAAACTGAGCCTGTAAAGCTCATACACATGCACCTTAGTCTTTAAGGCAGGATCATGGGCTAAAATGGCCCTGGTCTTCAAGGCCAAAATGCACGATGTCACAATAAACACATGCTCCTTTGCCTGAAAACAAAATGCAAGGTCATACAACAAACAAACAAACACTGTTTTTGCCTTAAAACATCATGAACAAAGGAAAGATCGGTTCATGTTTTGCTTTTACCAAAGTTATTTAAAATGGAAGGACACCTTGAATGCAATAGTGCTTGAACACCAATAACCTTTACTGGCAGAAATAAATAGAAGCAAATGAAAAAGTTAAAGTCAGAATAGCAAGTCAAAATCAGAAAGCAAGTAAAGACAGAATAAAAAAAAAAAAAAAAAACAGAAAAAGGCCAGAAAATAGAGATGTGCAGTTTATATTTACTGCATATCAGTAAGTGAAACTGGCCACCAAACCATAAATAAAAGCCGGCTTCCAAAGTCAGTCACAGCTAGGCTTCCTTGATTTTTCCAATTCAGTAACTTCTTCAAAATTTTTAAAATTAATCACAGCCCACAAAGCCTTTGTCCAGAACTCAATGGAGTACTGCTCTCCTCTCTGGGCTGGCACGCCAGCATTACATCTGCCTCTCCTGGATTATGTGTAATCTAAAGCTCTCAATATTATTGGCATCACCTGTGAATTGGCATATTATCATCACCGCAAAGACGATATTGAGTGTTACATGCTAAGCACGAGTGGTTTAGCAGCTCCAAACCCTGATTCAAGAACCAGCTGCACCTCTGCGGAAGCTGGTCGATCTTATCTGCTGGCCGGTTAGGTTCTCGATGAATCTAGACTACCTCACGGATGTCTTGGAGATGACATCCAAGCAGGCAATTCCTCTTTGGTCACATTGAAAAGCAAAGGGCCTGTGTTCTCTTCCTCGCTCCACAGCACTGTTGGTCTGCAGTGTGGTCCTGAAAGGCTTGGAATGGACTCGGATTCATCTGGTTGCTTTGGTCATACCAATATCACCCTCTGTGGACTTGCAACATGACTGGCCAGTCTGATTGCAACTTGTGCACACTCAATGGAGCAAGCCTTCTTTGAATGTGACCACAACGGACTGAAACATCAATTCGTATCCTGCTGGGGTTTTATTAAGAATGGGGTACATGAGATAAGTCGGTGACTTCAAAGTCGTGAGTTAATTCAAAACTGCATTGAAACCTGTCATGTGTGTAACTTTGGGGAGTTTTGAAATCATTGAGTGCTTCTTTTAAAACTGTTATAATGGAATCTTATTATTAAATAGTATTAGTGTTTCAAAGGTAGACAGTAGGGATTAATAAATTACTTATTGAATACCCTTCTGTTTCATGTCATACGTTGATTTCACCTGTTAAACAATAGATGGGACAGATTACTGTCCATTAAGCATTTCTGCCATGCTACTCCTTTGGATAACTGGTGCACTCGCGTCTCTGCTCGGGGGAGGCACATAACAATATACAAATAACTTTGGCACAGGAGGAGGCCATTCGTCCATCATTCCTGTGCTACAACTACCACTGAACCCATCACCCATCCACACATGAGCTACCTTCACAAGCTCCTGCAAATATCTCCCTACCCCTCTATAATGCATTCAGGTACTTATGTATTTCTAATTGAAACCTATCTACTCTTCCTGTGGCCACTACAGGGTAGCCTGAAAGTCAGTTTACCCCTGCTAAATTTCTCACACCTCCCTTCATCTCTCCCCTGCCACTCTCAATACATACAGAATGATGCAGCGCGTACAGACACAACGACTGATTAATTATTGTAAGTACTGCAAGTTAAAAACCTGTATATCAAACAGTTTATAACGAATGCATTATTGGGGAGGGGTAAAGTGACTTTCAGGCCACTCTGTACATTTTGATGGAGAGCATTCCATGCATTAACTCCTCTCTGATTGAAAGTTCATTGTAAGAATGGAATTATTACATAGAATATTAGTAAGTTGAAATATTAAGTTAAAATATATAGCACAGGCATGATGGGTTCAATAAGCCGAAACTCAATGGGCAGGGAACGATGTCATTAACCTTGTGAGGAGGAATGCCATTTACAATACTGCACACAATGCACGCAGTAAATAGAAATATAACATTAGTACGGCTTTAAACAAATATGATAGCTTATTCAATATCAGAATCACCATTTGAATTAAATGAACACTTAAAAATGAAGGGAAAGTTTCGTGAAAATACTGCAAATAAAATGTTATCATGGATTGATAATCCTAATTTGTACACCTTCACCCTTTGAATCAATCGATTTAAGTAAATGTCTCCATCCAGTCTGAATCCCTCCTCATCTGCAGTCTTCTCTCTCACTGCCTCCACGCACAATGACCAGATCACATCACAATGCGTCATTTAAAAAGTGTCATGATGTATTTGGAAACAAAACAATTAATCAGCTGAAAAGATAAAATAAATTACACATTCAAACCGAAATTTTTGTTGAAATTCAAAGAATGATTCAAACGATGCAATACATAGTGGCAATAAAGTGTTGTGTGAAACGACAAATCTTCCCATTTCCAAAATGCCTTCACTTGGCCACACTGTTGCAGAAAAGCAGGGAATATTACCAATACATGACATAACATATGGGGAAATACTTTGGAGCTGGCATGTATGAGTGCCCTTGAAAAATAGCACTTCCGCAACCAAAGCTAACAGTGCTTGGCTAACAATTTTGGAAACAGATTAAATTGATTTTTCCTTTGCAACAAGTAATTGCCTATACTCGCTTGGGACAAAAAAAAGCAGTTTGGCAAAGCTTTTCATTGGCAAATTGCTCTTAGCGGGAATCCTTCATCTTCACGAAGGCTTAATACCCTTTAATCAACAACGACAACTAACTAATTGTCCACTTCCACGTCAGCCTCCATGGCAGGCTTACAGATGGCTTTCCAAGTTCCAAGCAATTCTGAAATCAGAAAACTCAAACACCAATGGATTACTGCTCAGAAAACGTCATGTTTTCAAAATAGGAGAATTCTTCACTCCCACCTTCCCTCCTCCGATGCCACCAAGACTTGCAACATAATTATGGTACGGCCTTTCGATGATCAAGGCACAGGTATTGGGAAATTGGTCTATCATGTCTGTGCCAAATCTGCATCCCTGCACTAATTCAGGTTGTGTCAAGGGTTCGACATACACTGGTTAAGTGTTTGAAAAATAAAACTCGTGACCACAATCTAAAGGCAGACAGGACAGCAGGCTTTATCCATTGCTTCACAATAGTGCTCCCTGCTGGCAAGGCAACAGAAAGGCAGTTGCGATAAATTCTACCTCGGAGACCAAAAGCAAGCCAAACTGCTCCATGATGAGAAAACCCACAAGCGAGCTTTTCCACCATGTTTTTGTCCAACATTAACAAAAAAAAAATTAGGGGATATACCCCTGGGCACTCGCCTGGTAGTGGCTGGAGAAGAAAACCAGGGAACCACTGGTAGGCATGGATAACCCACAAAATATATAACAGAGAAGAAAGTAAATACCTTTGGATTTTCTTTTTAATGCCGTGAACAAACTTTGGTACATCACGGATAATAAAGGTTGTGGTCAAGTTTCATCAAAATTATGTGTGTAGTCTCTGAGAAGAAAGTAAATAATATTTTGGGGGAAAACTACACCACCCCACCCTCCATAGATCCCTTAAGACAGCAATATATTTTTAATGTTGCAAATAAACTTTGGTACATCACGGGTGATAAACGTTGTGGTGAAATTTCATCAAAAATGGAGGTGGTTTCGTGCAATATGCAATATTGAAATATCGTGCAATATGTCGTTTTTGGCGGTATCTCTCAAAGGTTGTTGTTGTTTAATATGCAGCCTGTGGCTGCTGCTAGCATCACTTTCTGGAAGCATAGCTGTGCCGCTGATGCAGTGTTCTTGTTACCAGTAAGCTGGTACTCATTTTGCGAACTTTAGAAGGATGACAAGCTGAGTCAACCCACCTGGTGTTGTTTTAACAGAACGACAGTGGTTCAAACACAACACCTGAAGATGTATAAGCCAGCCACCTTAAACTTTAACCGTTAAGCCAACTCCAGGCCTCTCAATGGTGAAGAATCACTTAAAAATTCCAGTATTCTGGATCTGGATCTGGATCTGGATCTTCACCAAAACATAATCAGTTCAGCCTTGTCACACACCCAACCTGTCCACAAATGCTTGGCCGGGTCCATCCAAAACCTTTTGAGATATCCTGCTCACAGACAAACAAACAGACAGACAGTGGTACAACATAATCTCTACCCACCTTCAGTGGCAGAGGTAATTACAAGCAGAAAAAACCCCACAAAATCTACAACATTACTTCGATAATTTAGAACCGTCTCCACAAGCTCATGTGTGATGCTTTCGAGAGCAAATTTTCCACGTAAGCGAGGTTACAGATGGAGTGCGGTGTGATGTCTTTTGTAAAGTTGGAAACCATGAACATTCTCATTTCACATCATGACAGTTCAAGCTCAACATGACAAAGCAATATTTCCTATTAACTCTCAAGGAACTCTTGGCAGGATTTTCCAGTATAACTCCAGGACAAGTTATTTTATCCGCAGGTCATTTCAATAAAATTACTGAATAGTTTTCGGTTAATTAAAGACTCATTTTAAGTCGAGGCAGGACGAAGACGTGATGCTTTAACGGTATAAATGGAAGTTACAAGGACATTATACTTCGGCAATGGACAAATAAATTTATAATTCGGAACATGAACCATCATGAGTCGATTTAATCATCATGGTTCCAAGCATCATGAGTCATTGGTTCAGATAAGATCAAATATCTATCTCATATATATATACTAACGAAAAAAAGTTTGTGAGCACCATTTAATAAAATTACAAATAATCATACTGACATCCACCTCAGCAATATAATGGTCAGTCAACATGTGCCTTGACAAGCTCCCCAGTTTAATCGTGAATATCCGGATTTTGAAAGTACATACTGTGCAGGGCACGTATAACTTTCCATGCACATGTACTGAGTTACATGACAGTGTAACGTGTACTGAGTTACATGACAGTTACATGACGTGGTACTGAGCAAATTGCAACACAGCACGATTTGGTGAACCATCCCGGATGTGAAAAAACATTTTTATTGACTTCTAAACATGATGCCATGCCTTTCCAAAAATGAACATCGACATGATACGTGTTGTGACAGGAACGCCACAAATCGTTCTGGCTAGGCATTCTGGTGTTCATCGGAACACCATAAGTCTCTCAGGAGATGTTATGAACAAACTTGCATCATCGGAGACCATCCATGGTCCACGTTATGGGCGACCACGTGTGAAAAATCATTTCAAGAAAAAAAAGATAGCTCCAGCGAACTATACTACTGAGGGTGTTTTCATATATATATATATATATATATATATATATATATATATATATATATATATATATATATATATATATATATATATATACTCAACCGCTCAAAATATTTAGAACACCCCCATTTTTCCAGTTTTTACTGAAATTTTAGCAGTTTAATGTTTCAATATACTCTGAAATTAAAGCATAGAACAAATATACAATTGCAGATTAAAAATAAATCATGGAATCGTTTCATTGAACAAATTTTCATTAAATTTTTGACTCATCAAATAGCCACATTTTGCAGATATAACAACCGAACATACTCGTGGCATTTTTCTGCAATGTAAATCAAATATTGTTTGGAAAGTTCTTCCCAACACTGTTGCAGAAGTTCCCACAAATGTGTTGCACATGTAGGTTGCTTTGCTTTCACCCTTCTGTCCAGTTCATCCCAAACTAGCTTGATGGGGTTTAACTCTGGAGACTGTGCTGGCTATTCCATGATTTGAAGCCTACCATTTTGTTCTTTTCTTCTAAGGTAGTTCTGTCACAGCCTGGAGGTAAGTTTTGGGTCGTTATCTTGCTGTAGGATCAAGCCCTGACCACCAAGACGTAGACCAGAGGGTATTGCATGGCACTGCAAAATACATTGGGAATTGCACAATTGCATTGGGAATTGGCATTGGGAATTGATTATTTAATAATTTTTTTCGTTGCCAGATTTTAACGAAACTTGATAATGCACACCACAGGTGAATGGTGAGTAATGTGGCTGTATAATGCACAGCTAAACTTTTTGCCCTATCATGTGCTCTTTTGGCTGCATTTCGGGAACATACATACATACAAGATCAGAGTTTTAGTAATATACTAGCCAAAACCCCGTCACAGACGGGGCACAAAATTGGTCCTTCAGTATTAATTTTGATTATCTGTTGAATGGCGTTGGTCCCGTCTCGATCGGATGAAATTGAGAAATTGAAGTTACCGGGTGACCTTGACCCCTTGACCCCATGACCTTTGACCTTGAACTTGACCCCCCCATGTCCGTTCTCATGTCCCAAGGATCACTCATGCCAAGTTTCATCTCATTCCATCCAACAGTTCGGCCACCTATAAAGGACGAACAAACACACACACATACATACATACAAACAAACATATTCTATTTATTCAGTATAGTAGAGAGATAATGGTCTGTCTGTCTTCCTTTGTTAATTGTCTTTTTCTCACCATTATGAGAGCAATATACTACCTCTTGCAATGCAATATTGTCCAAATAATGCTTCAGATGGTGCAGCAACACAGTCTGTTCCAACACTGCTTTTATACAGACAGAGGTTTTGTTACTAATCAACAAAAGTTGGGACACCTGCAGCAATTGTTTGCATCAACTTTCAAGGCTGAATTTACTTCCATTGTTGCAAAACAGCTGCAGTTGCTAACCCATTACTTGTTCCCTGAAAAGGGCCTTTTTTAACAACTCTGAAATTCACACTATTTTCCAGTTTTTGGGAACCTAAACTTTTTTTATTTAACCTCTGGCAGTTTACCCCTTAGCATTGTACTATTTCAAGTTATTGACTGGACTTGAACTGCGTATATACAGTGGGGAGAACAAGTATTTGATACACTGCCAATTTTGCAGGTTTTCCTACTTACAAAGCACGTAGAGGTCTGTAATTTTTATCATAGGTACACTTCAACTGTGAAAGACGGAATCTAAAACAAAAATTCTGAAAATTACATTGTATGATTTTTAAATAATTAATTTGCATTTTATTGCATGAAATAAGTATTTGATTACCTACCAACCAGTAAGAATTCCGGCTCTCACAGACCTGTTAGTTTTGTCTTTAAGAAGCCCTCCCATTCTCCACTCATTACCTGTATTAACTGCACCTATTTGAACTCGTTATGTGCATAAAAGACAGCTGTCCACACTCAATCAATCAGACTCCAACCTCTCCACAATGGGCAAGACCAGAGAGCTGTCTAAGGACATCAGGGACAAAATTGTAGACTTGCACAAGGCTGGGATGGGTTACAGGACAATAGGCAAGCAGCTTGGTGAGAAGGCAACAACTGTTGGCGCAATTATTAGAAAATGGAAGAAGTTCAAGATAACAGTCAATCTCCCTTGGTCTGGGGCTCCATGCAAGATCTCACCTCGTGGAGCCTCAATTATCATGAGAAAGATGAGGGATCAGCCCAGAACTACACGGCAGGACCTGGTCAATGACCTGAGGAGAGCTGGGACCACAGTATCAAAGAACACCATAAGTAACACACTACGCCGTCATGGATTAAAATCCTGCAGTGAACGCAAGGTCCCTCTGCTCAAGCCAGCGCATGTCCAGGCCCGTCTGAAGTTTGCCAATGACCATCTGGATGATCCAGAGGAGGAATGGGAGAAGGTCCTGTGGTCTGATGAGAACAAAATAGAGCTTTTTGGTTTAAACTCCACTCGCCGTGTTTGGAGGAAGAAGAAGGATGAGTACAACCCCAAGAACACCATCCCAACCATGAAGCATGGAGGTGGAAACATCATTCTTTGGGGATGCTTTTCTGCAAAGGGGACAGGCCGACTGCACCGTATTGAGGGGAGGATGGATGGGGCCATGTATCACGAGATCTTGGCCAACAACCTCCTTCGCTCAACAAGAGCATTGAAGATGGGGTGTGGGTGGGTCTTCCAGCATGACAACGACCCGAAACACACAGCCAGGGCAACTAAGGAGTGGCTCCGTAAGAAGTATCTCAAGGTCCTGGAGTGACCTAGCCAGTCTCCAGACCTGAACCCAATAGAAAATCTTTGGAGGGAGCTGAAAGTCTGTGTTGCCCAGCGACAGCCCTGAAACCTGAAGGATCTGGAGAAGATCTGTATGGAGGAGTGGGCCAAAATCCCTGCTGCAGTCTGTGCAAACATGGTTAAGAACTATAGGAAACGTCTGATCTCTGTAATTGCAAACAAAGGTTTCTGTACCAAACATTAAGTTCTGTTTTTCTGATGTATCAAATACTTATTTCATGCAATAAAATGCAAGTTAATTATTTTAAAATCATACAATGTGATTTTCAGGATTTTTGTTTTAGATTCCGTCTTTCACAGTTGAAGTGTACCTGTGATAAAAAATTACAGACCTCTACGTGCTTTGAAAGTGGGAAAACCTGCAAAATCGGCAGTTTATCAAATACTTGTTCTCCCCACTGTATATATATATATATATATATATATATATATATATATATATATATATATATATATATATATATATATATATATATATATATATATATATATATATATATATATATGTATATATATATATATATATGTATATATATATATATATGTATATATATATATATATATATATATATATATATATATATATATATATATATATATATGTATATATATATATATATATATATGTATATATATATATATATATATATATATATATATATATATATATATATATATATATATATATATATATATATATATATATATATATATATATATATATATATATATATATATATATATATATATATATATATATATATATATATATATATATATATATATATATATATGTATATATATATATATATATATATATATATATATATATATATATATATATATATATATATATATATATATATATATATATATATATATATATATATATATATATATATATATATATATATATATATATATATATATATATATATATATATATATATATATATATATATATATATATATATTGGGTCGCAGAATTAGGTGACCTTATTGTCAGTAATTCTGTCTGCTTGTTTGGATGTTTGTTCGTTTGTCATCAGCATAATTGGGAGTAACCGTTGGCCGATTTTTGACCAAACTCGGGTGGTAGGTACATCTTATGGCCTGGTGCTTTGTAAATTGTGATGGTTGCTCGGGACACTTTGGTTCCCTAGCAACAGCCGAAAAACCTTCAAAATCAGTACCGTTCACACAAAATCAATTCCGAAAGCCATTATCCCACATAGGCTTATGAAATTTGGCATGCATCATCTGGAGGTGATGCTCTACCAAATATATTCCGTTTTTGGTGATATATGGAATAGTTTACCCGCAGCACCCCCTACAAATGGGGCATGTCCGAAAATTTGCGAAAATTGAAGGCCCCCTAGCAACCAGGTGAGTGCATCGATCTGAATGAAACTTTGCAGGTTCATAGCAAGTAATGAGTACTACAACTTTGCCTCAGGACATATTGACCGATATTGCATAGGACAGGGGTCAAAGGGCAATAATCGATAATATGCGAGAGCTGGAGGTGCCTTCGCGCCAAATGCTACTCCTCCTAGGGTTATGGGCAGATGGTCATGAAAATTCACACTAATCATCTGGAATGCATTGTGCACAAACGAGCAAGCCGGATTTTCGATTTATATCTTTGTTCACCCACAGCACCCCCTCAAAATTTGGGGATTTCCGATATCAAACCGCATTTTCGGTACTTTTCATTCAAATTGATACCGAGTAGTTATCAGAAGATGGAAATCTATGAGATTTGGTATCCATAATGTTAAGGTCATTCTCTATCAGCTGTATGACATCCATTTTTTCTATATCCTAGAGTTTCCAAATGGTAACCCTCTCAACTTGGGTGTCCGGGGGCCATTGAGCATTCCCGCTGAAAATTCAAAGTACTCTAGCTCCAAGACGGTTGAACCGAATCTTTACATGCTTATAGAACGTAATGAGTACTACAACTTTGCTCATTTGCATAATGACCTATCTCGAGTCGGTCAAGGGTCAAAGGTCAATAAGTGCATTTTTCGGGCGAAATTACCATTCAATGCACCCTTGCTCCTACACAGATTAACCGATATGAATGAAAGTTCACAGGTACATAGTACTCAATGAGTACTACAACTTTGCTTCAGGACATATTGACCTATCTCGGCTAGGTCAAGGGTCAAAGGTCAATGAGTGCATTTTTCGGGAAAAATGACCATTCAAATCCCCCTGGCTCCTACACGGGTTAACCGATACGAATGAAAGTTCAGAGGTCCAGAGTATTCAATGGGTCCTACAACTTTGCTTCAGGACATATTGACCTATCTCGGCTAAGTCAGGGGTCAAAGGTCAATGAGTGCATTGTTCAGGCAAAATGACCATTCAAAGCCCCCTTGCTCATACACGGGTGAACCGATTCGATTGCAATTTCGTAAGTACTTGGTACTGGATTAACTCAGATCAGGGGTCAAAGGTCATCGGATGCTCGGCGACGCATGGCCGCCTACCGGCGTGTGTGTGTGTGTGTGTGTGTGTGTGTGTGTGTGTGTGTGTGTGTGTGTGTGTGTGTGTGTGTGTGTGTGTGTGTGTGTGTGTGTGTGTGTATATATATATGTATATATATATATATATGTGTATATATATATATATATATATATATATATATATATATATATATATATATATATATATATAGTTGCGGTTCTGGAAACTGCATCTCTCCAACACCAATAGCAGCCAACATGCAGTGGTCCCCAGACAGTTATTTCCTTTATGCACGTTCACATAGTCCCTCCCTTCTAGTCTCGTGGGTCGAACGTTGTGCGTTGTGTAAATCTCATAGTTAGGTCTGATTAAACCTCTGAACTTCATTCCTACTCTGCCTTTTTCTCTATTCCTGAGGTAAGTCCAAGCAAGGGATCGTCACGTGAGCCAGCAGGTGTGACACTCGGACACCCATCGGTAAAAACCATAACCCACCCTTCGTGTAAGAATGCGTCCTCACAGAAGACCAACGGCAGCAGTAGAAGCTAACAATAAACGGAGCATGTGCAGTCCAATTATGACCCCGCAACCACTGTTCAGGTGATCAGAAGCATACCTAACACACCAAATGCGTACAACATACAGTATGCACGCGGCGCACCCTTCTTCAATCCAAATCTCTATGAATAAATATATCTGTCCCCTTTTCAATCTGAATCTCCATCTACTAATTATATTCAATCCTTTCTCTCAATTCCCTGGCAGAGATCAGGGCTGGCACCGTGCATCCCACCATCTCTGATAACAGCGAACAAGATGCTCGATGACGGGCAGACCCACTCACTGACCATGTGTACAATGGAGGACCCGCACGCACTATCCAGAGCATGCTCGATGGCGCTTGGACCCACGCGCTGACCATGTGTACAATGGTGGACCCGCACACCTGTACGGGGCATGCTCGATGGCAGTTGAACACGCACACTGACCACATGTACAATGGCAGACTCGCATGCAGCCCATGATACTTTATCATCGTACGGAATGGGGCACGAATAACACACCTCTTTGGTCGGGTCTGCGCATGGGGTTACAATAACATTTTACCGTCGGTCTTCGCTCACCATGATGGCCACAAATATCTCCCGCATAAAGCAGACATCCTGCTGCACCTCCGCCTCAATGCAGCTGCTACCAGGCAGAGGCATGCTGTGCGGCCGGTTCACTCGGGCCGTGTGGAACATCATGGAGCAGGCACATTGACCAGCATTTACTGCGGCTCACTGGGGCATGGCACGGGGTTCGGTGCAAGGCAATTAATATCACGGAGTTCGGTGCAAGGCGATTCATATCACAGAGTTCGGTGCAAGGCGATTCATATCATGGGGTTCGGAGCAAGACGATTCTGCAGCTTGGAACTATCTTGCAGGAAGTGGAGTGGAGCCGCTTCCGGCCATCACAGCCAGGCTGCGCAGAGGCCGCAGCCAATCAGAGTGCCCGATTTATGTGACAACACATCGCTTTGGGGTGGCGCCCCTACCCTACGCCACAGGGTTTATAAAAGGCGGCTCGCGAAACCATCCGTCCTCTCTCTCTCTCATGCGCTGGATGTCCAACTCGCCTTCTCCACCGAACCTCTTGCTGACTTCGCATTCTTCACCAACTTGCTGCCTCTCTCCACATTTTGACTCCACCTTTCTCCACCCACTCGCTGCTGGCTCCACACAAGTCCCTCCCTTCATGCCTGATGGTCACGTCTCATTCTCTGGACCGAAGCTAGCAGCAAAAAGTGCCATGAAGCAAGAGACGACACACCAGCTGCCAGGGAGGTATCATCCAGCAGAGCATCCTCCCAAAACGTACTGGTGGCATGGCCGGGCAATCGTGCAAGGTATTTAGAGACCATTAGCCGCATCTCCTCTCCTTTTTCTCTTCATTAACTCCTCTTCATCGGGTTTTGTGTGTGTGTGTGTGTGCGTGTGCGTGTGCGTGTGTGCGTGTGTGTCACGGTGCCGGTCCTCGCTTAAGTTAAGATTGTAGAAGAATTATATCGAGATAACTCTGCTCTGTGTCTGCTTTTGTAAGTTGCTTGTTTATTGTTGCACCACACTTTTCTTGCTATCCCTCCTCACACACAACAATACAAAGTATTAACTGTGCCACATATCTTTCCTCACCTGCCAATAATAAATCCTTTGTGGAAATGTTCCCAGCTCGTTTTTGTCTTTTCTTTCATTGATCCAGCATGGTCCGTAGCCTAACCTATCTAGTACTTTATTCCTAATGATCTTTTCCTTTTAGCCCGTACGTCCTTAGCAGTGTCGCTGGGCTGCATCTGATCTGGTAAAGTGATCCGGTTCGGACAAGGCGTACCAAGGGGGTGTCCCCCGGTAATTAGGTCACATGATGAATTTGTTCACCCAGTTAACCAATAGATGGAGGACCCTTGGTCACGTGGTTGAGTTATTGTTGTTGAGGGTCAGTTAGCGACCCGGCACATCATGGAATTATCTGTGTGCGACGGCCTGCAATTCCAGGGAGTCTGGTGGGAACCCGATTAGCTTCCACCCCTGGTGATCTTCTCACCCGACCCCCGGCCCGCAAAATTATATATATATATATAGTGGTGCCCCCAGAATCCGAATTTAATTCGTTCCAAGAGGCTGTTCGGATTCCAAAAAGTTCAGATCCCAAAACTATTTTCCCAATAAGAAATAATGGAAAGTGAATTAATCCGTTCCTGGACCCCAAGAAAACCCACTTTCAAGACACTTTCAACTGAAATTACCCATGTTTCAGGTAAAATAAGATGAGTAAATTACCTTTTCTGGTTCATGAATCTTCTTCCAGGCCTGGGGGATGAGCAAGAGCGTCGTCGCGTCTTCCATCAGGTCTGGATGCAGCTCCGGCCTATCAGTGGCCATTGGGATCCAAAACGTAATCTGTTCAGCCTGGTGGAGGTGTGTAATTAACCAGGAAGCACCAAATGGTGTTTTATATCCCAGTACACTCTGTGGAGACACAAACGTGCCGTTTTCATCGCACGGTTCTCTTCTTCTTCTTCTTTCGGCTGCTCCCGTTAGGGGTCGCCACAGCGGATCATCCGTATGATCCGCATAGTGATTTGGCACATGTTTTACGCCGGATGCCCTTCCTGACACAACCCTGGTCGCCTCTTACGACACAGGGATATGGTACACCTATTTTAACCGAGGTATACACCGGCCCAGTACACTGGTACTCATTTCGCCGACCTCGGAAGGATGACAGGCTGAGTCAACCCCCTGGTGTATTAATTCAGTGGCCCAACGGGACTTGAACTCAGGACCTTTTGGATCCCAAGCCGCTGCCCTAACCACTGCGCCAACACACCAGGCTTTTCGTCGCACGGTTCCATGGGAGAGAATCAAGAGGTGAAGCGATTGGGTAACGCAGCATGACGTCACTACCATGCTCGCGAAAAAAAACGTTGAGTTCGTTAAAGCCGATTCGTCAGAGGGTTCATTGAATGAGTTCGCTTCACGACGGGTTTTCACGCTTTTATTTTTCAGAATCCTACACACGGTCAATTTCGGCAGCTCGAACATGGCAGCGAGATCAGACACACGCGTACCGCTCTCATGCTTAGTGATAAGTTCTTTCTTCAACTCAATTGTCATTCTCACAGACTTCCTCTTACTCCTATTTGCTTCACTGCTCTTCTTGGGTGCCATGGTGAATGCACAAAGGTGATAATTGAAAAAAAAAAACAGCACAAATCAAGGTGAAAACATGAGGTAAAGTAGCGATCGACACACACGAGATGCTTTCACAAGGACTTCCACTTACGAACTGAATGAACAAAGCGCGAAGATGCGGCTCGAACAGGTGGGGGAGACGCACGTGAACAAACATGAATGCTACTTTGTGTTCGGTTTTTGAAAATGTGTTCGGTTTTTAGGGCAACATTTTCTCAAAAAAATTGTTTGGATTCCAATTTGTTCAAACAATGGGGCGTTTGGATTCTGGGGGCACCACGGTATATAGATACAGGTCAGGTCAGGTATAGGAGCATGTGCCAGAACAGCGCGTCGCTGCGTCCACTTTCCGTCGGTACTCCAGGGGCCTCCTTCTGGCCATAGCCCAGGCAGATGCCAGGCCCATCCCCATCTCCTTGAGATGATGGTCAACCTGCTGCAACCACGAGGCACGTGGTCGGCCCACTGGCCTCCTCCACTCATGAGACTCCCTCGCTGAGAGAATCTGGTGAGCAGGATCAGCGTCAGGAAAACGAGCCACATGTTCATACAGCCGCAACTGATGCTCATGGACCATGCAGGTAACAAATGTCATCCGAGTCTCTCTCAGCAACCGCTCGTTGGACACAAAATCCGACCAGCAATAGCCAAGGATTCTCCGAAGAGACCTGATACCAAAGGAATTAAGTCTCCGCCTCAGATCCTTGGTCAGAGTCCAAGTCTCACATCCATAGAGCAAGACTGAAAGTACCAAGGAACTGAAGACTCGGACTTTCGTCATCCCGCACAGGTACCGGCAGCGCCACACCCCATGATCCAATGAATCCATGACTCCCCAGGCCCGACCCAGACGTCTAGTGACCTCTGACTCACAGCCAGCAGAGACATGAATATCACTGCCAAGGTAAGTGAATCTCTCCACGACATCAACATCCTCACCACAAACAGTCACAGACAGGACAGCAGCATCCAAGATGTCACCGAAAGCCTGGATCTTAGTTTTGACCCAAGAAACCCGTAATCCCAGTGGCTCCGACTCCTCATTCAGCACCTCGAGGGCCCCCAAAAGGATATCTAAAGTCTCCGCAAAGATGACTGCATCATCTGCGAAATCAAGGTCCGAGATCTTGACATTCCCAAACGATGCACCGCAGCTTGATCTTTCCGACATCCTCCCTAAAATCCAGTCCATACAAGTGCTGAAAAGTGTGGGGGCCAGTACACACCCCTGATGAACTCCAGTAACAACTGGAAATAAGTCAGAGGCGGTACCACCACACTCACAGCACTCTCAGTACCGGAGTAGAGTTCAGACATCAGATCGATCAGTTTTGTTGGCACCCCACGAAGACCAAGAATCCTCCAGAGGACATCCCGATTCACTGAATCAAATGCTTTACAGAGATCAACATAGGCTGCAAGCAGCCCCTGCCGAAACTCTCGTCTGCGTTCGGTGAGGACACGAAGAGTAAGGATACGGTCAATCGTTGACCTCTTTGGTGTGAAGCCTGACTGCTCTGCACGCTGGTGCTCAAGCAGATGGTGGTGAACCCTATCAAGAATTATCCGAGCAAAGACCTTGCCCGGCACTGAGAGCAGCGTCACCCCTCAGTAGTTGTTGCAGTCTTGGCGATCACCCTTCCCTTTCCAGAGAGGAACAACAAGGCCCCTCTTCCAATCAGTTGGGATGATGCCTGTGTTCCAGGCAGAGCACAAAACTGCATGCAACGACACGAGTGCAGCATTTCCACCAGCCTAGAGAAGTTCAGCATGGATGCCACAGATCCCTGGAGCTTTGCCCCGTTTCAACTCATCCACCGCATCCCATGTTTCCACAAGCGAAGGTGGACCACAGTTGATTTGAGGGTCAGCAACAGGGATTGTAACACCCTTGACGTCCAACTCGACAGTTGGGGGATCAGCCTGGTACAACCGCTCAAAGTAACCGGCCCAGCGGGCCTTCACTTCAGACTCCTCTGTCAAGAGCCTACCACTCTCTGCTCTAACTGCAGTGCTCCGAGGGATGGGCTTGGATGAACGCAATGCGTGAATTCCCCTGTAAGCAGGACGAGAATCACCTGTCCACAGGTGATGCTCTACCCCCTCACAGATTCCTCGCACATAGGCCTCCTTGTCCACCCTCAGTGCACGTACAGTTTTACGCCTCAGCTCCCTTAACAGCTCAGCTCTGCCATTCAGCCTGGCCCTGCTACTCTGGTCAATGGTATCCAGTGTCCCTTGAGAGACAAAATTCTTCTTTGCCCTGAAAATACACAGATACACAGTATATTGAAATATGTGGAGTATGAGAAGCACACCCCTAATTCTCCAATGGACAAACATCCTGCAGGAACGTTCATTTACATGTGATTAAACATGTGTGCACTCCTTGCTGGGCTGAGGCCTCTGGATTGGAGGTGAGGTTTTGGTGACGGATTTTTTGTCCATTGGAGATCGGGGGAGTGCTCTTCACACTCCACATGTTTCTATTTGCCCACCGATCACACCATGTGCCTTCTGGTTGAATGGCTTAGCAGGAACAATCGTCTGGGTGGCAGACGGACGGTTGTTCTTTGTGCATTATGCGGTTTTACTGTGTGAGACACAATCCATTGAAATGCTCACCATAACAGCCAGTTAAATCCCTCTGGCAATCTCTGTTGTTGGCCAATTTTTCTGCTTCATTTAACGATTTCAGATCTTGCTTCACCCTCTTTCTCTCAGTCATTTTTGGTTTTCCAATCTTCCTCTTTCCTGTTGTGCAAAAGATGGCTTACCTTGTCAAATTCTCTCCTTTTCTTAAGATATGGCCTATCCATTTCTCCTTTCTTTATTTAATCTCCTCTCTGATATCTTTCTGACCAGCTGTTTTCTTCGCTTTCTCGTTAGAAATTATATTTGGTCAGAATAACCTGAGAATCTTCTGCAGACATTTATGTTGAAAAACTCCGAGTTGATTTTCAATCCTTTTAGTTGTAAATTTTTTTTTACTAGTCACAATAATATATTTTTTTATAGACTGTATTATATATTGCTGGTTAAACATTTTATAACTTGCTATTGATCGAGAAAATGAAGCCAATATCATTGATCAATCATGGGCAGTGTTTCAGCTGTTTGAGATGCATAAATCAACGAAGCACAAAGTGAAGAGAATGAATCCTTGTGGCCAAGGAATTCTGAGCTGAGAAATAAGGTGGTGATAGTACAGATGTGATTAATTTTTCATAATTTAAAAAAAAAAAACTTGTCAAAACTCATGGAGAAGTGTAACAATAGACAATTTAGTGTCAACAGACACAAATGGGGGTGAAACGAAGGCGGAAATGTGACAAGAATGCTTGGATGTGCCACAGCCTGAGAGGGGACAGGGTCTCAGGAGGTGCATTGTGGGAGAAACAGTGGGCATCAGACTTGGACTAAATTGGTGAAAGAGAATTCACTGAATGTGAAGATTTCCTTTGCAAAAACTTTCCGACTCACCATACTTTGATAAAGCAATCATTTTTTAAAATCATGATGAAGAAAAGGAAACTGATCAACATGTTATATTTAACATTATTGGAATATTATGTCTTTCGTCCTCATCAGTTTATGTAAAGTTATACACAAGATGTTTCAAAAGAACAGGGCACTAAACAAAATAATTATGTTTCATGTGTTTGTTCGTATTAAAATGAAAATGTATGTTTGTTCACTTGCAGGTATCATTGACTCACTCAAGTGAGATAGCCACCAGCTGACAACAAATACTTTTCTCTGAAATACTTATCTTTTTGTACAAGAGGTGTTTTCTACTGGAGTTTATTTTGAAACACCCTGTACATCCTTCCATCCTCTCTTATTAGTTGACTACCAGTTTCACCAGAGGGGCCTATAAGTTTGCTCTCCGTCTGTCCGTCCCACCTGTAGTTTTTCAAACTTTTTTTCTCCATGCCTTTTACGTTTTTTATATACAATGTCAAGGCTCATATAAGAGCTAACACAAGTAACGTATAAAAAAGGGAGCAGGAGACAGGAGGGATGGGAGAGGGATGCACAAAACAGTGGGGAAAAGACACATGAAGAGATCTGTGGAAGAGAGAGTGATGGGGCAGGGTACACAGGGTAAACAAGAGGGACACACACGAAAGGGACTTTCAGGAAGGAAAGCAGGGACTATGATGGAGGTGGGTTTGGGGTGGATTAACGGGGTAGAAAAGATCATGGTTTTGGATGGGGGAAGATAAGAGATGGTGGTGAACAGCTATTGTTAAGACCTGGAGGGAAGACTGGGATTGAAGAGTGTGTGAGAGTTTGTTCCAAAGGTGGGGAAAAAGAGGAATGAAAGAGTGAACGTGAGCAGTGATTCTTGATTTTGGTAGTTTAACCAGAAGGGGTTGCTGGCGGGCCTTAAGCCTCCTGCGGAAATATGGGCAGGACAGATAGCAGACAGAGCAAGGGGCGGGAGGGGGGGGCGAGGCCGCAGCGGAGATGGTAAAATACAGAAAGACCACCGATCTGCTTGCAATGAGAGAGTGCGAGGCCCAAAGACTCAGCCTCATCGCAGGAGATACCAATGATCCTAAATGCCTAGGTTTCCACAGCGTGAAGCAGAGAAAGGTGAGAGGCAGGAGCACCAGCCCAATGGGGAGAGCAGTACTCCATCAGACTGTGGATGAAAGCTTTGAACGTGGTCAGGAGCTCAGGTGTGCCAAGAAAGGACTTTGCATGATGGAGGATGCCCAATCTGTGACTGGCTTTGTAGGCCAGGTTGGAGATGTGGCCTTCCCAGGAAAGATCACGGCAGATCGTGGGGAACAAATGTTTGAATGAAAGGACTTCTTCAAGAGTATTGTTGAGAAAGTAGATTGAGGCTGCTGGGGGTGGGGTTCCAGATGGTCCTTTCAGAGAGACATAGTGAAAGTGCGAGATTTGCCATGATTGAAAGACATGTTCCACATGTTGGAATGGCTTGTGATTTTATCCAGATCTGCAAAGAGATAAGAGGCTACTTCTTGCCGATCTGAGGGATGACAAGTGGTGCAGCCAAAGGTGGAGTAATCAGCAGAGATAAAGAGGATTTTCCAGAGAGTCGGAGAGATCATTGATGAAAACTTCCACAAAGCTTGGAACAAGTGTGTGTTTACCCTGAGGAGAACCAGGAAAAAAACATCTTACTATTCTCAAGTCTGAACTTTTCAGAGAGATATTTTCCAGAGAGTTGGAGAGATCATTGATCAGAAAAAGAACAGGGCCCAGAACACTACCTTGAGGAATTCCAGCCTGGACAGGAAGAGGGTATGAGAGAATTCCATGAAGGGACACACACTGATTACGACAGAAGAGGAAGTCTGTGAGCTAAAAGTGGAGATTGCCTTGGATACCATAGGAGGAACGTTTTCTGAGCAGGGCGGGATGCCAGACCATATTGAAAACACGCAATATGTCTCAGAAGATGGCTCTAATATGTCTGGCATTGAGGACCTCCATCCATTGGAGGGAAAGCAGGAGCAGCAAGTCCAGGGTAGAGTGACCTGGTCTGAATCCAACTTGATTATCGGAAATCAGGCCATTGGAGAAGAGGAAGGATTTAATTTCTGAAGCGGAGATAGAGGGAGATAGAGATAGAGATAGAGATAGAGAAAACGAGAACAGCTTTTTCGGACATGTGGGATGATGCTGTCTGGACCGGTTGCAGAATCATAGTCGAGGTTTGACAGCAAGCTCTCCACCTTGTCAGGAGAAAAGGACAAAGAGTCCTGGAACAGCTGGGTGTGACTGGTAATGTGGGTACAGAAAGCGATGGGTTTGGGACACAAGATTTCAAAGAAAACACCGAGTTTAGGCATTCAGCCTTTTCATGTGCAGTGTCAGTTGTGCAGCCATTTGAGGTAAGGGAGGGGATGGAGAGGGAACATACACCAGAAACAGACTTAACTAAACACCACCAGTATTTGGAGAAGGGAGATAGGTTTGAGAGTTCAGACTTGAGATTCGTAAGATGTTGTTTCCTGGCTCTCCTCAGAGTAAACACACACTTGTTCCAAGCTGTGTGGAAGGAACTGAGATTGCCTTCAGTTGGATTTGCCTTCCATGAGGTGTGGGCATGTTGTTTCAGAACAACTGCCTCACCACAAGCTTCAGTGTACCATTGGGCGGGAGGAAGGGTAGGACAACTGAAGATGAGATGAGATAAATCTGTGCATGAGAGAGAGCAAATACCCTTTAAGATATTCAAATTAAACTTGTTACAATGCTTTATCTATCAATAATTCCATCAATGTGTGTGTGTGTGTGTGTGTGTGTGTGTGTGTGTGTGTGTGTGTGTGTGTGTGTGTGTGTGTGTGTGTGTGTGTGTGTGTGTGTGTCTATGATCACTGTTTCTCGACAACCACTGGTCAAATCTAATTAAACTTGCCAGGTATATTGCTGGGGACCTGAGGATGTGCCTTTTCAAGGTTTGATATTAATCGGACAAGTGCTTCCCAAGTTATGGCTATTTATTTACCAACCAATGACATGACACATTGCTGCGGCCATTTATTTACCAACCAATGACATGACACATTGCTACGTAGGCTGGTGCGCAGCCGGCCGATGATGATGTCACGGGCCGTGCCGGTTACATGACAGCGAATGTCATGGCAAGCAAAAACAGGGAGGTAAACTTGATTTTAATTTGTATTTTAATTAACTCTGTGTGTGGA
Organism: Eptatretus burgeri; assembly: GCF_056783735.1. Classification (NCBI taxonomy): domain Eukaryota; kingdom Metazoa; phylum Chordata; class Myxini; order Myxiniformes; family Myxinidae; genus Eptatretus; species Eptatretus burgeri. The sequence continues at coordinate 87,883,390 of NC_140961.1, read as the reverse complement.
AGTGTGGTTGTCGCGAGAACGCGAGAGCGAAGGAATGGCCTGTGAGGTTGTCGTTTCTGGCTCGCGGTTTGAATTTTTTTTTTTGCATGTATGGCCACGCACGCATGGGTACGCACTTATGGGTAGGTGAGAGCGAAGGAATGGCCTGTGTGGTTGTCGTTTCTGGCTCGCGGTTTGAATTTTTTTTTTTTTTGCATGTACGGCCACGCACGCATGGGCACGCACTTATGGGTAGGTGAGAGCGAAGGAATGGCCTGTGTGGTTGTCGTTTCTGGTTCGCGGTTTTAATTTTTTTTTTTTTTGCACGTACCGCCACGCACGCATGGGCACGCACTTATGGGTAGGTGAGAGCGAAGGAATGGCCTGTGTGGTTGTTGTTTCTGGCACGTGGTTTGAAAGTTGTTTTTTTTGTTTGTTTGCACGTACGGCCACGCACGTACGGGCACGCCCCTACCGGCATGCACTAGTTATGATAAGTTGCAGAAAAAGTGAGTTTCAGGTCATTTCATCAATGTTTCATGGAGTTATGCCCTTTTTAGACTTACAAAATATCACATATTATACTATCAGTGTTCAGCTGCCCTGACTCCACCCCACTGCTTTACACCTATTGGCTGGACAGCTGTCCTGAGTCCACCCCAATAAAATCATGTGCCACCATTGTCTGAAGCAGCACAGATCGGCAGGTCTCAGGCCTTTGGCCTGAGTGTTAGTCAATGGCCCTGTGAAATTGGAATTATCCTGCTATATCACCACAATATATTACACACGCATAAGCTGTACACATGTTTTTGCTTCATACATGTACATCAGGTTATTTTTAATACAAAATAGGCAAATCCTAGAAATTAATTAAACACGCTGGGGTAGAGTTTCTTCTTTTTCATTTTGGTTGCGGTGTCAGCTGAGGTATGCAGTAAAGCAAACTTTTTTTTTATCTCCGGTTGGTTGTCCGAGTTGTCTTTATTGTTTTCTAGTCTTAAAAGATATGAGTAAATTAAAATGGCATTTCTTTTATTTTGCCGAATAGATCCAAATTCTGTATATGGACACCAGGCAGGATTAACAACAAAACCTGTCAAAGGGCGGAGGAGCTCCTTGTGAGCCAACGGCCATCCATATCTAGTGTCCAACTGTATCTGAAAACGTTCTCCTGCAGTTGGGTTACTTTTGTTTTTTTTGGAGGTTGGTGGCAGGATTTGCAATCTGGCCACCGTAAAACCCTTCACTCTGCAAAATACAAGAAAAACGAAGAAAATTAAAAACTCACTGTGGGAGAACCTCCTGTGCAGCTGCCCTCCGCAGGGCAGCTCACCGGATGACGGGATTGGTGCAAAGCCTTCGGGACCCCCACTCTTTGATGAAAAGGAGGAAAACCACAGAGTAACCTTCCCGGGTCAGATTGTGATAGTGTGTGATGGGGTGGTGCTGAGGTCTCGTCCACCAGAAGGTGGTCTCCTTGGGCTAACCTGAGGCGTACCTTGTCTGAACTCTTAAGGATAGGATATTCCAGGCACCCACCCATTTCATAAAAGAGGATGATCACCTGTCTCTTATCATCTGAGCTCAAGCATTTGAATATCAGTATTGCAGTACTCTCTGAGGTTCGGAGACTGGATTTTGGCAAGATCATGGTGGGTGGTGACACCTATTATTGGTCTGATCACTCTGAAGGTTATCATGCCCAAGGACTTGCTGTACCTCTGCCCAATAAGCTAACTCCAATGATAATGGAGGTAACACCGGTCAATGAGCGTATGATGAGACTAATAATTTGTCACTCCTTGAGTATGGTTTTTCTGGTCTCTTTATATGCTCTGACTGAGGCAAGTGATCTCATCATGAAGGACACATTCTCTGCCATGCTCAAACCTCTGGTTTATCAGTGCCCCAAGTGAGATACTCCTCTAGTTTTGAGGGATATCAATGCATCCACTGGAACTGATAGGGATGGTTATGAGACATGTGTTGGTCCCCTTGGGTCTGGAACGGTGAACCAGAATAGCATTAAGTTGCTTAACTTTGCAAGAAGTCATGGACTTGGTGTGGCTGGTTCATAGTTTCAGCACATGCAGCTTCATTGCTGGACTTGGTATTCCAACACTGGTGGTGTTGCAAAGGAGATTGACCATGTGCTCGTTGATGGTCACTGGAGGATGATCCAGAACTGCAGGGTCTACCGAAGTGCTCAGTTCCTCAATAGTGACCACAGACTTCTGGAAGCAAATCTGAAGTTGCAGTGTGAATCTGGGAGAATGGTGCCATCCCAGCCTCGGCTGGATGTTGGCAAGCTCAAGGATGAAATGGTAGCTGAGGAGTTTGTGAACAGGCTGAGTGGGGTATTGTGGGGTCTGGTTGCTTTGGGGAATCCTGAAGAGTTTTTGAGTGCCTTCAAGATCACCATCCTTGATGTTGCTGGTGGATGTCTTAGATCTCACCATCGGGCAAAGAATAATTTTGTCTCTCAAGGGACACTGGATACCATTGAAAAGAGTCGTGGGGCCAGGTTTAATGGCAGAGCTGAGTTGTTCAGGGAGTTGAGGCGTAAAACTACGTGCTCTAAGGGTGGACAAGGAGGCCTATGTGTGAGGAATCTGTGAGGGGGTAGAGCATTACCTGTGTTTAAGTGATTCTCGTCCTGCTTTCAGGGGAAATTGTGCATTGCACTCCTCCAAGCCCATCCCTTGGTGTGCTGTATTTTGATCATAGGGTGGTGGGCTCTTGAGAGAGGAATCCGAAGTGAAGGCCCGCTGGGACAGTTACTTTGAGTTGCTGCACCAGGCTGATCCACCAGATGGTGAGTTGGATGTCAGGGGTGTTACAATCCTGATTGCTGGCCTTCCAATCAGCTGTGATCCACCTTCGTTTGTGGAAACATAGGCTGCGGTGAACTGGTTGAAATGGGTAAAGCTCCTGGGATCTTTGGCATCCAAGCTGAATTTCTCAAGGCTGGTGGAAATGCTGTACTCATGTCGTTGCATGCAGTTCTGTGTTCTGGAACAAAGGCGTCATCACAACTGACTGGAAGAGGGGCCATGTTGTCCCTCCCTGGAAAAGGAAGGGTGATCGCCAAACTGCAACAACTACCGAGGGATGACGCTGCTGTCAGTGCTGGGCAAGGTCTTTGCTCGAATAATTCTTGATCGGGTTCACCACCAACTGCTTGAACACCAGTGCCCAGAGCAGTCAGGCTTCACACCAAAGAGGTCAATGATAGACCGCATCCTTTCCTTTCAGGTCCTCACTGATCGTAGACAAGAGTTTTGGCAATGGCTGCTTGCAGCCTATGTTGATCTCTGCAAAGCATTTCATTCTGTGAAACAGAATGCCCTCTGGGGGATTCTTGGGCTTCGTGGGGTGGCATCAAAACTAATCAATCTGATTTCTGAACTATACTCTCGGACTGAGAGTGGTGAGATGTGGTGATACCATCTCTGACTTATTTCCAGTTGTTACTGGAGTTTGTCAGCGGTGTTTGCTTGCCCCCACACTGTTCAGCACTTGTTTAGACTGGATTCTGGGGAGGATGGCGCAGAGATCAAGTTGCGGTGCATTGTTTCGGAATGTCAAGATATCTGACCTTGATTTCGCAGATGACGTGGTGTGTCACTGATTATTGCATCCATAATCATTGATTGTGTCATTCATTGTTGCATCTGCCTGGGGATGGCAACAGGTTGATCGGTAACTCAAGTAGATGGGGATGAGCCAGGCATCTGCCTGGGGGATGGCCAGATGGAGGCCCCTGGAGAACCGGCGGAAAGTGTATGCAGCAACGCACTGCGAAGGTGCATGCTCCCATAACTGACTTGATCTGACCCAAACATAATGCGTTGGAGCAGTGATCGTCACTATTTTTAGAAGGTGGCCACTTTTGACGATAAGACATCAGTGAGACTTCCACTTTTGACAATAAGACTGCGTGCAGGACTCCAAAATGGCTGCTATTTGGCCCCGCCTCCATGTACTCCTTTTTTGTTGTTTGTTGTGGTTACTGGGCTGTAAGCATACTCGTTGGCAAACTACCATCGACTGATGTGGTGCTACTTTTACTCTTCGCATTGGAACACTCATTTGAAACCATTGGGTCAATTTGACAGCATTTATGGTGGATTAAGATGAGATGTTTTCACATTTGTGTATTATTGGCTGCATGTCAGGGGCCGCACTTTCAGCCACTAAGGGGCCGCACTTTAGGCCACTAGGGGCCGCCAGTTGCTTGTGGGCTGCACAATGAAGAACAGTGCGTTGGAGAGTTTCTTCTTCATTTTCGTTCCGGTATTGTCCCGACTGCACGTTAAACGCAAACAAATTATTTCCTGAACATTCATTGGGACTGGTAGCGGACAGGTATTGCAAAGCAATTCTCACACCTGTTCATTATATTATCACTTTATACTGTCCTTTATATTCCTCTAAAATGTATATTTTCTCATTTTTCCCTTTGTATAATTTGTTTCATTCGCATCCAGGATAACATTCCTGTGTTTTCTTAAAATCCCAATTTCATCCATTAAGTTACTTGTCATCTATATGCGGTATTTTTCCAAAAATTGCAATGCAATTCCGTTTACCTCTACAAGGATGGAATCAAGCATGGGTGCAACACACAATTGCTCATTCTTTTCCAGATATACCATGGAATGTTTAACATCCACAACCTAAATAGAGACTTGCATCCTTCTAAAGGAGAGCATGGTCCAAGATACAACGCCCTATTCCGACAGGGCATTAGACTGGCAGTTATTTGTTCAAATTGATCCTGATGGGGACTGGACTCAGATTAAAAAGTTAAAGAGTGAGCACGTTACCAACTGAGATATTCTGGAAGTTCAATATATTGTTTGAATTTTTCCATTGTTTCATAACAACCATGTTATTCATGTAGAAGTCGACTGATGCCTCATTATATTTTTGTTCTGCATGTAACATAAATAGTGACTCATTTATGGACATCAGGCATTGTTTAAAAAAATAAGATCTCTTCACAACATGTATTTAACCTTTTTGATTTTTTTTACAACAAATTCCCTGCATATCAACCTACCCAGCCAGCAAGGGCTGACCTTGAAAAATTGGTGGAAGCTAATGAGGTTGGCTCAGTGTTGGTCTAACATGTCCATTGTCATTAAGACATGCTTTTGCTGATGGGCTAACGTCGAGCCAATGAGTAAAGTGGCCTTGCATCAATTAAACAATCTATGCGGTCGCACCATCGACCGAACTGATTATTGCAGGGCAGGACGTGTGCAGAGAAAGCGCTGGGAA
>NC_140961.1:87808122-87855622 GCF_056783735.1 Eptatretus burgeri | reverse complement strand
AAGAGGAATTTGCCACACACACACACACACACACACACACACACACACACACACACACACACACACACACACACACACACACACACACACACACACACACACACACGCTTCTATATGCATTACATGCATTAGAGCATTGGTACAAGGCCATGGTCATTTCTGCTGAAGATACAGATGTCCTCATATTGTCTTGGCTTCCACAAGGACATATCTTGCCCTTTGAATCAGAAGTGTGAAATACGGAACCGAAAAAGGTTCATTGACATTGGCAAACTGGCATCATCGATTGGAGAAAGTGTGTCATGCTCTGGTTGGGCTTCATGCAATGACAGGTTGTTACTGTCAGTGCCTCTGCAGGCTGTGGAACAATGAATGCATTGAAGCTCATTAAAAAAGAGAGGTCAGCTTGGGCAACCAAGGAAAATTTCAGCAGAAATGGTTGAGAAGATGCAGCGGTTTACTTTCAAGATGTCTGTCCCTTCCAGTCATACTTTTCAGGTCAATCAACTGCAAGGGGAACTCTTCCATACTAAATGAGGACATGTGGATTCAAGTCACCTGCCACCACTTGAAGACTGTCTCCTCATGCATGTCCTCCAAGCCAATTACCAAGCGGCGTTTCGGAAGCACTACCTTCAGTGTCAACCTTCTGTGCCAAACCCAGAGGGGTGAAGGTATTTACTCACTTAGTTGTTGATAAGAAAGCCATTTGAAGGTATGGAGCTGTTGCAGTCTATGTGGTGAATGTCAGCATTGTTTGCAGGATAGGCAAAGGAACCATTTAAAACATGCAAGGGCAATTGGCATATGAATATTCCTTCAAGAAGAAAGATCTGCCCATCACACTTGCTTCTTGGAATGATATCAAAGTATTAGATCATGAGGTACAAATAGATCTTCAACTGCCATTTCAAAGTCTTGCTGTGATAGCAGAAAAGCATGAAGATGACAATGTCTCAGTATTCAAGTATGAACCATGTGCATATCCATCAGCCTTGTTTGAGTCACAAAAACTGTAAAGCTTATCAGACAAAGCCACACTTGCCGATTACCTATTTATGCTTCTGGATAAGGATGCACAGGATGCTCAAGCAGAAGAAAGATCCTGAAATTTTGGCATCGATGGGGGAGCACTATTGCACTGGATTCCTTGAACAAACCATCAGACTTATGATGAATTATGCACATTGTACGTAGATTATGTAAAACAAAAGTACAGGAATGCGACCATTGTTTTTGATGGGTATAAGGCTGGCCCTGGCATCAAAGATGCTGCAGACCTCATTAGAGGAGCTAATTTTAGGATAGACACCAATTTTCAGTGAAATATGCTGGGCAGAGTTAAGAAACGACAATTTCTTTCAAATGAGCAAAATATACAGGACTTTGTATAATGACTTGGTAGCTACATTGAAAAGGCAGGCATGAGGGTAGTTCACACAGAGGCAGATGCTGATACCTTAATAGTTTGAACGACTGTGTTTTTTTGTGGGGGCGGGGATTATGGTTAATGATGACTCAGATTCGCTGGTGCTTCTGGTCTACTTTACAGATTTGGAAAAAAACACGAACAAAGTGTTTTTCAGACCAGAACCAAAACATAACACAAAGTAAAAGGGCTCAATTCAATGTCACTCTGTCCTAAACCCATCACTATCTCTACCCACTTTACCCAGTCGCACCCAACTGTCCCTGGACTCTGTGTCCTTTTCTCCTAACAAGGTGGAGAGCTTGCTTTCAAACCTCGAGTCAGATTCTGCAACCGGTCCAGACGGCATCAGCCCACGTGTCCTCAAAGCCTGCTCTTCTGCTCTTGCTCACCCTCTCTCTGTTCTCTTCACCCTCTCATTTGCCCAAGGTCATCTGCCATCTGCTTGGAAATCTGCTAACATCACTGCCCTGCATAAAAAAGGTGCAAAAACAGATCCCTGTAACTACAGACCAATCAGCCTTCTCCCAATCATCAGCAAGGTGATGGAATCCATCATCGCTTCAGACATGAAATCCTTCCTCTTCTCCAATGGCTTGATTTCCAATCATCAATTTGGTTTCAGACCAGGTCACTCTACCCTGGATATGCTGCTTCTGCTCTCCCATCAATGGATGGAGGTCCTCAATGCCAGACAGGAAATCCGAGCCGTATCCCTGGACATATCACATGCTTTTGACACAGTCTGGCACCCTGCCATACTCACCAAACTCTCTTCCCATGGTATTCAAGGCCATCTCCACTCATGGCTCGCATACTTCCTCTCCTATCGCAGTCAACGTGTGGCCCTAAATGGAGTTCTTTCATCCCCTCTTCCTGTGCAGGCTGGAGTTCCTCAAGGTAGCGTTCTGGGCCCTGTTCTTTTTCTGGTTTTCATCAATGATCTCTCGGACTCTCTGGAAAATCCTCTATTTCTCTTTGCCGACGACTCCACCCTCTGCCGTACCATCTGTCATCCCTCAGACCGGCAAGCAGCAGCTTCTTCGCTCACTGCAGATCTGGATAAAATCACAAACTGGTCCAACACGTAGAACATGTCTTTCAATCCAGACAAATCTCACACTCTCACTATGTCTCTTCGAAAGGACCGTTTACAAAACCCCCCCATCCACTTTCTCAACAATCCTCTGGAAGAAGTCTTTTCTTTCAAGCTTCTAGGTCTCACTATCTGCCATGACCTTTCCTGAGAAAGTCACATTTCCAACCTCGCCTCAAAAGCCAGTCGCCGACTGGGAATCCTCCGTCGTGCTAAGTCCTTCCTCGGCCCTCTTGAGCTCCTGATCACTTACAAAGCTTTTGTCCGTAGCCTGATGGAGTACTGCTCTCCCCTCTGGGCTGGTGCTCCTGCCTCCCACCTTTCTCGGCTTCACGCAGTCGAAACCAGGGCATTTAAGATCATCGGCATCTCCCGCAATGAAGCTGAGTCTTTGGGCCTCTCACTCAATCACCGCAGGTTGGTCGGTGGTCTTTCTGTCTTCTACCGACTCCTCTCCAGCCTTGCCCCGCCTGCTCTCTCTGCGATTTGTCCACACCACATTTCCACAGGGCGCTCAAGGTCCGCCAACAACCCCCTTCTGGTAAAACTACCAAAATCACGAATCACTGCTCATCTTCACTCTTTCATTCCTCTTTTTTCCCGCCTTTGGAATAAACTTCCTCACTCTATTCTTTCCCATTCTTCCCTCCAGACTTTCAAAACAGCTGTTCACCACCACCTCTTATCTTCCCCCATCTAAATCCTCGATCTTTTCTACCCCCGATAATCCACCCAAGCCCACTTCCTTCAATTCTCCTGCTTTCCTTCCTGAAAGTCCCTGAAATGTCCATCTTCTCTTCGCCATGTTCCCTGTCCCATCCCCATCCCTCTCCCTTCCACAGTTCACCTAATGTGTCTGTTCCCCACTGTTTTGTCCCTTCCACTCCTGCCCCTCTTGTCTCATGCCTCCTTGCTGTGAGTTGCCATACGAGCCTCGACCAAGGTATACAAAAAAAAATGTCACAATGTCACCAGATAAGCCTCTACACACATTATTACATAATTACACATACATATACCAAGTTTGGTTAAAATCGCTGAACCCAGATTCACAATATTAAATAATTCTAGCTGCCAGACCATGTGTCCATTCAGGTTGAAATTTAAAACATGTAATCCCCATGTACACTAAATTGTAATTGTGAAGTTTCAAGTTGAATAAAGCAGATCAGCAGCAATATATTTTAAAAGATTTTTGTTCAATCCAAAATGTCTGCCAGACCATGTGACCTGTTAAATATTTTTGAACACGCTGGTATCCCGATGGCTTAGGGAACATGTGGGTGAAGTTTCCCCTCAATCTGTCAAGTCGTTCTGGAGAAGAAGATTTTTAAAGGTATATTTTTCAAAAAACATCACACAGTGCCGATAGAAAGTTTACACCCCCTTTGAAATTTTTCACCTTTTGTTGCCTTATAGCCTGGAATTGGATTGAATTAAATCTGACTTTTTCAACAATCATTTACACATCGTAACTCACAACTTCCAAATGAAAAACAAATTCTACAAATTTTAGAAAATTCATGAAAATACAAAACTATAATATCTTGGTTGGATAAGTTTCTACCCCCCTGAGTAAATACTTGGTGGAAGCACCTTTGACAGCAATTACAGCTGTGAGTCTCTTGGGATAGGTCTGTACCAACTTTGCGCACCTTGATTGGGCAATATTTGCCCATTCTTCTGGACAAAAATGTTTAAGCTCAGTCCAGTTGCATGGAGAGCATTGATGTACAGCAATCTTCAAGTCATGCCACAGATTTTCGATTGATTTAGGTCAGGGCTCTGACTGGGCCACTGAGAGATATTTATCTTTTTCTTCCGTAGCCACTCCAGTGTGGGTTTGGCTGAGTGCTTCGGGTCACTGTCATGCTAAAAGTTGAACTTCCGTCCCAATTTCAGCTTGCTTGCAGATGGAAGCAAGGATTTTTCTGTATTTTCCTCCATCAATTTTCCCTTCTATCCTGACAAGTGCCCCAGTCCCTGCTGATGAGAAACATCCCCATAACATGATGCTCCCACCACCCTGCTTCACAGAGGGATGGTGTTCTTTGGGTGATGTGCTGTGTTTTGCTTGTACCAAACGTAATGTTTTGCATTTTGGCCAAAAAGTTCCATCTAGGTGTTGTCAGACCACAAAACGTTTTGCCACATGGCTTCAGAATCTCCGGAGTGGCTTTTTGCATCCCTCAAACGGGATTCAAGGTGGGCATTCATGAGTAATGCCTTCCTTCTTGTCACCCTACTATACAGGCCAGACTTGTGGAGTGCTTGGGATATTGTTGACAAATGCACACAGTGACCAGTCTTTTCCATAAAGGCCTGTAGCTCCTTAAAAGTTTCCATTTGCATATTGGTGGTCTCTCTTATCTGTCTCCTCCTTGCTTGATCATTGTCATTTTTCCAAAAAATTGACGAAGTCCGCCATTTTGACACACTTTCGGTCATGTGATCAGCATGGTCTCTAAAATTTAATGCCAGGACCATGTCCTAATGTTGTAACCCAAATTTGGTAGCATTCTGGCAAGTGGGTCTGGAGAAGAAGATTTTGGAAGGAATTTGCGCGACCGCCATTTTAATGCACTTCCAGTCACATGATTGGTATGGTCTACACAATTTAATATCGGGTCTCTGTCCTAATGTTGTAACCCAAATTTGGTTGCATTCTGACTGGTGTGTCTGGAGGAGAAGATTTTTGAAGGAATTTACACAATTTTCCCAAAAATTGACCAAGTCTGCCATTTTGACACTCTTCCGGTCATGTGATCAGTGTGAGCTGTGCAATTTAATATCCCTACCCTGGCCTAATATTGTAACGCAAATTTGGTAGCATTCTGACTGGGTCTGGAGAAGAAGATTTTTGAAGAAACTTACTAATTCGGCTATTTTGACCGACTTAAAGTCATATGACTGGAGCGAGCTTTGCAATCTCTGTTACCAGTCAGGAGCGGAATGTTGCTGCAAAAAATTCAGCTCAGTGGTTTGGCCGGAGAAGTAGAAATAGGAGAAGGATGGATGGATGGTGTGCAATGACAATACCTTATTGGGAATTTTATTTTGTTCTTCGTAGCACCAGGAGAGCTACTCAATAGTGATTTAGATCACTTTTTAGCAATCCTGCAAGGGTGAAATTTATATACTACATTTGGATGTTTCCATTGATGTACCTGCCAAATAATAAATGAAATGAAATGAAATTAATATCCGAGCTGTTAGGGTTAGGGTTAGGAGAATTTTTAAAGTGATTCTTCACCATTGGGAGATGGGGCCAAAAACGATATATAGCACAATTTTTCAAAAAGTTGTGGACGGATTCGGTCGAAACTTGGTGGATGAGTTGGGAAAACTTGGTGGATCAACTTTTGTCATCTGTTTAAAAATATCAGTAATTGCAGTAATTATGGCAAAGTTGAAGTGATGGCTGCAATGATGGAAAATAGTGACTCAACCAAACATTATACACAAGTGTCATGAAGAGTGTATTTACTGTTTATTAATTATTTGGACATATAGCTTTGTGTTCCTTCATTTTTAAAAATGGGAGGAATGAAAGGACCGATGATAAATCAAATCAAACGAACTTGGATACTTGATAAATTTTGATAAATTAACCATGTATACATGTCAAAATGTTAACACATTAAAAACTAGAGGGGGAGCACTCGGTAGAGTGCAAAACCTCTGCCGCCAATACTGCTAGGTCACTCAAGTGAACCTGATATCCTATTCATTCAATTTGACGTCAACAGTGCTCACAGAGTTATAGTTTGCAACTTTCCCTTTTACTTTTAACTTTTACATACTCAATTCATTCGTCATAACTAGATTCCTTGAGACAGAAATTGATTTTACGTGGGTATATCCACCTGAAGTTCCAAAATCAGTCGCAATTATAATATTGGCATGTTTTTCGTTGGAAATCACTTATAACACGAAGAAATGCAAAAAAACAAAAAAAAAATCGAAATTTTTTTGAAGAAAAAGTTGCAAATTCTTTTTCTCTAACAATCTTTTTTTTGGGGGGGGGGGTTGGAAACCACTTAAAACATGTAGAAATGCAAAAACAAAAATTCAAATGTTTTTTCAAAATGGCCGCCATAGCGGCCATATTGGACTTTAGACCAGGTCCAAAATCTAATGGCATGATCCTTGGACAATACCTAATCCCCCCACCAAGTTTTTCCGAGGAGTCCATCGAGGAGTTTTTCCGTAATACTGTTCACAAACAAACAAACAAGCAAACAAGCAGTCATAGACTGGTACTTACGAAATCATCAACTTGACCTCTGATCTTGTCTAATAAAAGCTGTCTCTAGAGAAGGTAGCGACGCAAACCAGAAGTTTCTACGATGATTCTGTACAAAACCATCAAAAATCGTAACCGAAGCAAAAAGCAAAAATCCGAACCGAAGCAAAAATCTCCATTTCTCTCTGCAAATAAACCTTAACGTAACTCAACGACGCGTCTGCTCGAGTGCACTGCATCATGGGACGACCCGTGACGCGTCGAGTGAAATATTTTTTATACAATCTTAAAACGTAGCCAAAACATCCGATTTTTACCAGAATTTTGACAACCGAGTTTTAAGCGTCCTAAGCGATCGCAAAAACCGAAGACAAAATTAAAATCGAATGTTTAAATGAACTCGTAACATCGAGCAAAGCAAAAATCTCCATTTCTCCACGCATTTATTTAATATTATTTTTTCAAAGTCACAAAAACGTAATATTCGGCCATCCACCAACAATCTTTACATAATCCGACGGCTTCGCGAGTCAGGCATGCGACGATAACCTTTATTGGGATAAAAAATGATTTTAAACACCATCTTCATCAAAACACCGTCAGCGCGCACACACAAAACGTTAACGTAACTCAACGACGCATCTGCTCGAGCGCATTGCATCATGGGACGACCCGTGACGCGTCGAGTGAAATATTTTTTATACAATCTTAAAACGTCCCCAAAACATCCGATTTTTACCAGAATTTCGAGAACTGAGTTTTAAGCGTCCTAAGCGATCGCAAAAACCGAAGACAAAATTAAAAACGAAGTGAAAACGAACTCGTAATGTCGAGCGAAGCAAAAATACTCCATTTCTCCACGTGAATTTACAGAATTATGTTTGACCTCACTGTGACCTTGACCTTTGACCGATTTTGACCAAAATCTAATCAGCGCTAGCCATCACCCTCCTGAATCAAGTGGTGTAATTTGACATTGGTAGCTTCTTCCGTTCTCGTGTTAACCTGCCTACAAACAAACAAACAAGCAGTCATAGACTGGTACTTACGGAATCGTCAACTTGACCTCTGACCTTGTCTAATAAAAGCTGTCTCGAGAGAACGTAGCGACGCAAACCAGAAGTTTCTACGATGATTCTGTACCAAACCATCAAAAATCGAATGTTTTGGATGTTTGACCTCACTGTGACCTTGACCTTTGACCGATTTTGACCAAAATCTAATCAGCACGAGCCATCACCCTCCTGAATCATGTGGTGGAATTTAACATTGGAAGCTCCTTCCATTCTCGAGTTATCGTACCTACAAACAAACAAACAAGCAGTCATAGACTGGTACTTACAAAATCGTGAACTTGACCTCTGACCTTGTCTAATAAAAGCTGTCTCAAGAGAAGGTGGCGACGAAAACCAGAAGTTTCTATGATGATTCTATATCAAACCATCAAAAATTGTAACATCAACCGAAGCAAAAATCTCCATTTCTCCACGCAATTATACCTTAACGTAACTCAACCACGCGTCTGCTCGAGTGCACTGCATCATGGGACGACCCGTGATGCGTCGAGTGAAATATTTTTTATACAATCTTAAAACGTCTCCAAAACATCCGATTTTTACCAGAATTTCGACAACCGAGTTTTAAGCGTCCTAAGTGATCGCAAAAACCGAAGACAAAATTAAAATCGAAGTTAAAACGAACTCGTAACGTCGAGCGAAGCACAAATAATCCATTTCTCCACGTGAATTTATGGAATTATGTTTGACCTCACTGTGACCTTGACCTTTGACCGATTTTGACCAAAATCCAGCAGCACTAGCCACCACAGTCCTGAATCACATGGTGTAATTTGACATTGGTAGCTTCTTCCATTCTCGATTTTTCGTGCCTACAAACAAACAAACAAACAAACAAACAGAAACGGAAGGCATCAATCTTCTTCTTCTACTTCTTCTTTCGGCTGCTCCCGTTAGGGTTTGCCACAGCGGATCATCCGTATGATCCGCATAGTGATTTGGCACATGTTTTATGCCGGATGCCCTTCCTCACACAACCCTGGTCGCCTCTTACGACACAGGGATATGGTACACCTATTTTAACCGGGGTATACACCGGCCAAGTACACTGGTACTCATTTCGCCGACCTCGGAAGGATGACAGGCCGAGTCAACCCCCTGGTGTATTAATTCAGTGGCCCAACGCGGCTTGAACTCAGGACCTTTTGGATCCCAAGCCGCTGCCCTAACCACTGCGCCAACACACCAGGCTCACGGAAGGCATCAATATACTTTCGAAATCTTTAGATTTCGTAAGTAACAAACAAACACACAAACAAACAAACAAACAAACAGAAACGGAAGTCATCAATATACTTACGAAATCTTTAGATTGTGACTCTTTTGATTTCGTTAGTAATATTAATTTTTCGTAAGTAATTTCGTAAATCTTTAGATTTCGTAAGTAATAAACTCTGTGATTGAAACCAAACAGGGGCCACTGGGATGTCAGTGTCATAGTTGTGAATGATGAAGACATTATATATATATATATATATATATATATATATATATATATATATATATATATATATATATATATATATATATATATATATATATGTATATATATATATACATATATAAACATATATAAAGGTGCTCCAAAAAAATGAAAGTTTGATTTTTGCTGCTCCCTGATTTTGCCTTTGTTACAATACCTCATAAGAACTTATAGGTCAAAAATGAACAAAATTCCATGATATTTAGGGGTTCCTCAAGTTGGCACAATTATGTCCATTATGGAGAGGGCGTTTTGCACTGCAATGTCAAAAAGCTCATCTAGGTCTCCTTATAAAAATTCTTCTTTCATCCTATATGACTGCTGTGGTTTTTCACTATTCTTTTTCAGCTCTTGATGTAGATGGTAAAGCTTCATCACCCTTTCCTGACCTTTGTCCAGTCGCTGGATGGGAATCCGGGCCTTTTCCCAAAGTGCCGAAACAGTCTCAATGGTCCGTTTTGCACTTTTCTTAATGGTACTTCCATGCTCCGTGTGGTGGTATAAGAAATTGCACAGAACTGCTCTGTTAGTTGGCAAGCCAGCACAGTGAATATCTGCTGTAGGTTTGCCAACTAACCATACTGACAAATCACTCCTTGTGGTACATGCAGTTGCCATGACACAATCTGAAAAAGGAAGGTATGTAAATTCCAATGAAAATATCAAACAACCATATTAATTCTGAAGTGTACTGCGTTGTGCACATTCGACGGCAAGTTGTCAGTTACAGTTTGGCAAATTTCAACAATATTGTGCCAACTTGAGGAACCCCTAAACGTCCTCCAATTTGCTTCATATTTGGTGTGTACGTTTCTACTGTCAAATGGAACAAAGGCACCCCCCAGGGAGCATGAATATTCATACTTTTATTTTTTGCTCCCTATTATGAAGCACCCTAAAATATATATATATATATATATATATATATATATATGTATATATATATATATATATATATATATATATATATATATATATATATATATATATATATATATATATATATATATATATATATATATATATATACTCCTTACCTGGCTTAGACCACAATGCATCACACTTTGAACACAATTCTCTGTTGTAATTAAGTGGGATAGCTTTTGTTCTTAATAGGATTAACACGTAGCAATCCATGCTTTGCATTGGGGGCAAAGGGGTTATGGCAGCAGCCAGTGTCTGTTTTGTTGGTAATGATAATGTGGTGCAATGTGCAAACGTTGGTAAATTCAACTCCATCCGAAATGGCAAATAGGTCAACGTTTTCAACCTTTGGAAGCAATTAGCACAATCGTTTACACTACACAAATGAGCATTTTTTCCACACCATACTGGAATGTGGATGCAGTTTATCTCACACAAATTTCATTTTGTAAGAGGCATGAAGGCTTGAAGAATAAATACAATGGTTGTGAAGATGCCAAGAAAGGAAAAAATAAACTATTCTTGAATCAAGAATTGTTTATTTGATGGAGAGAGGGAGAGTACGAGAGCACTGTCACACCACAGTCCAGCTATTACAGCAATCAAATCGACCAGACGGATTCTCTGTCCATGAATGCATTGACTTGCTTGGGTGCAAGTATTGTGTAAATTGTCCATGTTCAACCACAACACTGCCGAAAATAATTTTCTTTGTAAGGAAATATTTTGTTAAAATAAGAAAAGTTTTCTTGAAACAAGAACACGATAAATTTTTTTTATTGTGGCTAGAAATTTCATGTTTTTTGGGGGGTTTGTTTTCAAGAAAATTTTCTTGTTTAAGCCAAATATTTTCTTGTGAAGAAAATTATTTTTAGCAGTGAAAACATTTTCTTACACAATCTCATCCCGTGAATGAATATTTTCGTGAGACTCGATTATTAATTCGGTCAGCTGGTTGGAATATTGCTGAGATGTGGCTGTATGACTGCTGCAGTAAATTAGAGCAATAATTAGGAATTCGGTCATGTTACTACCATACAATGACCTACTCTTTTGGAATTGGCAACATGGTAGTTTAATGCCCACCACTGAATGCTGGTGGATGCGAGAGATTGCTAAATATCCCTGGTGAAAGAATGTGTCCTCCTCAGTGGAATGGCATGCTCTCGAAGCACAAGGTTGACAATTTATAGTTTGATTGGGAATCGATCCAGGACTAGACAGCTCACAGATAAGTCTGCTTCTGCTTGCTTCCCACTGGGCTTCATATACCTCACTCATCATCCTGTTGATTTCATCCACTGTTATAACTGTCCCCCCCCAAGGCAGAGTGACACTCGCCTTCACCAGTAAGACTAGTTCTTCATTATGTTAATAAATCAAACTGGAATCCAGCAGATTACATGCCAAGGTGAAAACTCCACTCGTTGAATGATAAAAAAATTCACTACATCATTTTGTTCAAACCCAACCAATCAATGAAAAATTAATAATAATCCCAATAATTTCAGCAGTGCATTCAATGAAGTTTTCATCATGATGATGATCATCATATATTCAATGCTGTCCTATTGTTTGGGTGCTATGGCATTTGCATAGTCCAATAGACCTAATGGTGCTCATCTTCTCTCTATGCAAAATCTGTGGTAGGAATTTAGAACTTAACCAGCATGCCGATGAAAACTTGCCCACTCTTCGTTGAAAGACACTGATGGATCTTCAAATTAAGTCCACCAGCAAGCAAAGTTAGCAGAGCGATCTTAGATTATTGTCCATCCAAGAGACACATTCCACATGTGAAGCAACAGTATGACTGTTTATAATCAAGCCAACAATCGAACCCAGATGAGAGAGCCAATGTGCGTGGAACAGACCAGTCACTGGAAGAATTGGCATGTCTAAACCCAAGCTTAATGTGTGCTCACAATAAGGCTCACTGTGCCCTCCCCCCATTCCTTCTGTTCTTTTCTTTCATTTATGTCCTGGTCCAGTCTGTGTTCCAGCTCCTCCACGACCCTCAAATCTGAATACAAAAATTAGAAGGCTGCCATGTCATCTGTCAGAGTAAAAAAAGCCTATATACCTGGCAAACCTATTAGCTGGAGAACCTCTGCAAGCAGAAGGATTTCTTTTATTGAAACGATTAATCTTGGCTGGAAGTCCAGACCAGAGTGGCTATCAAAGATGTGTAAATCTATCTGGAACAGGACATGAGTAGTTCTTGTCAATGGTCAAATAATAGAGCTAATTTTGTTGCCTGCTTTCCAACTGAATGCTGGAAATTTTTTTCCTGAAGGCCACAGGTGGTATTCTACAATTAAGGAATATAGAAAAATACAGATCCATCTATGACTGTAATAGTTTGCTGTTACTGGCAAGTGAGTTGCAGCCATAATAATTATACATGCAGATTGCATTGTTGTTGCATTCACAAATTTAAAACGATACACAAGAGCAAAAAAATGGCTTGGCATGCTGTTTTAAGCATTATTTGAATAAAAATATAAAATCAGATGCAGGAGGAGAATAAGAAGTGATTGAGGAGGTATAAGAAGGGTAATACACCTTTAGTAGACAAATATTCATCCAGGCATCAGTGGTGGGGAAGAAGAACAAACTGAGCCTGATTTAGTGGAAGAACTAATTGAGCCTGATTTAGTGGAATGGCCAAACTGAGCCTAATTTAGTGGAAGGCCAAACTGAGCCTTATTTAGTGGAAGAACAAACTGTTCCTCATTTAGTGGAAGAAAAAACTGAGCCTTATTTAGTGGAAAAACAAACAGCCTCATTTACTGGAAAAACAAACTGAGCCTCATTTGATGGAAGAACGAATTGAACCTCATTTTGTGGAAGAATAATTTGAACCTAATTTAGTGGAAGAACAATGTGAAACTCATTTTGTGGAAGAACAAACTGAACCTCATTTAGTGGAAGAACAAACTGATCCTCATTTAGTGGAAGAACAAACTGAGCCTCATTTTTTTTGTGGAAGAACAAATTGAACCTCATTTGGTGGAAGAACAAACTGATCCTCATTTAGTGAAAGAACAAATAGTCCCATTTAGTGGAAGAACAAACTGATCCTCATTTCGTGGAAGAACAAACTGACCCTGATTTATTGGAAGAACAAACTGAGCCTTATATAGTGGAAAAAAAAAAACATCCTCATATCGTGGAAAAACAAACTGAGCCTCATTTGATGGAAAAACAAAATTATCCTAATTTAGTGGAAGAACAAATTGAACCTCTTTTGGTGGAAGAACAATTTGAACCTCATTTTGTGGAAGAACAAACTGAACCTCATTTATTGCAAGAACAAACTGATCCTCATTTAGTGGAAGAACAAACTGACCCTCATTTATTGCAAGAACAAACTGATCCTCATTTCGTGGAAGAACAAACTGAGCCTCATTATTTTTAGTCGAAGAACAAACTGATCCTCATTTAGTGGAAGAACAAACAGTCTCATTTACTGCAAGAACAAACTGATCCTCATTTGATGGAAGAACAAAATTATCCTCATTTAGTGGAAGAACAAATTGAACCTCATTTTGTTGAAGAACAATTTGAACCTCATTTTGTGGAAGAACAATTTGAACCTCATTTTGTGGAAGAACAAAATGAACCTCATTTATTGCAAGAAGAAAATTATCCTCATTTAGAGGAAGAACAATTTGAACCTCATTTTGTGGAAGAACAAACTGAATCTCATTTAGTGAAAGAACAAATAGTCCCATTTAGTGGAAGAACAAACTGATCCTCATTTAGTGGAAGAACAAACTGACCCTGATTTATTGGAAGAACAAACTGAGCCTTATTTAGTGGAAAAACAAACATCCTCATATCGTGGAAAAACAAACTGAGCCTCATTTGATGGAAGAACAAAATTATCCTAATTTAGTGGAAGAACAAATTGAACCTATTTTGGTGGAAGAACAATTTGAACCTCATTTTGTGGAAGAACAAACTGAACCTCATTTATTGCAAGAACAAACTGATCCTCATTTAGTGGAAGAACAAACTGATCCTCATTTAGTGGAAGAACAAACTGACCCTCATTTATTGCAAGAACAAACTGATTCTCATTTCGTGGAAGAACAAACTGAGCCTCATTATTTTTAGTCGAAGAACAAACTGAACCTCATTTAGTGGAAGAACAAACAGTCTCATTTAGTGCAAGAACAAACTGAACCTCATTTGATGGAAGAACAAAATTATGCTCATTAAGTGGAAGAACAAATTGAACCTCATTTTGTGGAAGAACAAACTGAATCTCATTTTTGCAAGAACAAACTGATCCTCATTTAGTGGAAGAACCAACTGATCATCATTTAGTGGAAAAACAAACTGAGCCTCATTTAGTGGAAGAATAAATTGATCCTCATTTAATGGCAGAAGATACTGAGCCTCATTTAGTGGAAGAAGAAACTGATCCTCATTTCGTGGATGAAAAAACTGAGCCTCATTTAGTGTAAGAAGAAATTGATCCTCATTTAGTGGAAGAAGAAATTGATCCTCATTTCGTGGAAGAAGAAACTGAGCCTCATTTAGTGGAAGAAGAAATTGTTCCTCATTTAGTGGAAGAACAAACTGAGCCTAATTTAGTGGAAGAAGAAACTGAGACTCATGTAGTGGAAGAACAAACTGAGCCTAATTTAGTGGAAGAACAAACTGACCCTCCTTTAATGGAAAAACAAACTGATCCTCATTTACTGGAAGAAGAAATTGAGCCTCATTTAGTAGAAGAACAAACTGATCCTCATTTAGTGGACAAAGAAACTGAGCATCATTTAATGGAAGAAGAAATTGAGCCTCATTTAATGGAAGAACAAACAGCCTAATTTAGTGCAAAAACAAACTGACCCTCACTTAGTGGAAGAAGAAACTGAGCCTCATTTAATGGAAGAACAAACTGAGCCTAGTTTAGTCGAAGAATAAACTTAGCTTCATTTCATGGACAAAGAAACGGAGCCTCATTTAATGGAAGAACAAACTGAGCCTAATTTCGTGGAAGAAGAAACTGATCCTCATTTCATGGAAGAAGAAACCTATCCTCATTTAGTGCAATAAGAAACTGAGCCTTGTTTCGTGGAAGAAGAAACTGAGCCTCATTTAGTGAAAGAAGAAACTGAGCCTCATTTAGTGGAAGAATAAAACTGAGACTCATGGAGTGGAAGAACAAACTGAGCCTAATTTAGTGGAAGAACAAATTGAGCCTCCTTTAGTGGAAGAACAAACTGAGCCTCATTTCATGGACAAAGAAACGGAGCCTCATTTAATGGAAGAACAAACTGAGCCTAATTTCGTGGAAGAAGAAACTGATCCTCATTTCATGGAAGAAGAAACCTATCCTCATTTAGTGCAAGAAGAAATTGAGCCTTGTTTTGTGGAAGAAGAAACGGAGTCTCATTTAGTGGAAGAAGAAACTAAGCGTCGTTTCGTGGAAGAAGAAACTGAGCCTCATTTAGTGGAAGAATAAACTGAGCCTAATTTCGTGGAAGAAGAAACTGATCCTCATTTCATGGAAGAAGAAACCTATCCTCATTTAGTGCAAGAAGAAACTGAGCCTTGTTTTGTGGAAGAAGAAACGGAGTCTCATTTAGTGGAAGAAGAAACTAAGCGTCGTTTCGTGGAAGAAGAAACGGAGCCTCATTTAATGGAAGAACAAACTGAGCCTAATTTCGTGGAAGAAGAAACTGATCCTCATTTCATGGAAGAAGAAACCTATCCTCATTTAGTGCAAGAATAAAACTGAGACTCATGGAGTGGAAGAACAAACTGAGCCTAATTTAGTGGAAGAACAAACTGAGCCTCCTTTAGTGGAAGAACAAACTGAGCCTCATTTCATGGACAAAGAAACGGAGCCTCCTTTAATGGAAGAACAAACTGAGCCTAATTTAGTGGAAGAAGAAACTGATCCTCATTTCATGGAAGAAGAAACCTATCCTCATTTAGTGCAAGAAGAAACTGAGCCTTGTTTTGTGGAAGAAGAAATGGAGATTCATGTAGTGGAAGAACAAACTGAGCCTAATTTAGTGGAAGAACAAACTGAGCCTCCTTTAATGGAAAAACAAACTGATCCTCATTTACTGGAAGAAAAATTGAGCCTCATTTAGTGGAAGAACAAAACTGAGTCTCATTTAGTGGAAAAACAAACAACCTCATTTAGTGGAAGAAAAATTTGAACCTCATTTAGTGGAAGAAGAAATTGAGCCTCATTTCGTGGAAGAAGGTACTGATCGTCATTTAGTGGAAGAAGAAACTGATCCTCATTTAGTGATCGAAGAAACTGAGCCTAATTTAGTGCAAAAACAAACTGACCCTCACTTAGTGCAAAAACAAACTGACCCTCACTTAGTAGAAGAATAAACTGAGCCTCATTTAGTGGAAGAAGAAACTGAGCATGATTTAGGCAGTTAATGCTGTCACTCCTCAGGAGGACAGTAAAACTAACTGTCTGCAATGGAGTTTTTCAAGATGTTCAGCTCTCAATTGGAAAAGGGTAGAAAGGCGCAGGTATAGTAAAAAGTTAAAATTTACAAGGAAACAAATCATTATAAATTAAATTCTCGATGAATATCAATACACTTCTGGAGTAAATTTACACAAATTTTTACACATGTCAGGTCAGGTATGGGAGCATGCGCCAGAGCAGCATGTCACTGTGTCCACTTTCCACTGGTACTCCAGGGGCCTTCGTCTGGCCATCACCCAGGCAGATGCCTGGCCCTTCTCCATCTCCTTGAGATGCCAATCAACCTGTTGCAACCACGAGGCACATGGTCGGCCCATGGCCTCCTCCACTCACTTAAGACGTTAACCCAAGGAGAAATTTCTTCTTCCCTTGGATGCTAAACTATGGGGATTGACCATCCCTGGGAGGGTACCGTTCCACCTTCTGAAACCTGAATATTGGAATAACAACCAACAACCAACAAGCAAAAATGGCCACAAGCTTTTCCTTACATTCGCTTGCACATGGATGATGCAATTCAGCTTTATTGCTTATCTAAACCACATTTTGAGGGAAATCTGTTGGGAACTCTTCAAGTGCCCTGGATGATGCCTGTGCTTTAGCAGCTAATGGGTGAATGGGTTGCAGCTCAGCACTGCCTTTTGCCACTAGGTCACAAGAGAGGTTTCATATGAGTATTCAAAGCAGACATGAGACCACTTCAGCATTGTGTTTATGCCAGGAAACAGTAAACAATAATATCTGAAACTGCTGCTGCTAAATTTACCACCTTGTAGGTAAAGGGTTAGGTGAAGCATCACTACTTATTAATGGTACACTCTTGGCTTGTGATGTCGTTGAGCTCGGTGTCTGCTTTTCATTCGGAAAGACTTTGGGATCACTAAACGAGGCAACAAAGTCCTCTGGAAAAGCCTAAAGAAAGGTGACATAAGGGTCATTTTGTGAAGCAAAGCTGACTTTGCCATATTTTTAACCAATAAGAGTTGAAGAAGAAAACATCAATTCGAACGAAATACTTAATAAAACACAGTTTACCGACAATAAATGTCAAGTCGGGGAACTGCACACCTTCAATAACGGTTGAGAAAACAATTTCAACAATAAATTTATAAAAACAACCTTCCCTGCAGAGAGGAAGAAGTGGACAAAGGGGTCAGATGATTAAGAAGTCTGTACCTGCATTCCTGAGACTGTTGGTTCAAATTTGATTGAAGGCAGGATTGTTGAAATGGATTTGAAGCTTATGTAAATAAGCCAGACCAAGAAGCATCGATCAAAATGATGGGATCACATTGTCAACAAAAACCAAGTTGGCTCACATTGTCCAGGAGAGGGATAATCTGCCTGTAATGTGGTGCCAGGATACACTTTGTGCTTGATGCATAATTCCTTCAGGGCAACTCGATGTGGGTACAAAAATGCAACATAAAAAGGTACAAAAATGCAACACTGGCAAAGACCCGGTGTAAGCAGATGCCTTATACATTTCACACAAGATGTGTGAATCTCCGACAAAGCCAAGCTCCTGTACAGTGAAATTAGTAGCAAGAAGCAAAAGACTATTCATCTGTGTTGCAAACACATCAAGTGAAACTCGGGCAATTTCTCATTGCTTTAAATAGTTTGTTGTTATGTGGTCTAAAAAAATAAATAATCGAGTCCCCTCCAGCTCCCTCCTCCTGACAACACCCATGGTTTTTATCACCCTGAACCTCTCATGCAGTAATGCCTCGAGCAGTTTCTGGGGCAATTTGCTGTCACGTTCATTTCATGCAGAATAAAAAGCATATTGCATTCCCAGCACAAGTATCCTGACCTGCTGGGTGAACCCAGCAGGTTGTGGCACTTTTTCCCTGTTGAGGTAATGACCAGCCATCTGCTGGAATGCACAACATTCCAGGGACAACAGCCTTGCTCGAACACACAAAATCTCCGATTTTATCGAAATAATCCATTTGTTTACAGAAGCATCACCTGCTGCAATGGGAGCTGCACTGCAGCATGTGTGCATCTCCCACAACGTTAAAAAAGAACACGAAATCTATGATAAAAATGATGCCCATTCATGTAGTCTTCATTCAATCCACATATCATATAAAATCCAGGTAAAGTAAGATTTATTACTGAAACACAAATTATTTTGTAAGTTGGTTTCATGTCGGTAACAGGGCAGATGCATTGGGGCAGGGGAGGGTAAGGAGGAGGAGGAGGAGGAAGAGGAGGAGGGGGGAGAAAGAGGAAGGAGGAAAAGGTCTTGCAATATTAGAAAAACGTGTAAAATAGATGTTACTTGAAATCTGAGCAGATAGACATTGATGGCTGTGTACAAAAACTTAATTGTGACGCTTTAAAATATTGCTACAAGTATAGGTGCTTTTACGTTGTGTACTCATAATCTTGTCGATATACTGTACAGCTTGATATTAATATCGGATGTGTCTGCTGAGTAGTAGTACAAGTATAGGCTGAGTGAAATTGGTTTAATTGGACTCAGTGGCATTAATGCTTCGAGAATCCAATATGAGTGTGGGAGGGTGGTGGTTCAATATGAGTGTTGGCTCTGAAATTCATCCTGATTGTTCATGCGCAGAGAGGAGTGACATAATTATTTTACTCTGTCTGCCTGTCTGGCAGTGAAACAAAATTGAAAATGATTCCAAACAGGAAACGTACTGTTTTTTATGGTGTGGACATCATAAAGGACACAAACAACAGGCACGAATAACTGATGTAACATAGTTAATAAGGTGGTGTAAAAGACTATGCATCAGTGGGGGTAAAATTCTGGAATTTGTTTTCGTACAACATATAATTTATTTAATTTTATTTTAATTGAATTACATACGTGAACACTGAGAAACATAAATCGTCTTTTTGTCAGTTTAAAAACCCTTCCGTTTTGCAGAACCTGGACAAAACATGCATGCCCTGAGGGCAGAGTAACTATAAGAAGAAGAAAAAAAAAGATGAGAATCAGCATTCATGCCGTCGTCATGCCATGAGGGTAGAATGACTGTTTTTAGATCCGGCAATCTGACAAATACGGTGGCGCATTGCCCTTTGTGGTTACCATCATGCCTGTTATGCAAAGTTCACGAACAAACCAAATGTAGATCGTGCTCAGAAACGCAAAGTAAGAGTTTAAAAGACTTTTCCCATGTTCTTTTTCTCAAGACTGCATGGGGTAGCGTGTTCTATGAACTCTCCAGGAATCTCTGCCAACAAAGGAGGTGGAGGTTATGATTTCACCCCTGTCTGTCTGTCTGTGAACAGGATATCTCAAAAAGTTGTTTCTCCAAAAAAATTCTGAGAAAATTGGGAGAGGTTGGGTGTGTGGCAAGGACGCATCGATTCGATTTTGCTGAAGATCCGAACCCAGACATGATAATATATTTTATTTAACAAGTGATTCTTCACCATTGAGAGAAAGGGCCAACAATGATATACTATATAGCATGATATTTCAAAAAGTTGTTGACTGATTATTATAAAACTTGGTGGATGAGTTGGGTAGATGACAAGAACAAGCCGATTCGATTTTGGTTCAGGTCCAGATCCAAATCCGGCCGATCAGTAGGATACCAAACATAAATGGTTCAGCATGATGGAGGTATGTGCTTTACCAAGTACTGTTCTAGTTCTTTTTTTTTTACATTATTAACTCCAGTGATGTAGCATTGCCGGACCGCACAGGAGCAGCGTTCCAGCACCCCAATCAATCCAAGGTGGAACTTATCTCCGCAGAACTTTAAAAACAAGAACCCCCCCCCCCCATGTTCACGATCGGTTGAGTTATTGTGCCTTGTCTGCTTTCATGGTCAAATAATCAGAGTCAAAGCTTGTGCCATAGCTTGGATATGTCAACATGTTGTACACTTTGTCTAAGGAGCGATATTATGACAAAGTACAGGTCATAGGTAACACAGGCCCATATGAATTGCTGAATAAAGCAAGGCCCAGAAGAATGACATCTCCTTCAATACTCTCGGATGTTTATCCAGCCCCAAAGCTTTATCTCGTTTCGTCAACTCCAAGAAAGACAGCAACTATTGTGAAAGACACCAACTAAGAAATAATGCCGGGAGACGAGATTCCCCTTTAACGTCCATCCGAGGGACGACACACACATTGATGAATAACCTTGCTTGTGAAACACCAAGATGACAGTTTATAGCTGGGTTGAGATTCGAACCCAGGCAAGATAGCTTAGAGGTGAGTGTGTGTACCTCTTGGCCATCCTTCCAGTGCTCAATTTACCTATAACACCTTGCCAAATGCTAATAATTGGTTTAATTGAATTATTTATCAAACAAGCAGTTTACAATCAATAGCTTAAAAAAAAAACTGTCTGTGTTGCAAGCAGCGAAGCAACAGATTTTGTTGTATGACCTTTGACCGCATGATGTAAATGGTTTAAGCGAATGCGGCTTGTTAGCATATCTGGTTCAACTTGAAAGTGCTTAAGCTTCTCAGCTTTAAAGTCCATAAAGCCAAAATGGTGTATTGCTGCAAGCTGTTAAAATAAAACCAAGAATGGTGCAAGCCTTTTCAATTTCCATGAGACCAACTTTTAGCATCTAAATGGGGTTGGTAAGTTAGACAGACTCACACAGAGTTTAAAAAAACCCACGCAGCACTTCGTACATGGCAATGAACAGTTCAGTGAAGACTCTTTTGAACAGAAACCAAAGATAATGTCATCTTATGCAACAAACGTACAATACAATACAACACAAATGTAAATTAAAGGGAAATGCTCTAGCAACAATATTTAAGTGAACCAGAAGGGCACTCTTCGACATCACCAGATTTGCCTCCACCCACATAAAAAAATATGGCTGTCGAACCACGTGACCGATGACGTCATTAATAAGTGTGGTGGTGGCAGCAACTGTATAAAGAACGACGGGTTGATGAGCACAATCAAGTAGTTGCAGGATAATACTCTGAAAACCTTTGCTGACCATATGTCTCCCTTTGTCTCTCCTCACCAAAGGTAATAGGCATCTTCACATCCATTGAGACCACTTTGTGCATCTTACTATTCCAGAAGAAAGTTTAGCACATGGTCATTCACAAGATCTCCACTGGATCATTGTCCAGCACATCGAGAACATACACAGCCTGAGGTACATACTAGTACTTTTGTTGAGACAGTGTCTCCAGTTAATAGTACCAGGCCATTTATATAGTCTAAGAACGGTGAAACAGCTACAGTAAGGGTGCAGCAACGTTACTTGCCAGGAGCCAATCACAATGCACCTAGCCTCGCACAGACAATCAGCAACATCTCACACTTGTCACCAAGCCACGTGAAGCATAGTTCATGCTTGCTTTGTCGAGGCATTTATCGATGTGAGTAATGAAAATGTTTTCATCCAAATCATTTTTCTTTATCCTGCATTGCCTGAATCCTTGGCTATTGGAATGGTAGCATTTTCAATTTTGTGCGACCATTGGTTTGGGAGAAGATGCAAAACTGACACACAGACATTGGATCTTATTCGGTTCGTTCTGCGAAATAAGCTCATAGAGAGGGTCCCGTTGTCTGGCCATCCATCCATGTGTAGGTATACATACGTCCATTACTATTTGCCTAAAACATCTTCTCCTCACAAACTACCTGATTGATATGGACCAAATTTGGTATGATGCATCAGTTCAGCAAGGTCTCATGGGGTTATGCTCCCCATCTGGATCTGCCCATTTAAAGGGGGTAAAAGGGGGGTTTTTCCTCCAATATTGGTATTTCCTTCAAAAATCTTCTCAGAAATTGCCCACCGGATCCAGACCAAACTGACCATATTGCATCATGACCATCCCTTCACCTTAAGCTGTGCTCCCCATGGCCATATCTCCTCTGGAAAGGGGACCACAGCCTCCCTCCCCTATCCGTAATATTCTCGAAAACACATTTTTCTCACAAACTACATGACCGATATGGACAAAATTGGTATGATACATAAGAAGAGTAATGTCTCATGGGGTTATCATCTCCATCCGGATCTGCCCCATATAAGAGACTGAAAAAGGGGGGGGGGGTGGTTTCGCCTCAAATTCAGGTAATTTATTTAAAAATATTCTCAGAAACTGACGGCCAGATGCAGACCAAACTCTTAATGCAACACAAGGACCATGCCATTAACTTAAGTTGTGATCCCCATGACCATACCACTTCAGGAATGGTGGCCATGGCCCCCTTCCCCTTAATCCCTCATTTTCACCCCACCTGTTGGGTAAATAACCCCCCATAGGGCTATGTTTATCAGAGTACAGTAGTACTCCATATAGGGGGTTGATACAGGAAAACAAATGGCCACTCATTAAAATGTGTACACAATGATAAGCTTATAGACAACTATAGAATGA
Organism: Eptatretus burgeri; assembly: GCF_056783735.1. Lineage (NCBI taxonomy): Eukaryota > Metazoa > Chordata > Myxini > Myxiniformes > Myxinidae > Eptatretus > Eptatretus burgeri. The sequence goes on along the minus strand of NC_140961.1, from coordinate 87,832,524 downwards.
AGTCATGAGCATTTAAAAGCATACTTTTTTTTCTCGAGTACTTTATGAACTAACAAGGCTTAAGAAGACGCCAAATACATCGCTAAAGTAGCACAACGAGAGATCACCAAATCGCCAATTTGTACTTCTTCTTCTTCTTCTGCTCTCAAAACAATGTAAAACTGTAGCCCCAGCTACCTCAATAACTGCTGAAGTGATACCAATGCGAGGAAGTTACTTTGTCTCTGGGCTAGTGCACACAACCCAAAATAAAAAAAAATAAAACATTAATAGTTTTATCAGGAAAAGAAATCGAATGTAAATGTGGACTCAACCACCCAGGCCAGGATCGTGGAAGGGGGGAAAATAGACAATGGACAAAACCATTCCAAAAACGATGCATATCCAAACCATCCCCCAAATCAACTGAAACAAGTGTGAAAACAATTTAATAACATCGATGGATTTAATCCATACCAAAATAACAAAATATACAAAACATTAAGGATTTAAAGTACATTTAAAAATTGCAGAAATGAGAAAAAAAAAACGTTTTAAAAAATGTAAAAAAAAGAGGGATGAAATCTCAAAAAAAACAAGCAAACAAGGGAGGAATGACACGACATTATGATGCCACAATACAACACCACAATCTTCTTCTGGTTTAGCATCATTACATCTTTTGACATTGTTCCATCACAATCCCACAACAAAAGTAAAATGTCAAAGATGTCATTATGGTAATCCATAAGAAGATTGTGGTGTCATATTGTGGCATCATAATGTGGTGTCATTCCTACCTTGTTTGGTCATTTTTTTGAGATTTCATCACTCTATTTTTACATTTTTTTCTTTTTTTTTCGTGGAGAAATAGTACTTATTTCGGTGTGGTATATTTTGATTGCTTGTATGACAACCAATCACTGAGTAATACAGTGCATAAACACATGACTATTGAACATTTCATATTAACACATGATATGTGATTCTACATGCCTCATGTTGGCATAATGGTTTGGGTGGTGGGCTTGGGATCTGAGGATCCTGAGTTCAAATCCCCCTCGGATGTTGAATTAATACCAGGTGGGGTTGTCTCTGCCTGTCATCCTTCTGAAGTCGGCAAAATGAGTGCCAGGTTGCTAGTATCATGTGTTGGAGTGGAGACCTGTCCAGGATTGCACCCAATAGCCAAAGAGACTGCTTTGGCAGCACCAGCGCTCTGCACATTGTATGATCCCAATTGATGAATTGATAAAATTCCATCATGTTGTTGAATTTTATAACCAGTATTTCATCTGTTTAGATAACTATTAATAAATATATATATATATATATATATATATATATATATATATATATATATATATATATATATATATATATATATACACATATACATATATTACAGAAAAGAAACACATGAATAGATAAATGCATGTATACATATTAATTTCTTTTGAAAATACACTGATATGAAATGGTCAATTAACTTGAAAGGGCAATTCAACCATTCCTTGCTCAACGGAGATTTCAGATTTCCTTCAAAGGTCATTAGAGGAACTCTTCCACACATCAATCATAAGTATGACATATGGAATGTTGCAAAGGATGGGTTTATGTGATTTTTCAGTCAATTGTTAAATAGAAAATCACACACTACCGCTTTGGTACATATGAATTTGTTACAAGATTCTTTATTCTGCTGCAGACGGATTTTGCAAAAACATTAACAAGCTTATGTGTTATTCAGTATTCTGCAGCTTTTCGTTATTCTGCACCATGACAATATTGGCATTCATGGCACTGTCCAATTTGTGTTTGATGAACATGGCTCAAACTGTAGCCTCCTACGTATTCGCTTTTTCAAATTTTATGTTGGAGTCAAATTTTGTGAGAATGGCAGCTCATTTTCTAGATTTTCCAAACTATTCTCATCCATTGCATGCACAAGATTTTAGGTTACATATACAGAAATTTAGCCCTTATTGTAAGAGAACGCACCTTTTTTGGTGTCATTGATATCGGTGGGAAATCTATCCTGGATAGATTTTATTGCCTGCTTAAAGAATGCTTAAAATGGTATATAAGTTTTATTATTTTGTATTTTGATCCTTTTTTGCACCAAATTCATCTAAATGGTGTTGGATTTATTGGTTCTTCAAAAGGACAGGTTAAACTTGGTGATAGCAGGTCATTATGTTTGATAAAATAAATACATAGTTAAGAAGAAACAAATAATACATAAAAAAATTCAATTATACTTGCAAAATGCATCCCAAAGATGAGTCGTTTAAATATCTGGCATAACATTTTTACCCTCAACAGAGGAGAGGGTATTGCATTTGTGTCTATTTGTTTGTCTGTTTGTCCACACAGAATGTGCTTATGAAGGCCACAAACGTCACCGCGTGATCGCCAGTAGTACACATTATCTCTTTTCAACCGAGTATCTCATAAATGTATATACAATTAGAATATGAGTATGTCTATAAAACCACAATAAACAAGTCTCGGCAAGGGTATGCAATCTTTGATTGCTCATTATAGTTTCATTTGTGGCAGATAGCTGGTACGTGGTAGTATGCTTGCCTCTCAGCTGTCTGTGGTTTGATTGTTGAGGAAAGTTTAAGTTTTTTTAAGGAACGTCAGGGGCTTCTACCACCTCCTTTCTGGTCTTGCAGTTTTTACCATTTCCTTTCTCTGCCTCCCACAACTCCTCTGCTCACCTCACCGAAAACTTTAGGTTTATGCAGGGTGCATGCAGTCTGGTGGTAACTCACTTCTGCTGAAACTCCCAAAATCAACATTCAACGCATACCTCGAGTAATTTGTTCTGATTTTCTCTTGCTTGTGGGAGCAACGTTTTGTCTCTTCAATTCCATTCTTCCCTCCAGTGGTTCAGGGTGGCTGTTCAGCAATACCTCAGGCTATGCCCCATCCAGACTCATGATCGTCTATTCCCTCATTAGCCCTCCACAGTGATTATGGAGGACACGTGTTCATCGTGGGATGATCAGTGGACAGGGAATGCCTGATGAGGAAGACCCCTACACTGCAAACATCCGACAACTTTCCCAGCCTTCGGATTATGGGCAAACTGGTTGGTTCCAAATGGTCACTTCACCCTCCCCATCCTCTCAGAAAATACTTTTACCCTTTTCTTCTCTTCCTTTTCTGTAATGCTGGAGTAGTAGCTTCCACCTCTCTGCTCCTGCTCCTCCGATTAGTAGAGAAGAATCTAGGGCCCATTTAATCAGCCTTAAATACAACAGACCCATAACAAGAAGGCACACCTCCACACAATGCAACAGCTGCCACGAATGGCTTCAACTAACATGCTCCAACCGAACAACAACCTCACACTACAATAAAAACTGGACATGTTAACAACTACCTCAGGTAACAAACACGACCTACCTTATTACCCCGAACCAGACACAATACATCCAACAACAACAAACAAACATAAGAATCCTCTTAACACACTACAATTAAATATCAATGGTATATTTAGGAAAAAAACTGAACTTAATCAATTTCTACACAAACAACATACACAAAGCTTTATTCCAAAAAATAAGAACACAAAATTCTCGAACTACTCTGCAGTTAGAACAGACAGACCATGTAGTGTGGGGGGGGGGGAGACTTGCTTTTGGTTTTGTAATATGTGAAAATACATTAGCTTTGGTTTAATGGGGTTTTCCCACCAGGGTTTTGAGAGTTTACCATGGTGGTTTAATAAAGAATTGACTCGGAATCCGAACGTCTCGGGTGGCTTTTATTCCAAGCTAAAAGAAATCCTCACCCTTGCATACAAAGCCATTTCTTTCACCAACATTACTCAAACTAAATTAAAAACAATATGGCTGCCAAATCACGTGACCAATGACGTCAACAATTTCTTTTCTGTGGACCATTTTATTCCAAGATGACCCTCAAAATATTTCATACTGATTGGATGTAGCGTTCTACGTATGCAATGATGACATCACAACAAAGGCACCAATGACGTCATAAAAATAAAAAATAAGAATCATATTCACCATGATGTGCACTTGCCATTTGGCAAGTTTCAATTTTTTTCTTGGTGTGGTTTTGGAGATACAGAGATCCAAAGATTTTCCTTTTTTCCAACATGGCTGCCAAACAACGTGACCTATGACGTCATAATTATCATTGAAATATTCTACATGAGGAGTCGCCACTATGGTGAAAAATTCATGTCAATCTGACAAGCGCTTGCAGAGAAAAACAAAGACACACTCTGTGCGGGCAAACAAACAGACAAACGGACGCAATCAGCTCTAATGACTGACACGACCATTGAAATAAACTCAGTTAAAACTACATCAGCCATCAAAACCTAAAATTCAATCAATATCTACATTCCACGGTCACTTTTGTCAGTATGATTATACTCCAAATTTACAAGCACTTGCAAATGCGCCCAATCTTATATTTCGGGGGGGGGGGGGGTTCCAATCGCAATAGTTCCACTTGGTTGATATCCCAATGAGAAAACCAAAATGGTCAGCAAATTCACAATCGTGTTCAATATTTAGCTGCACTAAATGATCACAAAAAATCTACCCGGATACTGCAATCCTACGACCAAACCCCAACCTCCCCAGACACAACTCTCCAAACACTAGAGCTGGCCGTTTTTTCTACCTGGAACACATCATGCAATTTCAAATCTGAACACCTGACCATACTTGCCATGCATCAGTGACATAAAAGCATAACTGCACGCCATTGTTAGTGCAAAATCCTGCCATTGTTAGTGCAAAATCTGTAAATCAAAAAGTCTTTCAAACATAATTTTCAAAATTAATTGAACGGGACTGAAAGGATGGTCTGGAGGTATGCAAACTCTCATCTCAGCTGTCATGCCTGGGTTCAAATCTTGGCCCAGCTTTCAACTGTCATCCTGGTGTTTCACAGGCAGTGTGATTTATCAATGTGTGTGCTCTCCCTTGTCTGGATAGTAAATGGGAATCCTGTCTGCCAGCATTCATTGGTGGATGTTAAAGATCCCATGATGTCCTTCATGACGAGTCGGCGAGCCATCGATGGCAACATGGCCAAATTCCAAATTCCTGTCCAATCTAGCAGGGGACATTGCATCAGTGGCACCTCTGCACCCTCAATCAACGATGCTACCCTGCCGCCTTGTGTGGCATAGGAACGAAGAAGACGCATTTCAATTCAAGTGGTAATTTCAAGGTTATTAATCACAAATGTGCTCTTGGATGCTGGATGCTGTGTTTAGGGAAATCTGAAAATACTGATGGAAATTAAGCTTCACGCACATGTGTGTGCATGTATGCACGCACACACGCACGCACGCATGCCACACCTCCTTTTAGCAATGGATGCAAAAATCTTGTACAATTTATTTTGCAGCCCAGGAACCAAAAAATAAATAATGAATTAGAACAGCCCAAAATGCTCCCACCCTCCCCCCCTACACCAATACAACAATTAATAGTAAATAACATGATAAAAGTTGATTTTAAACTTTGTGCAATCACAAGCCCAAGATATGACCTTCCCATCGCTGTGAAGAAGCAGCCAAACAAGATACCGTGTCTCTCGCAGGGGGAGTCTACCTCGAGCATTTGGCTTACATGTAAATATCGTTGCCACAAACTTTTTGTATTTTCGTTTCGTGAAGATGCCTTTTGCCAGAGCTGATAACCCTTGCTCTGTTAGTAATGATGCACAGCATCATCTTTCCAATTGCGGACATCCATTAAATAAATCACCAAGCCTGCCATGTTCATAGGCAGTACTCCTGCAAGGTTCAGAGTCCTCTTACTGGTAGCGATCATCGAGGGTTTGGGTAGCAGATGCCCATCAACAGTTCTTCCGGTCTTGCATTGGCCCACCCACATGGTCAGGAGTTTGCAGTGGACGCAGCTGCCTTTTTGGCAAGCGAAGAAAGCTCTCCAACTCTTTTGGTGTGCAGATGTTCACCAATTTCTGTTAGGTACTTTTCCTAGTATTTTCAGATTCTTTTTGAAGCTTTTTGAACCATTTTAGCGAATAATCGTTATATCACATGCACACTAAACTTTAGCACGACCCCAGTGGTCACTGTAGCCAGGCGTTCTGGGGTGGATTGCATCACTTTGAGAGCATTGTTTTGCTGGAAGAGCAACTGGACTTAATTTAGTCAAGGCAAAGAAACAAAGGTTATTCAACTTTACATCTTTTATTATCAAACTCTTGATGCAGATATATAACTTTTAGCATCGTTACCACCTGTATTAACAGACACAAACCACAGGGTTACGTAAAACAGTTCAACCCAGTCTTTCTCCAGAAATTAAGCACCTTAGCCACAAAAGAAAACACTTTGTAAAACCACAACCTCTCACAAAAACAATAACAACAAACACCCAATCTTAATAGCAACATCACCAAGCTAATACAACAATAAATCAACAAAACCACCAAAATCACGAATCACTGCTCACCTTCACTCTTTCATTCCTCTTTTTTCCTGCCTTTGCAATAAACTCCCTCACTCTGTTCAATCCCACTCTTCCCTCCAGGCCTTCAAAACAGCTGTTCACCACCACCTCTTATCGTCCCCCATCCAAATCCTCGATCTTTTCTACCCCGGTTAATCCACCCAAACCCACTTCCTTCAAATTCCCTGCTTTCCTTCCTGAAAGTCCCTGTAATGTCCATCTTGTATACCACATGTTACCCGCCCCATCCCTCTCCCTTCCACAGATCTCCTCATGTCTCTGTTTCCCACTGTTTTGTCCTTCCTACTCCCACCCCTCTTGTCTCATTTCCCCCTTACTGTGTGTTGTGTGTTCACTCTCATACGAGCCTCGACAAGGTATACCACCACCCCCCCTCCAAAAAAAAAAAAAAAAAAAAACTGGCAACAATACATCGAATCTTTAAATTTGAAAAATAAATCCAAACACCTTTTGGCAAACAATTAAAAACATTCATACATCCAACACTACCCCAAGCCCAACCACAATTCATGAAGCAATAACTCATGCAGCAAACACCATTCCTACTAATAAAGAAGCAGCTGACCTCTGTGTGAAATATTACTCACACGTAACCTATAGAACCACTTGCAGAAGCAACAAACGTATAATCAAAAAAAATAAATAAATAAAAACACACAAAATTACAATAAAGACTGATGAAGTTCCTCCTTTTACTTTCGAACAAATATCAGACACCATTAGAAAACTGCAGATCACAGATAAGTACAACTGACTGACTGCCATGCGTTGTTTTGTTAAAGTTTTTTTTTTTTTTTCCGATTGCTTACACACATTTTATAAAACCTTCAGCATGTTTTTCAAAATTCTTAACACCATATAATACTATGACTCAAACATCCAAGTTTTTCACAACTCTTAATACAGTTTCATTGGTTTACATCAGAAAATGAAATTTTAAGTCTCCTTTTCAATTTATAAAATCACAATCCTGAAGTTAAAAGCAAATTTCACATGTTATTGTCCTTTCAGCAAAACTCCTAATTCTTATTTCTTTGAGAAATACACACTCCTCATTATTGATAATTGCTTTTTAAACGTGTAAACCAGGTGATACTAAATTGAGAATCCTCTCCGCACTGTTTTGAAGGCTGGTTGTGCAAAACTACAGCAGTGTGTGAAAACATGGAGCAGGCAGTTCAACAGAAAGGACGTTGTGGTTGGGGTCATGGTCATGTTCACGTTTGCCATTCGGGGTGGTGGTTGCCGTGGTGGGCATGGTCTGGGTCGGAGCAGGGGTCAAGAACATGCAGATAGACCTTGGCTGTCTGCTGTTTCTAGTGAAATAAGGGCAACAACAGTTGACCACGTCATAAACAGAGGTATGGCCATGAGAGAAGCGGGGTTGATGGTTCAACCAAATCTAAAAAGGTGTACTATGTCAAACATCACCGACTATTCCGCACAGAGAACCAGTAAGTGTATTACATTCTGTACATGTGCTGTATAGAAAGTATATTCAGTGGACACTTCATTGTGCAGTGCATTGTCATATGACATGCATTGCCATACCACTGCAAGCTCTGTTTTCAGAATTGAGACAACAGACAACAATAAATGGCTATTGTTGAGCTTGTCAGAGCAAGGAATGAAATCTGCCTCAAAGAAATACAGCAGCATCTGATCACCGACAATTAAGTATTCCAGGGAATCAACAGTAAAAGAGTGACAACAATTGCTTGGGTTCTAAAAAGGCACCAAGTAACTATAAAACAAATCTACTTGGTGCCTTTTGAGAGGAACAGCCCACGAGTTAAGGAATTGCGAGCCCGATAGGTACAAGACTACCATATTTATACAGTACTGTGGTAACCACAATACACCATTGAAAATCATTTTATACTCTAACTAGTGTGGATCAGCTCACCTCGCCTCTGCACACATCCTTGTATAGATTGACAGCACAGATTTGCTGTTATCATGATTTACACCAATCATAATATAAACATTGCTTTTCTGCAAATTTATTTGCAATATTGGTGATATTATATTAATTTGATATTTGCAGCGTAAAAATGTCCAAGTGGTTTAAATGGTCAAGGGTCTAAGCTGTCTCACGTGTCTGAAGGGTGTAATAGGGGTATAAACAGCGTTAAGGTCTAAAAGGGTTATGGATAGTCTTAGGGGTCTTTAAGGTATTTGGGGTCGACAGAGTCTTTTTAGTCCTTGGGGACTTTTGGGTCGTCTGGATATTTTGGGTCTTCAGGGTGTTTTAGTCTTAAAGTCTTCAACGACCGAAGGGGTCTCAGCAGTCTAAAGTGTCGAAACATGCATTCCAATAGTACATAATTAATTAAATAGACGTATGTGTTGAAGTCAGGGTGCAACTGATGCTGAAACAGTATGTAATTAATAGACGTTCAAGCAGGACATAATTAATAAGCATACATACTTCACGGACTGATGAACGGCTTCACGGCTTCACAGACTGCTTCTCTTATTTATTTATATACTTTAAACAGTTCCTTTAGAAGGTGTGCACCCCCTTTCAAAATTTTCACCTTTTGTTGCCTTATCACCTGGAATTAAATTGCATTAAATCAGACTTTTTCCACCTATATTTACACATCATAACCCACAACTTCAAATTGAAAAACAAATTATATAAATTTCAGAAAATTAATTTAAAATATCAAAGTAGAATATCTTCAGAATGAGGCTACTGGAGGGGGGCAAAGGATGCTGCATGTGCGAGCATGCATGCACGTCGGCAGGCATTTGACAGGTAGATTGTGTGGGTTTTAAATGCTCTCACTCGGTTTATAAGGAACACAGTGGTTAAAAAGAAAATGCATGTTTATTGCCCTTCCATTCCTCTCACATTGCCTTCCCTTCCCTTCCATTCCCCTCACACCACATTCCCTTTGCCTCATGCCGACTTCCTCCCCCCCCTCACACTTACCTACTCCCAAACCTCCTCCCCTCCCCACCATGCATGGACATCTCCAGATGGTCTCCGCATGCTTTATTAATGTGCTGTTTTAACGTACCCCGTTTTGTTCAATCCTGTATTAACCCCCCCCCCCACCACAAGTCCCACTACCAAACGCAAGTCCAGAAACCGCTCCCCTCATGCTTACCTCCTCCTAAACTCCCTGCCCACTCCCCTCATCGTGCGTAGCTACGTTTGGTGAGGCGTCGCTCTCCCTACCCTTCCCACTTCCTCGCTCCCCCCCCCCTTTCCTAGCTCGATCCTCACCCCTCCTAGCTCCACCACCCATCCTTTCTCAATCCTCCTTCCCTCCTCCCTCCTTCCTCCTCCTCCTTTCTCGATCCCTGCCCCCCCCCCCCAAGAACGTATGGTCTGGAGGCAGATCCCACTTATTAGTGGGATACAAAATGTAAACTTTTCAGCTTGACAGAGCTATGAGCTATACTGAGTGCCGTTCTGGTTGAATTATAACAAGCATTATTGTCTGAGAGAATGTAGCATGAGGAGGACAATCCTTGAATGTACAATGGCGGAAAACTTTCTTCAAAATATTCAGACACTTATGTAAGTGAACTACAGCTTACTATAGTTGAATTCCCCCATGCATTATCATACCATATAATATAACACAGGATAACCTTAAATGTACAGTGGAGGAAAACTTCCTTTAAAATGTTCAAAATCTTTAATGCAATAAATACTACATTACATTGCTGTCACAAACCAATGAAAATAAGAAAAAGCTAATATCAAACGTTTCTTTTCATGTACTTTGGGAGCCTTAGGCTTGCTGAATCCTCTCGGTGGCACTCAACCTGGGCACAAATTGTTTGCATAATGTAATGGCAAAGGTTGAGCTTTCCAAGATTTTTCCTATCACACCTAAAATGGGCAATCTTATATTGCCTTTGCATCAGACAGGCTCAGTGTGTGGCTAATGAACACCGAAGTTTGTGGATTCCAAGACAATTCACGTTGCAGATAAGAAGAGGTAAAAAAGTAAAACATTTGAGAGTCAAGAAATTCTCTCTTACCCACTCATAAATTGGAGGGAGATCTCGGAGCCTTTAACACCGCAAGCAGAAATGCTCTGCCCTGGTCACATGTGCACTTGCTAATAATCATAATAAAGGAAAGTTTATCCTAGAATGTTGTAAAAGATGGTATAACTCGACTCAAAAAAAGAGCTTCATTTAACCCCTCCACCGCTATATATGATGCAAAGCTGAAATACGTTATGGTACATTATCTTAGTGGATCCTTGTATTTTCAAGAAATAATTGCTTGAAATTTATGAAAGGTGTCAGTGGATTTGTCTTTCAATACAATGAATGGTAAGTGCTTCCAGAAAAATTCCATTCCGTCGTCCCAACCATTGAAGCAATGACAACATGCAGCTCAGTGCCATCGTGAATAAGTGTATTTAATATCAGTTTAATATCAGTCAACTATCTTTGAGGACAACAATTTTTAAATGTGAGACCATGCATAACACACCATACTCGAAAATGACAATCTCACAGGTCTTGGTGTGATTGTTACCTTTAATATTGGCAGGTGCATTTATACTTATTAACCCAATACAGGGGGAATATTTTCGAAGGGATGAGCAAATGGATGTGTATGTTCTGATCCATAAATGAGAGGTAATGGGAGTTTCTGAAGACATATCTTAAGCTTTCTATTTCTGTTTGGCTGACTGCATCCAGCATTAACCAGTGCACTGCAATCATGGCATCCTTCTATTGTTGTACCTGCGTAAGATGGTGATCCTCAAAACAGCATCATGAGTGATTATGCTGCTGTTACACATCAAAAACCTTTCAGTCTCCAAAGACAACCTTCTATATCATCCTGCGATTAAAGTATTCTCTGTTAAGATGATGGTGTGCTGAGATGCAGTGGCCCCGCTATGATTTCGTTAAGTGTGACTACACTGGAGATCAAACCCAAATTAAAAAAGCAACACTGCTGATAAGAAGCCACCAAGCTATCATGCTACCCTACCGGGCTGCCCCCTGCACCTGTCTCTTGATAAGAAGCCAAGGTACAAAGCATGCTGCATTTTCAACACAGACAGGTTGGAGGTCTCACATCTGCTTACTCTGTCACACATCCATCACACTTCCAACGGGAAAACAACACCTTGTCCAACACTTTGCTTGGCTATCATGATTGTTCTCTTCGTCACAGTTGGTGTAATTACCCCCAACCACCTTTGTCTTGGCAAGTCCATCAATTTACTTGTCTGTAAGTCAGTAGCTCACCACCTTTTCATGTCAAACTTTCAAACCTGTTATGTGTGCTATCAGTATATTCTCATTCATCTGGTTTGTCTGTTTCACGTATGCCTGTTCTTCATCATTCCAATACAAACTAGAATGGTACTCGGTCAAGCACATACCATCGCCACACTGAACAGTTTGCGTTTTGTATCCAATGATAGGTCGGATCTGAATCCGGACCTGAACAAAAATCGAATCGACTTGTTCTTGTCACCTAACCAACTCATCCACCTAGTTTTGTCATAACTTGTCCACAACTTTTTGAATTTTCTTGCTCTATATCATTGTTGGCCCCATCTCTCAATGGTAAAGAATCACTTAAAAATAAAAAAAATTAATCGTATCCAGATCCGTATTCGGATGTTCTCCAAAATCGAATCCACTCGTCCTTGTCAGCACCCAACCTGTCCACCAAGTTTCATTCAAATCCGTCCACAACTTTTTGAGATATCCTGCTCACAGACAAACAAACACAGAGACAGAGACAGACAGACAGACATGGGTAAAAAACAGGCAGACGGACATTGGTAACCTCCGTCCACCTTTAGCGGTGGAGGTAATGGTGAAGGTAATAAGGCAAGAGTTCAACTCGTATCCACTATTTCCTGAGTCTTCCACAAGCTACACTATCTATATAGCAAAACAAATTGCCCTGGGGAAGTATTAAGGATAGAAATCAAGTATGGAGAGATGTTTGTCCATTTTGGTCTGCCATTATCCGTTGGTCCTTGCAACAGCTAATGCCAGCACAATACCTGGTACTCTGTGAAAAATAGTTCTGTATTTCTCTCGGTATTCAAGTCATCTCCTAGGCAACACCTTGAGTGTATGCCTCTCACCATCAGCTCACCAGGATTCCAAGTGCCAATAATGTTTCGCATGACTACTCCCAACTTTTCAACAGTCCTCAAAATGATGGTAAAGTCAGAACCAATCTTTCCCCAGCAAAGTTTCATTATAGGTCATGCGTGCTGCAAAGGTTAACATCAAACAAGGCCGTCTCTCTGGGCACCACGACAAAGCTTTGACACACACACACACACACACACACACACACACACACACACACACACACACACACACACACACACACACACACACACACACACACACACACACACACACACACACACACACACACACACCTTTTTTAAAATGAGTTTTTTTATGCATGTTACATTTACCTTTTCATTAAGTTTGCTTAAGACGTCCCACCAGTCAGAATTTCTCCATCATGAAATGCTGCCATGCACTAGGAATTTGTGCATATTAAAACGACAAACCACACAATAATTGTATGTATTGTAAAGACAATAATTGTATTGCTCCAATGTTACACTATCCTGAATGGAAATTCGTCCTGGGATCAAATGATAATTTAATCAGATTGCTTGAGAAATTAAAGGAAATTTTTGCAGCAATATTAAAGCGTCATCGGCTTGAGGCCAAAATAATAATAATAATAATAATAATAATAATAATAATAATTATCATCATCATTGTTGCCATCGGTAGCTGATGACAGCGTTCTAATGTGACATGCAAGAAGTCTGGGAAGGGAAGTTGGATTTGTCTATAGTGCAGAAGTTCCTGCCCAGATAACAACCACACTCTACGAGAGGAAGCAGTGTAACCTGGAATTACATATTCAAGAATACCAGACCAATTGCTACCACCCACACTTTAGACCAAAATTTGTAGTTTGTTCAGGGTACCGGTGATAATTTGCCTAATCTTTACGAAAGACAGCATGGATTATTTTACATCCATCAAAGACAGATGTTTGCTAGACAGGTCCTCTGCTGCCCAAACAACCTTCCAATGGATTGTGCTGACATGGATGTATTCCTGCCTGGAAAATAGGGATACACCCAAATGTGACCTGCATGCACAGCACCAGAGTGACGGTTTATAACTGGGTGCAGATTCAAACACAGGCTAGACAGGTCAAAAGCAAGTGGCATACCTCAAGCTATCCTATCAGCCCAAGGCTGAAATAAGATACGTGTATCAGCATTGTGTGGTCATACTTACTTTATATCTATATATTACTAAAACTCTCATCTTGTATGTATGTATGTATGTATGTATGTATGTATGTTCCCGAAATACAGCCAAAATGTTACACGATAGCGCAAAAATTTTCAGCCCACCCGACTCACCATTCACCTGTGATGTGCCCGCAGTTCGTTAAAATCGGTCGTTTCATTAAAATCGGGCAACTATAAAAAAAATATTAAAAAATCAATTCCCGATTCAGTCATGTACTCTTCGAGATTATTTGATCAATGCAAACAACCTCAGCGGTATAGTTCGCTGGAGCTATCTTTTTTTTTTTTAATGATTATTTTATCAACCACTGTCACAACGGGAACCCAACAGGTTCACGGGTCATCTAGTAACATATAAAACTGGTTCTACTCATCTACCACAATTCCAATTTTTAGCATTTGTTGGTATTCAAATAATGTGTTTTTTTCACTCCGTAAGAGGTCAGTCCAGCTCGAGGCTGCATGTGATCAGCACAGACTCTATCGACATTCACTTTACTTTAAAGAGAAAACATTTTCCTTCATCCTTCTTGCCAATTTCAATATATTTTAATTATTAGCATACTAAAATGCACAATTCGTATCTGTCTGTCTGTCTTTTTAGCCATGATACACTCGGTCATTACTTATCCAATCTCAACCAAACTTGACATGACGACAAAGGGGCAAACAATGAAGGTTGTAGCGACTTCATTTGCCCACATCCCAAGGGGGTTTTTCACCTTGGGCGAAAGCCGTGTTAAGGTGTATATCCGTGTGAAGATAGCTAATTGTGACATTTTTCCAAAGCCACTTCTCATAACAAGAATAACAAGAAAGAAGAATTAGGGATTGCAGACCCTCATCAGGACTTGTTTGGTGTGGTGTATTTCGTGTGGCAAATAAATGGAAGGATGTACGAAATGAAAGGTCGTTGATTGCAAATGAAAGATCTAAATTAATGATCTAGTTGTAAATATGTAAAGGTCAATGGTCTAAAAAGTTGGAAAGGCCAAATGGCCTGAAGTTCTAAAGGGTGGAAGATCGAAAGGTTTGAAAATGTTTAAATGGGTCTAAAGGGTCAAAATGTACTTTGTTCTCCACAACTTTTTGAACATTTCAAGTTGATTTTGGGTCTAAAAACAAAGGGTCTTACAAGGCTGAAGGGGTCGAAAGAGTGTAATTTAAGGTTTAAAGGGTTGGAATTGTCTGAAGGGGTGTAAAGTGTCTACAAATGATCTAAAGGTCAAAGGGGTCTTCAGGGTATTAAAGCAGGATGAGGCCTCCTTACTCCATGGATCTGTCTCCACTCGACGACTAAAAATGAGTGAGGGGACGAGAGGGTTGCACGGGGGGGGGGGGAGGTGTGGGGGGTGGTGGTGGAGGTCCCTCAAAACTAAGGTCTACAACAACAACCCAGAGTTGATAAATACCATTAGACAGGAACACAGACGCTACATTACCAGCTCGAGTTCTCAGCCCAGTCATCAACAACTTCAGTGTCGGTGTGGCAGCTGTTATCCAGAAGCGTGCTGCTTGGATTGAGCACTTACATCAGCTACTAATGATATTACTCCTTATTGCTTGTTGTAGCATTTTTTTGCGATAACAAACAAAAGCTTGATGAATTATGTGTATTATTAGACAACAAGAATGACCACACTGTGGTGACAACCTGCAACACAAAAAAAAAAAAATATTTTTTGCCTCCTTTGTCCACTCAAATCCCTCATCCTTGCTGTTGGAATGCATTATACAATTAATCTCTGATGGTCTTCATGTTTTGGTTCAATATCAATTATGAGACTGACGGACAGCTGGGTCTGGTTTCAGACAATGAAAAATGTCAAGAGTAGTGCTGAGAAGATGAGATATCACCTCTTCCCCTGCCTACGATCATGTGTGTGAAAATATTTTTGTTAGCAGATTAACACACATGAAAACGAGAAGGGCAATCGATAGAGCGCATACCTCCACCATGTCATGCCTGATCCAAGGGAACATATCTGGCCCAAAATATTTTTGAAATATCGTGCAATATATCGTTTTTTGGCCCGATCTCTCAATGGTGAAGAATCACTTAAAAATTATCAGATCCAGATCTGGATTCAGATATTCACCAAAATTGAACCAATTCTTCCTTGTGACACACCCAACGTGTCCACCAACTTTTGTCCGAATCCGTCCCCATCTTTTTGAGACATCCTGCTATATATCATTTTTGGCCCTCTCTCTCTCTCAATGGTGAAGAGTCATTAAAAAACATTCTAGAAGTCGGATCTGGATCCGGATCTTCAACCAAATCTAAAGAGTTTGTCCTTGTCACACACTCAACCTGCCCACCAAATTTCATCCAGATCCGACCACAACTTTTTGAGATATCCTGCACACAAACAGACAGACAGCCAAACAAACAAACAAACAAATGAAAAAATAATTCCTAGAGCGATAGTTGGCGAAATTGAAAAGGCATTCGGTAGTGCACATACCTCCGCCAGGCTGAATAGTTTACAAATTGTATCCTACTGATAGGCTGGATCTGAATCCGATCTGAATGAATGAATCCATCTTTAACTTTTTGAGATATTGTGCTATTTATCATTTTTGGCCTTCTCTCTCAAATGGTGAAGAATGACTGAAAAAATTCTCAGACCGGGATCCGGATTCGGATCTTCATCAAAATTAAGCGTTGTTGTCCTTGGCAGGTCACCTATACACACAAAATGTTTGGAATAATTGCTTGAAAACTGTGGTCAAAATTATGTGACAAACAAACAGACAAAGAGACAGACAGACACAGACAAACATGACAGACCAACATAATTGGCGAAAAAATTTTGTCGCAAACAAACAGACAGATAGGGGTGAAAACATAACCCCCTTCACCTTCAGTGGCGGAGGTAATTATCACATATGAGGGGAAGATGGTATATTTGGCTGACCTGGCATGAGTTAAATGGTATGCGAGTTATACACAATGGAGATATGTGTATCTTCAGATGCTCATACTAATGGCATAACTCCAAAATAAACAATCGCAAAGGGCAATAACCCCAAAAGGAATAATACAAATCAGATGATGAGAAGGGCATGGAATCTTCAGATGGTGACGCAAGTAAATTTGGCAGGATAATGATAGTGGTGTGTGGAAAATAGTTACGAATCTGGCAGTCATGAGCACTCAACATTCAGGTCCCCGTAGCTCAGTTATTTCGTTAAGTAAATGTGGATAGATAGCTCCCTTTCCCCTATGTCTAATGGGAATTAAGTGTACGTGCACTGTGAAGTTATTTTATAGATAGGATTTTTATCCCCAACAACGATTATGACAACGACACTCTGCTTGCGGCATTCTTCTCATGCTCGCCGGCATGCAGGCGTGTGCGTGGGTGGAATTCCATATCCTAGGCGGTGTGGATTTCGCACCAAATATGGTAACGAAGCGTTTCGTTCTGGCTTGGCGCCAAATAAGGGTATGCGTCATTTTCCGCCCAATGGGCGACGCGCGGACCAAAGCAGGGGCGGTCCTTCTCAGGAATGCGGAGCCGCGACACGCCATGCACCCAATGAGAGCAAGCGACGGGGAAGCGGACCGCACCCCAATAACGACGGAAAAATATTGATGAGCACGTCCCTTCTGCTCGAGCGTGTCTTCTGCCTGAGTCTGTGGCTGACTGCATCCCGCGCATCCGAGGGTCTCGTCTGGCACATTACAACAAGCGGTCGACCATCTCATCACTGGAGATCACCTCGTCTCGCCTCCTCTGGGTTCGGCTGCCCTGGTCTGTTTCTTTGGCGACTGGTGCTCCGTGAAGGAGCGGTCGTCCAGCCGCATGAACGCGGCCAGGTAGCCAGCACGTTCTCTTGCCTCAGCTCGTCTTCCCACCGAGCTGAAGAGGCAATAAAGACCTCGAGGTCCATCTCTTCCTGGGTATTTGTATGTGCGTGTGTGTGCCCATGGGCCCTGTCTTTAAGTAGAATTGTTTAAGGAATTGCCTGTATATTTGATACCCTTCTTTATTCGGATAACTCTGCCCTTACATGGTCCCCTCGTCCCCCGATTATTGTTAATAAATTCCCCTCTTGTTGAATGTACCAGCTCTTTCTTTGTCATTTCTGCCATTGGTTTGCTATGGTGCGTATTGGGGGTTAGGAAGCTCGTTGTTGCCGTAATTGTTGATTAGGACTGACAGGCCTCGGTAACCATCTGCTCGGGTTACACAAAGTTCGAGCATGGTAATGGCTCGTCCCGCTCGAGGCCTGCCGAGGGTGTGAATTCCCAGGTAGCTTGCCGCGTGGGTACGTTTTTTTGAACGTACGTCATCCAATGTGTGATCCAAGGGTACGTCATCCGAATCCGTCAACAACTATTTGAGATAACATGCAATGTCGTTTTTCGCCCCATCTCTCAATGGTGAAGAATAAGTTAAAATTTAAATAATCTTCGTATGAAGATCTGGATTCGGATCTTCACTAAAATTGAATAAATTCTTCTTGGTGCATTCCAAACCTGTCCATCAAGTTTCGTGTGCATCCATCTTTAACTTTTTGAGATATTGCACGATATATTGTTTTGGCCTTCTCTCTCAATAGTGAAGAATCACTGAATATTTATATCAACGTATTTATATCAATGTAAATAACAATATTTAACATCAATGTATTGAAGTTTGGCAATTAACCCTACCCCACGCGGTCAAATTATTGGCGATTCATGATGCTGTAAGGGACCCATGCTTTTCGGATTTATCCGAGGGTCACGACCTAAATTCCGGTGTGTCCGGTGGGGCCGACTCTCCTGCCTCTCCTAGCGGTCATGCTCGCCACCGATACCCGGGCCCACAACAATACGAGCAGATCCATTCCACTGAACATCATCGCCACCTCATTCCAGGCATGTAATCCCAATCCATTAACCACTCTCATTCACATCACTTGTAGGAATGAGACGAGAAAAATAAAAAATAAATGCAACACAGCATCACATGTTACAATTTCCCCCAATTTATTTCACATTGGATTTACGAGGGGCAGTCAATAAGTAACCTTAAAATAGTGATATAAATTCGAGAATGTGATGTGTGTAGTTGTAGACAACATATGTTATATCTATGGGTAAGACTCATGTTTTGTCTGTTTCAGATCTGGCAACATTGAGCGTATGACATCAGTAGAGCAGTTCCAAGATGGCGGTTCCCTTGGAAGCATGCACCAGGGAGGAGCAACATTCTGTTATCCATTTCTTGGGAAGTGAGAATGTGAATCCCAGTGAAATCAAACGCAGAATAAAAATGCAATATGGTGACGCATATTTATCGATGCAGCAGTTGTATGACTGGGACAGGAAGTTTAAAAGTGGAGTGTCCAGTGTGGCAGATGCTGCTCGCTCAGGCCGGCCTCACACAACCGATGCAATAGAAATTGTTGAAACAATTTGCACTGTTGTTGTTGAAACAATGTTGTTGTTGAAACATTGTTGAAACAATGTTGAAACAATGCAATAGAAACAGCAGACACAACCGATGCAATAGAAATAGAAATGGAGGAGTTGAGCACATGGACATGTGAATCATTTTCCTGATGACATGTGGCTCGTTTTCCTGACGCTGATCCTGCTCACCAGATTTTCTCAGCAAGGGGACCTCGTGAGTTGAGGAGGCCAATGAGCCGTCCATGTACCTCGTGGTTGCAGCACGTTGATCAGCATCTTAAGGAGATGGGGATGGCCAGACGGAGGCCCCTGGAGTACCGGCGGAAAGTGGACGCAACGATGCGCTGCTCCAGTGCTTGCTCCCATACCTAACCTGACCTAACCTGAGTTGAGTGTGTGCCAAGGGAAAACCATCACATTATGCTGGATGAAGTGGTCTCCTTAATGAAAATTAGCCATGGTTACAGCACCACTATAAGGACGTGGGATTGGTGTCTAGTCAGTGTTCAACTCCAGTTCGTAGTCGTTCCAGCATGGTATCCACTTCATGTGTGAACAATGACATCAATATTTACTACTTTATAATCTGCATCCTCGGTAGCAGTGTTGATGCACCATAGTCATAGTCATAGTCAGTTGAAAGCATGAAAAAAACAAGACAATGTTAGTTGGATGCCCCCCCCCCCCGAAAAAAAATACATATAAAAATCAGCATCCAAAGGATAATCAGCCCATTTTTTGTTTAATCAGTAATCAGTTATAGTCAAATTTTCGATTCAGCCCAGCACGAGTATATACTAGCAGGAACCTGCAGAACATCTGCACAAAATGTGACTTCAAGTCCTCAATCCTCCCCCCCCCCCACTCCCAAACCACAAGGACAATCCGCTCCCCACCCAATCCAAAGGCATCAATGTCCTCCCCATTCCAAAACCCCTCCACACCACAACTCAACAATCCCCCCCCAACCAAAAGTCCTCAACCCTCACCCTTTCACTGACCTCCTCCTCCCAACTTGGTCACAGATTTGCTTTCCCTCTCTCCACCCCCCACCCCAAACCTTAATCCTCACCCTACCCCAACCATAAGGCATCTATCCCCTCCCCACTTCAAGACTTCACACCCCATCCCCACCACAACTCAAGCCCCCCCACCCACCCAAAACCTCAAACTCCCCCCACAACTCTGCTCCATCTTTGCTCCCCTCCCTGACCCCCTCCTAAACCCAACTCTGTCCTCCTCTCCTCCTTCTCATATAAGCAGACAGGTATTCCCCATGTCAATCATTACATATTTCTTCATTAGCTCATCAAAATATTTAACTATTTCCTCTCCCCAGGCATGCTGTCACCGATTTCACAAAAACTGTGAACGAGACAGCTCCAAGATGATAAGGCTCATCACGGTCATCTGTCCAACTCAATCCCATGAGATATGTGGAAACCCCGTGGAATTGCAACTCTCAAGTGACCATGAGCAGGCCACTTGTGCCAATAAACTATCCAAAACCAGTTTTCTTTCTGATGAATATGTCATATATATATATATATATATATATATATATATATATATATATATATATATATATATATATATATATATATATACATATATATATACACACAGCGTAAAAAAAAAAAATGATGATGGATATTTTCTTTCTAAATCTCACGAGATTCCCAGAAGACCACGGACAAAGACGTTCATAATGACATGGGCTTTATGGTCCCTGGTCGAGTTGTTTAACCAGGGGTCCAAGAGATACGGCAAACGTAAGAGTGTAAATTTTTTACCCTCGTCAAAGGAGAGGGCATTGCATTTTGGTCCATTTGTTTGTCTGTTTTTCTTTATCTGTTTATCTGTTTGTCCGCACAGAACTTTCATGTTTTTCTCTGCAACTGCTTGTCAGATTGAGACAAAACTTTCACCATTGGTGTGAATACTCATGTAAAATGTTTTTATGATAATCATGACATCATAGGTCATGTGGTGTGGCAGTCATATTGGAAAAACGGAAAAGACTTTGGACCTCTGTATCTCTGAACCCGCATGAAGGAAAACACGTTCGAATTGCGAACATACCCCATGGGAGTTCATTTGTACTACTCTCAGGTGAGCAATAGCATGGACGACAGATCGTTTTGAAACTTGGTAAGATTTTCATCGCATCAGAAAAAGAAACCAGAACACCTCACAAGAGTGAGGCCAGTTTCATATCATCATTTGCGACTTAATTTTGCATTGGGCATCATCCAGAGCTTGTTTTGTTTCATAACAATTTTAAGAACATGGGCCAAAAGGGCCATTTCTCGGCCTAAAGGGCCGGAATTGCACTTTGGGCTCAGTTAATGCCCGTGGAATGGTCTCTAGAATATACCTGTCAAGGTTGGTTCGGTTCTGTCCACTAATAACCGAGAAATAACAATTTTATGAAATGGGCCGAAAGGGCCGTTTCTCGGCCCAAAGAGCCACAATCGCACTTTGGGCTCAGTTAATGCCTGGGGAATGGTCTCTGGAATAAACCTGTCAAGTTTGGTTCGGATCCGTTTAAGAACAACCGAGAAATAGCAATTTTTAAAAACATGGGCCGAGAGGGCCGTTTGTTGGCCCAAAGGGCCATAATCTCACTTTGGGCTCAGTTAATGCCTGCAGAGTGACGTCAAGAATATATTTGTCAAATTTGGTTTGGTTCCGTTTACAAACAACCGAGAAATAGCAATTTTAAGAAAATGGACTGAAAGGGCCATTTCTCGGGCAAAAGGGCGGGAATCGCACTTTGGATTAAGTTATTGCCTGGGGAATGGTCTCCAGAATATACCTGTCAAGTTTGGTTTGGTTCCATACACTAATAACCGAGAAATAACAATTTTAAGAAAATTGGTCGAAAGGGCCGTTTCTCAGCCCAAAGGGCCAGAATTGCACTTTGGGCTCAGTTAATGCCTGGGGAATGGTCGCTAGAATATAGCCGTCAAGTTTGTTTCGGTTCCGTCCAATCATAACCAAGAAATAACAATTTTAAGAAAATCTAAATAGATCTAAATAGGGAGACGAAATCTAAATCTAATTGAGGTGCCTCCATACAGACTTAAAGACAGACAAGGGGAAAATGAACCGAAGAAAAATCCCTCCCTTGTTACTTATTGACTATCGTAAGTACCAGTCAATGACTGCTTGTTTGTTTGTCTGTCTGTCTGTTAGCAACTTTACGGAAAAACGGCTTTAGCAAACACTATCAAATTTAATCCACAGGTGGGCAATGAAACTTGGACGACCCCATTAACTTTTGGGTCCAATTGGATCAAAGGTCAAAGTCAAGGTCATGAAAAGATCAAAATCGTTTTTCGCTCATAACTTCATCAAAAATGATCTGATTTACTTCAAACTAAGCTTATAGTGAACCTTATTCTATTTGTCACTTATAATCCTACCCATTCCTATAGTGAAAAATGCATATTTGTGAAGATCGGTAGGGTCCGAAGTTTTGGGGGTCATGGTCGTCGGTCAAAATTACAAATTTTCCATTAAAACTAAAACATGGTTACGAAAATACAACTTTACGGGAAAACGCCCAGCTCAAACACTGTCAAATTGTATCCACTGGTGGGCAATGATCCTCGGCCGACCCCATTAACCTTTGGGTCCAATTAGGTCAAAGGTCAAGGTCAGGTCACGAAAAGGTCAAAATCGTTTTTCGCTCATAACTTCGTAAAAAATGGTTTAATTGACTTCAAACTAAGACTAAAATATTCCTTATTCTATTCCTTATAATCAACATTCAGGTTAAGGATGTACCAAATTTAAATTTGATCTCGAAAATAACTTTATGCCTTAAATGGGCGGGATTTGTTGTGCCTGGCACTACTTGTTTATTATGTGATTAGAATGCCATGTCGTGGTAGAAGGATGTATTAAGCTGCTTTATATACCTTAACATGACGTGCATTTAAAACATGGGAATTCTAAATGAGTTTTTGTAGTTAATTAGCCTAATCAACTCAGAAGGTTATGACGATTATTTTGGTGTCTCACATTCCACATCAGAACACTCGTTCTCGTGGAACTTCACAAAAAACATGCCACACACACACCCCATCCACTTATTGCAGAGTCTTAATGGGTCTACACTTCACAGGATCTACAGGATCTGAGGGTGTTATGAGTTTTTGGGGTCAACTAGGTCTTTGAGGTCCTCTGGTCCTTTTGGGTCCTCTTTTGGGTCGTATGGGTCTTTGGAGTCTTTTGGGTCCTCTGGGTTTTTTGGGGTCTTCAGGGTCTTCGGAGTCTTTTGGGTCCTTGGGGAGCTTTATATATATATACATGAATCTCTTTCGAACCATTGACTGACTCATTCACTGACTGACTCACTGACTGATATTGAAGATCGGGACCTTCGGAGTGATGTAGAAAGCTGAAATGTTGCATGCTTTTGGATATCAAAGCCAGTAAACTGGAAAAAAAAATCACAGAATCATCGGACAACATCCTTCAATGAAAATATAAATAAATGAAAAAACAATGCAGGTAAGTGACCTGAGACAATGGGAAAGCACAATAATTTTGGGTGCCAATGGACATCGAAGCCAATACACCAGGAAAGAAATTACAGAACCATCAGAAAGCATCCGTAAATGCAAAGATTAATGAATGAAAAAAAAAAATGAAAAAATCAAATGCAGATGAGCGACCTGAGACAACGGGGAAGCACAGTTCGTATACCTACACAATGTGCAAGGTCACCCCCTGGTATATATATATATATATATATATATATATATATATATATATATATATATATATATATATATATATATATATATATATATATATATATATATATATATATATATATATATATATATATATATATATCTTTCTAACCAACTACTGGCTGACACTCACTGGCTGATATTAAAGATCGGTAACTTCTGGGTGACCAAGAAAGCTTAAATTTTGCATGCCGATGGGCATCAAAGCCGGTACACCGGTAAATTTCACAGAATCATCAGATAACATCCATAAATGAAAACATGAATAAATGGAAAAAAAAATTAAATGCAGGTTTGTGATCCGTGACAATGGGGAAGCACGGTAATTTGATGCGCTGACGGACATCGAAGCCACGACACCAGGAAAAATCACAGAACCATTGAAAAGCAACTGTAAATGAAAATATAAATAAAATATAAATAAATAAATAAATGGA
>NC_140961.1:87720622-87805622 GCF_056783735.1 Eptatretus burgeri | reverse complement strand
ACAACCACCGCTTCACCACAACCGCCACGACCTTCACGCACACCTCACAACCGTAGCATCGCCACCGTTCTTGCCCCGCTGTAGGTACCAGTGTTGCGGTCTTCGCGCCCGCCGGCGTGCGAACGGCCACGTAACTCGAAAAACGACACACGCCCACTTTTTGCCGTCCAATCGGTGGGCGAGGGGCGATTTGGCCCCGCCTCCAGAACGATCGATATATGCAAATTTGTGGATCAAAAAGCCTTCACGCCCACTTTTTCTCGGGCCAATGGGGAGCGAGGTGAAAGGTCAAAGGGAGGGGGTCAAAGGCGAAGTTACGGGGGGATAAAAGGACGGTGTTCGTCAGTCAGAAGAGAGTCGCGAAGGAGAACGAAGAGAGAGAACGAGAAGGAGTCGAAAACGAGAAGGAGTCGGGAACGAGAACGGAGGGAGAGTCGCAAACGAGAACGAAAGAAGTCTGGAGCCCGAAGCCTGCAGTGGCTGGAGAAGCTGAAGAGAGTCGGACGAGGGGGTGCTCGCGTCGGTGCCAGGAGCTGCACGCCCGAGGGAGGCCGGCAGCGCGACCTGGCCGAGGTGGAGACGCACACCAGGGATAATAAAGATCCTCTATACCCCGAGCATCAGCAACCCCCTCCTGTTTCCCCCCCGCGCTGAGATAGTGCGACCAAGGGGGCCCCGTTCCCACCCCCAGCCAGGCACTGTCCACGAGGCCCGCGGGTTGCGGGGCCATCGCCGCTCCGCGTCTCATCACCAGATGGGTAGGCCCGACCCGGTCTCGGCCTCAGGCCTGCCCCATTCTTGGGGATTTCTTTCCTTGGTTTTGGGTATGTGTTGTCGGCGCCGTCTGTGAAGTAGAATTGTATAAGTGTTGCCGTGTGCTCGGTAGTCGGTATTAGCTCTGCACTGTGTTTTCACTTTTATGTTTGCTTTTGTGTAAATGGAATTGTGTTTTCTTTTTCTGTGCATTTGGTGGAATTGTATTTGTGTGCTTCCCGTGTGCCGAGAATAAATGTGCTTTATTGTTGAACTGTTACCCGCTTCGCTTCGTCATTTCCTCCATTGAATCCCCATCTTGCTTCACGTAAAGGGTTGGTAGTGGGCTGAATACGCCCGATAATTAATCGAACCGTCGAGGTCGACGATAACACCGCTCGGTTATTCTGATAGTACGGAACGGGTCGCTTAAGTGGCCCGTGTCCGAAGTCGACCTGCGGCGAGGTGCGATCGCCCGGTCTACCCTCCGCGTGGGTACTTAGGTAGTTCGAATTTGGCGAGCAACCCTATCCCACGCGGGGCTGATTGGCTCGATCGCGGTGAGACCGAAAGGTCCACCCGTGACTGGTTCCCGGCGTTAGTCCGAGAGGGTCACGACTGGATTGTCCGTCCGGTGGGCGACGTGCCGCGATTCGAGTTACGTGGCCGTTCGCACGCCGGCGGGCGCGAAGACCGCAACACTGGTGTCAGGTCGTGCGATACAAATTCATCGCCCTCCTCGCGGCACTGGTATCGGAGAACAGGAAAACGGGCTCTCCTGTCTCCGGCTAAATTCACGGGAATCGGTCCAGGGGTGAGAGAAGCGACCCCCGATTCCCTCCAAATTACGAGCGAGCAAATTAACCCTTCACGAGAAGCAAGATGGCGTCTCAAGGCGAGCGGGTGCCGGGTGGATTAGGTATGTGTAATAGTAATGTAGAATCCATGGTCCAGGATGGAATCCCCGAGCAGGAAATGTTGTTTGTGCAGGAACACGGACTCGCCCAACTGAACCCAGGGCCCGAGGTGGGTGCGGCAGCGGCCGCGGTGTATGACACCTCCCCCCCCCCTCTCCACCAAGACCCTTCCCCAACCCCTGCCGAAACGGCTCACTTGAGTGCATCCGACATGGCCCAGCTATTCACCATGCTGGCACAAATGAATGCGGCAATGACAAATGAAATAAAAAACGAAATGAAAGACATGAACAAACAAATAAACGAAAAGATGGATACATTCACAAACGAAATAAAACGCATGAAAACTAAAATGGAAACGAACATGAAGGAAGAAACGAGAAAGCTACGAGGTGAGACGCAGAAGATGGGCCGATGCCTGCAGGCGGGCATGAAGGCCGTGAGCAGGGAACTTAAAATGGCGACTCCACGTGTCGGAACAAACGAGCTGGAAGGGGGTGCAACGGCTGACAGGCCCGCGGTGGAGGCGGGTAAGGAAAAAGTAATTCGGGAGACAAGAGACGAGGTGAAAGTAATTGCGAGGGAGAGAAAAGAACAATTAATACGGAGAGCAAGGATGAGGTACGCGGAGATCGTGAAAGAGCAAGGAGTGAAAAACAGGGAAGGACGGGAGCGACTTAAAGTGAAAGCAAGGTTGACCTACATAAAGATAAGGGAAAGACGCCAGAAAGAAGCAGAGACCAATAAACACGATGAAGACGGGGTAAGTGACGCGCACACACACACGGAGGTAGTGGAGGACAATGGGGGTGAGCTGGCGGACTGGGTCGAGACCCAGTGCGAGCACCTGGATGGCCTCCTCCAGGAACGAGGGGAGGGAGTATGCCCCCTTGAGGCAAGTCACGACCAGGTGAGTTCGGTCGTGCTTTGCGAGGTTGAGAGGACGGGTGCTGTGGACAGGTGCTTGGAGAGCTTGGGGGGTATAGAGGCCCCGGAGACCCTTGTGGGGACACGAATCCCCAGTGTGGTTGTCCCTGTGTGTGTGGTGCAAGGTGTGAGTGCGTCCCCGTGTGTGGAAGCGACCCCGTGTGTGGAAGCGACCCCGTGTGTGATTGGTGTGGTGGCGATGGTGCCGGAGTACGTGCTTCCCAGCACGCCGTGTGTGGATGAGGCACCCTGTGTGGGAGAGGCCGTGGGTGTGAGTGAACCGGCCTGTATGAGTGAGGCACTGCGGGTTAGTGCCCCCGCGTGGGCAGTGGGTGAGGCGCCGTGTGTGGATGAGGCACCGGGTGAGGGTGAGGGGGTGTGTGGGGATGAAACGGCCAGTATGAGTGAGGCACCGCGGGTGAGTGCCCCCGCACGCGTGAGTGAACGGCCGTGTGCAAGGTCGCTGTGTGCAAGGGAGACCGTGTGTGTGAGAGAGCGGTATGTGAGGGAGATGTCGGTTGGCATGCGGGAGCACGCAGCCGCGTCTCCCGGTGTGAGTTTAATGGAGTGGACTGTGTGCGTCGTAACACGCAGGTGTGCGTGGGTCGAATGGCGACGACGGCGACATGACAGGAACGAAAGCCGAGTAGCGGCTGTAGTTGTTTCGAGGACCGTGCCGGGTTCACCCAGCAGTGAGCACGCGGTTCGTGCTGTGCAACGCACGAGACCACCACGTGCTCGCTTGCGAGAGTGAAGTCCCGGTCCGGAAACGCACGCGGTGGATTTGCCGATCCCGCGGACGGACAAAGTTTAGGCAGGATAACGGATTTGGACCGGACGGGTTCTCCACGCGATCGTGTGTGTTAAGCTCCAACGGGCAAAGCACATGTGTTCGCGTGGGGAACCCCTCGAGACGTGGGGCTTGTTTTTTTTTTTTTATGCGCACGGTGACGTCATGGCTGCACGTGGGGTTGGAATCCGGCAGGAGGGGTATCTCTGCCGGATGGTCCCGTCCAAGGAGGGACGAGGAACACGTGCAGCTGCATGACGTCACGGGCAGGTGCAAAGTGCGCGAGCTCTGAGTTGCCGCGCACGTGCTGCGCATGGAAAAAAAAAAAAGAGACAAGCCTCAATTTCGGGTGCACAGGATTCCTGGGCAAGGGGTGGAAGACCCCCTTACCTGGGCACAGGATGAAAACTAGTTAGGGGGAAGGGTTAGCTTAGTTAGACCGACTTCATGGGGCAGGGGTAAGTCCTCATGGAGTCCGTGGAATGGATTAGTTAGAGGGATTGTAGCCAGATTTAGGTTGGGAAATAAAATGGGATTATTTTGGAGACAGAGACAGACTTTGGATGTGTAGAGGGGACGTAGCTTAGCTACGTAGTGTTAAAAGGAACGTGCTACTAGTTTAAGGGACGACGTGGGAGCACGAGTTAGTTAGGGGATGCAGATAGAAGGATGGCAGAGTTCAGCGGTGTGTGTGTTGAAGAGTTGTGGGTTGTGAGGTGAGTACTTGTTGAGTGAGTGAGGCCAGCGGGTCTGTGTGAGTGGAGCGAATGGGGAATGCATGGTGCGATGAGTGATTGGGGGGAGGAGTGACTCCCGCCCAAGGGACCCCGGGGTCAGAGTAAAGTAAGTTAGCTGGGTTAGTTAAATTGAAAAATGGAGGTCGTTTTGTTGTTGGTGGGAAAGTAGGCTCGAGACCCATTTGGAGGGGTGCAGGAGCCCTGTTGACGGGCTTGGGAGCGTGGCTGCGAAAGGTGAGTATCGCTGAGTGGGTACCCCGGGCACCAGGCTAGTCGGCCGCGGTAGGCCATGGGCCCATGGGGGGGCCGGGATAGAGTAGTGGGCACGGGTGCGCCTGCTTGGTGCGGGGGCCCGGGGCGCCATTAGCCGCGTGGGCAGTGTTGTGGGCACGGGTGACCCTCGGAAAGGGGCCCGGGAGGCCGGCCTGCCACGTGTGCGTTTCAGGGGAGGTGCCGTGGGGGGGGCTCTCCCCGGTGTTAGGGAGCTGGTAGGCTCGGAGGCAGTGTAGTGCCCGGGGGTGCCATAGCGGGAGAATCGGCAGAGGGTCGTGCCTGCCAAAGGGAGCCACGTGTCCCAGCCAGGAGACCGTGTGAGGGTACGGAGAGAAAATTGGGGCGAGGCCCGGGAAATTGTGAGGACACCAACACAGGCGACGGGAATCTGGGTTGTTAGAACCAATAGTTTAAGCGAGAGGCGCTTGTTGAAAGCCCCGGGTAGTTTAACTGTTAAATGGTTAGGGTAGATTAGGAGATGTACCTCCGCACCATCCATCCCCTCGCTGTCGTTGTGGGCCGCTGGACCCACTTTGGTTATAGATCGCCGAACTCTGGGGAGGCCATTCTGAGGCTTGAGTTGGGCCTCGACACAGGACGTTAGCTCTCCCTTATTCCCCTCCGGGAAGGGAACGTAGGGGTTGGGAGTAGGCTAGGTGACAGAATAGGTGAGCCGAACAAGGACGATAAAGGGGGTTAGGGGACGATTTATAGAGGGGAAGTAAACATAAAAGTAAAAAAAAACAATAAAAAAATAAGTTGGGGCTAAATTGGGGTTTGACAAATTAAGGGAGTGGGTATGTACAGTGACAGGCAAATGCGATAGGTTGGGAGGGAGACAGGAAGGTAGGTCCGAGCCCGCCTTCCAAGTGGCCAGCACCACCGCACTCCCTCCACCAACCTCCACTGAACGGCAAAGGCTAGCCAACTCCATCGGCTGGCCGTGTTTTTCTTCGAGGCGGAGGCCGGCCAACTTCATCGGCAGCTGTTGTTTTGCTGCAAGGCCTGTGCCATCGGCTGGCCGTGTTTTGCGTCAAGGCCTGTGCCGGCCAGTTCATCTGCCGGCTGTGTTTGCCTGCAGCGACCTTCTTCTGCGGGCTGTGTTTGCCTGCTGCCTTTGCCATGCCATGCCCACTGCCCATGTTCACCAGCCCCGTTCAATTTTGCTTTGCCCCCCCCCCCCTGTTCATTGCCATGTGCGCCAGGATCGTAAAAGCAACAGTTTGCAAGCTGCAAGAACTGCCCTGTTGGCAGCTACAACACGGGCCTGCAGTGGCGGCCCGTGCACCGTGTTTGCGTTCATGCATCCATTCGTTGTGCTCATTGCGTGTGCCACTTGAGCTGGCACGGAGACTGCGTTGTGCAGCCCAAGCACCGTTGTGGTTCACTGAGTTCAGTTCAAAAGGGAAGGCCTTGGACTGCGTGTGAGCAGCCAGCCAATGCTCCTGTCACCTGCATTGTTTGAGCCAGAGACTGCACGTGGGCAGCCTGGCTCCCTGCTAACTGCTTTCTTTTTGCAGAGTTCAATGATCCTGGGCCATGGTTTAGTGTAAAATTTGTAAGTTAAGGTAAGATGTACTGTACATATGAGTGCGCCCCCGGCATGTTTGTCTTAGCGCCGGCAATTTTATTTAAGTCGTCCGTGTGAGTGAGTTTGTTTAGGTAGTTACGCAGCCCTCAGGTTATTTATTTTGGGGACACGAATACCATGAATGTCGCACTCAGGGATCCGTAGGTAAAGTGTACTAGGGGAAAACTACACATGATGGCACACGAAAATTTGACGACTCGGGACGAGTCTGTAAAAAGGGAAGGGGGTAGTGTTGTGGTTACCAGATTCGCAAACCACCATTCAGGTCCCTTAGGTGAGGTATCTTGGTATGTGCATGTGTAGTTAGGCCCAAACCCGTTGTCTAGTGGGAATACATGTCATTTATGCGAGCTGCGACTCTTCAGGATAGCCGTTTTTCTTTTACTATCTTTATTTTGGACCAACCGCCATGATCACAACCACAACATCAACCACCGACCACAACCACCGCTTCACCACAACCGCCACGACCTTCACGCACACCTCACAACCGTAGCATCGCCACCGTTCTTGCCCCGCTGTGGGTACCGGTGTTGGACTCATGCAGAACGCGCGTCGAACAGCGTGTACAAAATCACGGATTTTGTGCTTCAAAAACGGATCAAAAACGACACACGCCCACTTTTTGCCGTCCAATCGGTGGGCGAGGGGCGATTTGGCCCCGCCTCCAGAACGATTGATATATGCAAATTTGTGGATCAAAAAGCCTTCACGCCCACTTTTTCTCGGGCCAATGGGGAGCGAGGTGAAAGGTCAAAGGGAGGGGGTCAAAGGCGAAGTTACGGGGGGATAAAAGGACGGTGTTCGTCAGTCAGAAGAGAGTCGCGAAGGAGAACGAAGAGAGAGAACGAGAAGGAGTCGAAAACGAGAAGGAGTCGGGAACGAGAACGGAGGGAGAGTCGCAAACGAGAACGAAAGAAGTCTGGAGCCCGAAGCCTGCAGTGGCTGGAGAAGCTGAAGAGAGTCGGACGAGGGGGTGCTCGGCCGGTGCCAGGAGCTGCACGCCCGAGGGAGGCCGGCAGCGCGACCTGGCCGAGGTGGAGACGCACACCAGGGATAATAAAGATCCTCTATACCCCGAGCATCAGCAACCCTCCTGTTTCCCCCCCGCTGAGATAGTGCGACCAAGGGGGCCCGTTCCCACCCCCAGCCAGGCACTGTCCACGAGGCCCGCGGGTTGCGGGCCATCGCCGCTCCGCGTCTCATCACCAGATGGGTGGGCCCGACCCGGTCTCGGCCTCAGGCCTGCCCCATTCTTGGGGGATTTCTTTTCCTTGGTTTTGGGTATGTGTTGTCGGCCCCGTCTGTGAAGTAGAATTGTATAAGTGTTGCCGTGTGCTCGGTAGTCGGTATTAGCTCTGCACTGTGTTTTCACTTTTATGTTTGCTTTTTGTGTAAATGGAATTGTGTTTTCTTTTTTGTGTGCATTTGGTGGAATTGTATTTGTGTGCTTCCCGTGTGCCGAGAATAAATGTGCTTTATTGTTGAACTGTTACCCGCTTAGCTTCGTCATTTCCTCCATTGAATCCCCATCTTGCTTCACGTAAAGGGTTGGTAGTGGGCTGAATACGCCCGATAATTAATCGAACCGTCGAGGTCGACGATAACACCGCTCGGTTATTCTGATAGTACGGAACGGGTCGCTTAAGTGGCCCGTGTCCGAAGTCGACCTGCGGCGAGGTGCGATCGCCCGGTCTACCCTCCGCGTGGGTACTTAGGTAGTTCGAATTTGGCGAGCAACCCTATCCCACGCGGGGCTGATTGGCTCGATCGCGGTGAGATCGAAAGGTCCACCCGTGACTGGTTCCCGGCGTTAGTCCGAGAGGGTCACGACTGGATTGTCCGTCCGGTGGGCGGCGTGCCGCGCGATTCGAGTTACGTGGCCGTTCGCACGCCGGCGGGCGCGAAGACCGCAACAATATATATATATATATATATATATATATATATATATATATATATATATATATATATATATATATATATATATATATATATATATATATATGAATATATGTATATATATATATATATATATACATATATATATATATATATATACATATACATATATATATATATATATATATATATATATATATATATATATATATATATATATATATATATATATATATATATATATATATATATATATATATATATATATATATATATATATATATATATGAGCCTGGTGTGGCTTAGTGGTTAAGGCGGTGGCTTGGGATCCTTGGGGTCCTGACTTCGAGCCCCACTTGCTGCTGAGTTAGCATCAGGGTGGTTGACTCAGCCTGTCATCCTTCCGAAGTCCGGTGAAATGAGCACCAGTATACTGGTTATTATCCCTGCAGGATTGAAGGCGACTAAAGGGTTGGCATCAGGAAGGGCGTCCGGCTGTAATAACATTGCCAAAAGAAAGGGTACCATGATTGGAGCCCGCAAAAAGTTGACCCCTGCTCAGGGATAAAGGCTTTCAAATGGTGTGATGATGATATATATATATATATATATATATATATATATATATATATATATATATATATATATATATATATATATATATATATATATATATGGCAATGTTGTTATAGCAATACATAAAAGTATTGTGATTTTATTCCTTCCTTGATTCGTTTTTTTGAGGGATTCCATCCTGACATGGTTTTTCACTTTTTCAATGTTGTTTTTTTTCCGGTGTGTGTGTGTGTTTGTTTGTGTGTGTAAAGATCAGACCCCATAACTGTCATGGGCACCAGGAAGCAAGTGCCACACCAGCTATTGCTGCATGCATCTTGACCAACACAAAATGCTTGCCACACATTTACCTGTTTGTGGTGCACCAAACAGTTCTGAGAGTAGCTCGGAACAATTTGAATTTTAAAAAGGCTCTTTTGGCTGAAGACCTGCATCGGCTATACGAAGCATGATCTTAGCAGAGCTCCAGCCCTGCTAAGCTCATGGCTGCAGCTCTGGAATGCTCATGCCTAATAATTGTAGCCTATGCAACTGTTTCGCTAGACGTGCCATAAAAATATTCTGTACAGTGTTAGAAAAGGTCTGTCAGCCAATCATGCAATAACGACTTTACATACACGGATTATCCCGACCTCAGAAAATTATTGGATAGTGAAATTGCATGTACATATTACTTCGGTTATAAAATTCAAAGGTTGCAGCTTGTAGAAAATGAAATGCTTCTGTGAATTGCCTGGGTTGGTCTGTTTGGTGCTGCATCTTAACACAAGGCTTATGATGCTGGGAGCACATCCAAACATTTTACACAAAACTCGAACTGGAAGGCCCAAGCATAGTTTCTGAGAAGTTATAAACAGCACATGATTCGAGTTAAGGTCTCATTGTAACATCGTCAAAGGTTGCAAGCAATTATTTGAAATGGACGTTAGGGAGACAATCTCATTTGCTTGCCCTTGCTGCTGGATTCCATGGTATCTTTTGCAAGAGATATAGTCTCCTACCCTGCAAAGTTCAAATCATCTCTGAGGATCAAATACAACGTTGACAGGCTTTTGTCGACCCGACATTTCCTCCTTGGGAACCACATGTGCAAAAATCTGAATGAAAGATCAAATTATTTCAGTTTTCTCAACTGTTATTTTCAATTGCAAGTTTGGAAGTTACATATTTAGAAAAGAATGTGATCACATCTCATAAAAAAGATCAATGTTTTTTCACTCGAGATTATTAATCAAATGCCAAATGCTTCCTCGCTAATTCCTTGTGCCAATTGCGAAACATAGATCAGTAGTTGGAGGAAGTGCTCCAGTTCTTGATATGATTTTTTTTTCTCCAAACATCGTATCAGGAACCGCTCCAGCCACAAGAACACCATTTAAAAGTTGTATTCTGTTTATTTTTCAATTACAGTACACAGCATTCTGGCTTAGGCTCGCTTGCAATTTATTCTCACCTGCCTGACTTGAATGCTCCCAAATTAAAGCTCCTGGATTATTGCTTCATGGTTGCACTGCAAACTGCTAACAAGAGGATGCAATCCGAGAGAGTGTGCAGTTCAATAGATCAAGCCAGTCAACCTAACACTGAGCTTCAAGCTTCATATGCTCCATATGTGCTTGGCTTCATACAGTCTCTATAATATGAGCTCAGGCTGTTCTCAATGCTGTGTCTTGCTGGTACTCTTTTTATTGCTTTTGGTTGGCCTACAAGCATCTCAGATGTTGGTATGAGTATCCTGGAGGTAACCATTTCAAAATAATTGCAGTTTACATTGAAATTCAGCTAGTTATCCTTTGCCAACTGAGGACTTATAAATGCAAACCTCCACCAACCACATCTTACATCAAATTGTCCTTCATGCAATCTATACACATGGAAAAAAGTAAATTACAGGTTGTGTTTTTTTCTAGAACACAGCAGTAACTGAGAAAAATATTGAAGCTGTAGCATTTATTCTTCAATGAAAACACATTGGTTAATAGTGGGGCAACTTAGCATAACAATTGTGCATTTTGTGAGGAAAGCACCAAATTTGGCACACGAGTAGTCTATCACATTATGAATAGATTTGGATATTGGGCCATCTCAAATTCAGCCGTTGATGGCTGTGGCAGCCATTTTCCACTGCCATCAAATATTTGAGATGGCCCAATATCCAAATCTGTTCATAATGCGATAGGCTACTCGTATGCCAAATTTGGTGCTTTCCTCACAAAATGCACAATTGTTATGCTATATTTAGCTACGTTGCCCCACTATAAGTATGCATGTTCGACAAATTACTTGAGACAAACTTTTGTTGACATTATTATTATTATTATTATTATTATTATTATCATTATTATTCGTTTATTTTGTTCTTCTTCTTTAACACCAGAATTATTCCCACATTCTTGTGGGGTTGGCCGGGAAAAGTTTAGGCTATGTCTTTCACGAACCACTCAGCTCTAAGCTGTATAGCCTGGGTTTGAATCTCGACGCAGCTGTAAACTGTCACCATGGTGTTTTGTATGTAGGGCAATGCTTCATACAAGAGACACAGATGGACACTGGCCATTGTGGTGAATGCAATATTTGTGTTAATGAAGATTGTGTAAGACTTACAGTCAATGATGATAAACTGTTTGTCCCAAACTGTAAGAATTGAGGATGGTCTTGTAATGCTCACTGCAAGACGAAGACTGGCAACTTTGCAATGTTTAATTGTTTCAGAATGCTGATAGAACTTGCAGTGGATGATTCTGTATGTCTGGACTTCAAATAGTACAGGTGGTCTGTATTACCCAAATCAATTAGGTTCTGCATTAAGGTCCAGAAATAACAAATAGTTAAATAATTAATTATTAAAAGTGGAGGACTGAAATGTTATATATTAGTTGGACCTTATTACCCACCTTAAACTAACAGATGGACACATAAAAGGCAAAATAAAAGCATGATAATGTTTTGGAAGCATGGTAGGTGGCGTTCATCTTCTTGCGAAAAGAGACAATCAACAAGGATATTATGCATGCAGAAATAGGCACCAAAAGGGTAAATATAATCCAGAAAGTTGCATCTCCCATTCATGTTCTCAGAGCAAAAACAGGAGCAAATTCCATGTAAAGTGTCAAATAGGACATGTTTACTCTCGGGTGAGGCATGGTGCCTTCGGTATGACACAAAACTACACAATTACAGCTACACAATACATCAAAATGGCAAAAATACAAAAAAACAGATAGAATACCATAGGTTTCATCAACTTGCCTCAATTATTTACAGAGCTATACTCTGGACTGCAAAAGGTTACAGAGAGAAATGCACACAGACATCAGCCTCAAGCATATGTAAACCAGTAAAAGGAGTATTTGCACAAGTGAGAATATATACTACATTTGTTTCATCAACCTATCTCAAATACGTAACTAGAATGGTACTTCTTAAAGCATATACTTCCACCAGGCTGTACAGTTTATGTTTTATATCCCATTGATAGGCTGGATCTGCACCCGGACCTGAACCAAAATCGAATCGGTTTGTTCTTGTCACCTAACCAACTCATCTACCAAGTTTTGAACCAATCCTTCCTCCAATATCATTTTTGGCAGTATCTCTCAATGGTGAAGATTCACTCAAAAAATTAAAACGTTATTGTATGTGGATCCGGATCTGGATATTCACCAAAATCAAATCAATTGTTCCTTGTCACAGGCTCTATCTCTCAATGGTGAAGAATTACTGAATAACTTATCAGATCCAGATCTTCACCAAAATCAAATCAAAACACAACCAAATTAGCTGTAAATATTATTATGTTCATCATGTCCATCAAATTTTGTCCCAATATACCCATAACATTTTGAGATATACTGCTCACAGATAGACAAACAGACAGGGGTGAAAACATATCCTCTATCCAACTTCGGTGGTGAAGGTAATTAAATATTGGCTCAGAAATGAAAAAAAAACAACTTCATGGATGGAGAGGCAGTTCGATTGAAATGGACATAAGAATGGGCTTTAGCCCAAATTAGCTGTAAATATTATAATCCATGGAAAGACAAGTCGACAATGGGCAACTCTATCTCAATCTGTAACGTTTGCTCTGGAGTTTGTGTCGACCGATGACAAGTTATGAAACATCATCTTGTTATATGAACTGTCCAATCAGTCTCCTTCATAAAAATCCTAGTGACAACTTGTAACGTCTGTCTCTGGTGTATACACACACAACATCCCCACACTCACCTCAAACTACCTCACATCAGATTCCTCACAAGTGTCCCAAATTCTTTATTAGTAATTGCTAGGTCGTGTATTCAAAATAAAGAACAATTACTGCAATGTTATTGTCAAAATAACAATGCAATGTCAAAATAAAGAACAATTACTGCATTCTGTGCAATGTTATAATGTGATATTCTGTGGAATGTTAAAATATGGTATTCTGTGTAATGTTAAAATATGGTATTCTGTGCAATGTTAAAATATGGTATCTGTGCAATGTTAAAATATGACATTCTGTGCAATG
The DNA here is from genome assembly GCF_056783735.1 of Eptatretus burgeri. Classification (NCBI taxonomy): domain Eukaryota; kingdom Metazoa; phylum Chordata; class Myxini; order Myxiniformes; family Myxinidae; genus Eptatretus; species Eptatretus burgeri. Next base: position 87,792,643 of record NC_140961.1, on the reverse strand, counting down.
TTAAAATATGGTATTCTGTGCAAAGTTAAAATATGGTATTCTGTGCAATCTCAAAATATGGTATTCTGTGCAATCTCAAAATATGGTATTCTGTGTAATGTTTAAATATGATATTCTGTGCAATGTTGAAATATGGTATTATGTGCAGGGTTAAAATATGGTATCTGTGCAATGTTAATATATGATAGTGTGCAATGTTAAAATATGGTGTTGTGTGCAATGTTTAAATATGGTATTCTGTGCAATGTTAAAATATGACATTCTGTGCAATGTTATAATATGGTAATCTGTGCAGTGTTAAAATATGATATTCTCTGCTATGTTATACTGTGATATTCTGCGTAATGTTAAAATATGTTATTCTGTGCAATGTTAAAATATGATATTCCGTGCAATGTAATAATGTGATATTCTGTGTAATGTTAAAATATGTTATTCTGCGCAATGTTAAAATATGGCATTCTGTGCCTTATTAAAATATGATATTGTGAGCCATGTTAAAATATGGTATTCTGTGCAATGTTAAAATATGGTATTCTGTGCAATGTTAAAATATCATATTCTGTGGAATGTTAAAACATGGTATTCTGTGTAGTGTTAAAATATGACATTCTGTGCAATGTTATAATGTGATATTCTGTGCAATATTAAAATATGGTATGCTGTGTATTGTTAAAATATGGTATTCTGTGCAATGTTGAAATGTCGTATTCTGTGCAATGTAAAAATATCGTATTCGGTGCAATGATAAAATATGATATTCTGTGCAATGTTATACTGTGATATTCTGTGTAATGTTAAAATATGGTATCTGTGCAATGTTAATATATGATAGTGTGCAATGTTAAAATATGGTGTTATGTGCAATGTTAAAATATGACATTCTGTGCAATGTTAAAATATGACATTCTGTGCAATGTTAAAATATGGTAATCTGTGCAGTGGTAAAATATGATATTCTCTGCTATGTTATCCTGCGATATTCTGCGTAATGTTAAAATATGTTATTCTGTGCAATGTTAAAATATGTCATTCTGTGCCTTATTAAAATATGATATTGTGAGCCATGTTAAAATATGTTATTCTGTGCAATGTAATAATGTGATATTCTGTGTAATGTTAAAATATGTTATTCTGCGCAATGTTAAAATATGTCATTCTGTGCCTTATTAAAATATAATATTGTGAGCCATGTTAAAATATGGTATTCTGTGCAATGTCATAATATCGTATTCTGTGCAATGTTAAAATATTGTATTCTGTGCAATGTTAAAATATCATATTCTGTGCAATGTTAAAATATGGCATTCTGTGCAGTGTTAAAATATGGTATTCTGTGCAATGTTATAATGTGATATTCTGTGCAATATTAAAATATGGTATTCTGTTTAATGTTAAAAATATAATATTCTGTGCAATGTTATACGGTGATATTCTGTGCAATGTTAAAATATGGTATTCTGTGCAATGTTAAAATATGGTATTCTGTGCAGTGTTAAAATATGATATTCTGTGCATTGTTAAAATATGGTATTCTGTGCAGTGTTAAAATATGATATTCTGTGCAATGTTGAAATGTCGTATTCTGTGCAATGTAAAAATATGTTATTCTGCACAATGTTAAAATATGATATTCTGTGCAATGTTATAATGTGATATTCTGTGCAATATTAAAATATGGTATTCTGTGTAATGTTAAAAATATAATATTCTGTGCAATGTTATATGGTGATATTCTGTGCAATGTTAAAAATATCGTATTTTGTGCAATGTTAAAATATTGTATTCTGTGCAATGTTAAAATATTGTATTCTGTGCAATGTTAAAATATCATATGCTGTGCAATGTTAAAATATGGTATTCTGTGCAATGTTGAAATGTCGTATTCTGTGCAATGTAAAAATATCGTATTCGGTGCAATGATAAAATATCATATTCTGTGCAATGTTGAAATATGGTATTCTGTGCAGTGTTAAAATATGATATTCTGTGCAATGTTATACTTTGATATTCTGTGCAACGTTAAAATATGGTATTCTGTATAATGTTAAAATATGGTATCTGTGTAATGTTAACAAATGATATCCTGTGCAATGTTAAAATATGGTATTCTGTGCAATGTTAAAATATCATATTCTCTGCATTGTTAAAATATCATATTCTGTGCAATGTTAAAATATGATATTCTGTGCAATGTTACAATATGGTATCTGTGCAATGTTAAAAAATGATATTGTGTACAATGTTAAAATATTGTTTTCTGTGCAATGTTAAAATATGGTATTCTGTGTAATGTTAAAATATAATATTCTGTGCAATGTTATATGGTGATATTCTGTGCCATGTTAAAAATTATGATATTCTGTGCAATGCTAAAATATGGTATTCTGTGCAATGTTAAATATGGTATCCTGTGCAATGCTAAAATATGATAGTGTGCAATGTTAAAATATGGTATTCTGTGCAATGTAAAAATATGACATTCTGTGCAATGTTAAAATATGGTATTCTGTGCAATCTCAAAATATGGTATTCTGTGCCATCTCAAAATATGGTATTCTGCGCAATGTTAAAATATCTTATTCTGTGTAATATTAAAATATCGTATTCTGTGCAATGTTATACTGTGATATTCTGTGTAATGTTAAAATTTGGTATCTGTGCAATGTTAATATATGATAGAGTGCAATGTTAAAATATGGTGTTATGTGCAATGTTAAAACATGGTATTCTGTGCAATGTTAAAATATGACATTCTGTGCAATGTTAAAATATGACATTCTGTGCAATGTTAAAATATGGTAATCTGTGCAGTGTTAAAATATGATATTCCGTGATGTGTTATACTGTGATATTCTGTGCAATGTTAAAATATGGTATTCTGTGCAATGTTGAAATGTCGTATTCTGTGCAATGTAAAAATATCGTATTCGGTGCAATGATAAAATATCATATTCTGTGCAATGTTAAAATATGGTGTTCTTTGCAGTGTTAAAATATGATATTCTGAGCAATGTTATACTTTGATATTCTGTGCAACGTTAAAATATGGTATTCTGTATAATGTTAAAATATGGTATCTGTGCAATGTTAACAAATGATATCCTGTGCAATGTTAAAATATTGTTTTCTGTGAAATGTTAAAATATGGTATTCTGTGTAATGTTAAAATATAATATTCTGTGCAATGTTATATGGTGATATTCTGTGCAATGTTAAAAATTATAATATTCTGTGCAATGCTAAAATATGGTATTCTGTGCAATGTTAAAATTTGGTATTCTGTGCAATGTAAAAATATGACATTCTGTGCAATGTTAAAATATGGTATTCTGTGCAATCTCAAAATATGGTATTCTGTGCCATCTCAAAATATGGTATTCTGCGCAATGTTAAAATATCGTATTCTGTGCAATGTTAAAATATCATATTCTGTGCAATGTTAGAAACGGTAATCTGTGCAGTGTTAAAATATGATATTCCGTGCTGTGTTATACTGTGATATTCTGTGTAATGTTAAAATATGTTATTTTGTGCAATGTTAAAATATGATATTCTGTGCAATGTTATAATGTGATATTCTGTGTAATGTTAAAATGTTAAAATATGATATTGTGTGCCATGTTAAAATATTGTATTCTGTGCAATGTTAAAATGTGGTATTCTGTTCCTTGTTAAAATATCATATTCTGTGCAATGTTAAAATATCATATTCTGTGCAGTTTTAAAATGTGACATTCTGTGCAATGTTATAATGTGATATTCTGTGGAATGTTAAAATATGGTATTCTGTGTTATGTTAAAATATGGTATTCTGTGCAATGTTAAAATATGGTATCTGTGCAATGTTAAAATATGACATTCTGTGCAATGTTAAAATATGGTATTCTGTGCAAAGTTAAAATATGGTATTCTGTGCAATCTCAAAATATGGTATTCTGTGCAATGTTAAAATATGGTATTCTGTGCAATCTCAAAATATGGTATTCTGTGCAATGTTAAAATATGGTATTCTGTGCAATCTCAAAATATGGTATTCTGTGCAATGTTAAAATATGGTATTCTGTGCAGTGTTAAAATATGACATTCTGTGCAGTGTTATAATGTGATATTCTGTGCAGTGTTAAAATATGGTATTCTGTATAATGGTAAAATATGGTATTCTGCTGAGTTCTAAAATATGATATTTTGTGTAAGGTTAAATTATGGTATTCTGTGTAATGTTAAATTATGTTATTCTGTGTAATGTTAAAATATGGTATTCTGTGCAGTGTTAAAATATGGTATTTTGTGCAATGTTGAAATATGATATTCTGTGCAATGTTCAAATATGATATTCTGTGCAATGTAAAAATATATTTTGTGCAATGTTAAAATATGGTATTCTGTGTAATGTTTAAATATGATATTCTGTGCAATGTTAAAATATGATTTTTGGTGCAATGTTAAAATATGGTATTCTGTGCAATGTTATAATGCGATATTCTGTGCAATGTTATAATGCGATATTCTGTGTAATGTTAAGATAACATATTCTGTGCAATGTTAAAACATGGTATTCTGTGCAATGTTGAAATATGATATTCTGTGCAATCTCAAAATATGGTGCAAGTGCAATGTTAAATATGGTATTCTGTGCAACGTTAAAATATGGTATTCTGTGCAATGTTATAATATGGTAATCTGTGCTATATTAAAATATGATATTCAGTGCAAATGTTAAAATATGATTTTCTGTGCAATGTTAAAATATGGTATTCTGTGCAATGTTATAATGTGATATTCTGTGTAAAGTTAAATTATGGTGTTCTTTGCAATGTTAAAACATGGTATTCTCTGCAATGTTAAAATGTTACTCTGTGCAATGTTAAAATATGATATTCTGTGCAATGTTAAAATACGATATTCTGTGCAATGTTAAAACATGGTATTTTGTGCAATGTTACAATGTGATATTCTGTGCAATGTTAAAATATGGTATTCTTTGCAATGTTAAAATATGGGATTCTGTGCAATATTAAAATATGGTATTCTGTGCAATGTTATAATGTGATATTCTGTGCAATGTTAAAATATGGTATTCTGTGCAATGTTAAAATATGGTATTCTGTGCAATGTTAAAATATGGTATTCTGTGCAGTGTTAAAATATCGTATTCTGTGCAATGTTAATATATCGTATTCTGTGCAATGTTAAAATATCGTATTCTGTGCAATGTTATAATATCGTATTCTGTGCAATGTTATAATATCGTATTCTGTGCAATGTTCATGCTTGTCTAGCTTTATAATCCAATCTGGAATAATTTTTTTGTTGTATCGGTCTTTTTAATATTAGTTGCGACTAATGCACCAACTGTAAATGTAGTGTGGAGTAAAAATATGATGTGTTTATGTTGCAGTTACATTTTACATCATGTGGGAGATTGGAAGTGTTGAACGATTTTCAGTTTACTTCCAGATGTGGAACCATTGTGTGTAACAAGCAGTTTGTGGCTTTATCTAGATGTAAAAATGTCTCACATTTACAAGTAGTTCCATGAGGGGGGTGCTTCTGAAAATATTTATGAGATGTGTATTCAAGTGGCCAGTGGGGTGGGGTGTAGTGCAGTGTAGAGAGAATAGCGCATCACAATTTGCTATGCGAGTGCAGTGCTGTACCAGTGTGATGCTTTGTATCTATTTGTCCAATAAACTCAAACTTGGATGAAGCATAACTGCCAATTGGACATCGATCGCAAGACAGTGGGTTTTATGACAACAAGACAAGGCAGAATGTGTAAATTCAGTTTTTTAACTCTAAATCTCATGTACCAACTTGCTCCATTCTCTCCCCACCATACCTTCTCGGATACAGTGCCTTCTTGTCTCTGTCTTTTCCACCCAAGAATAGAGAGAAAGCTCTGCTCAACCTCAACTCTTTAATTGTGGCAGGCCCAGATAGCATCAGTGCCAATCTTCTCATATACTGCTCTGCTGCTCTTGTTTCTTTTTTATCTGGTCTCTTTCACTTGTCCTTCTTTGACTGCCTTCTATATGCCTGGAAGTCTGCCAACAATACTCCCATCGACAAGGAGGGTGCAAAACCAGATCCCCTCAAATACAGTTCAGGTACCTTACTTCTAATTCTTAGCAAATTTATAGGAATTATAATTGCTGATACTGGTCTTTCCCCTTTTCAAAAAAGATGATTTTTGACCATTAGTTTAGTCATTCATGTTCACTCAATTATGGACATGATGCTGCTTCTGTTTCACCATATGCAATGCCAGGACCATGTCCCTGGACATATTTTGGGTGTTGACATAGTTTGGCACCCTGCTCTGCTTGATGCCTGTGGCATACACCATTGCCTTCACAACTGTTTTTTTCTGAATTACTCCACTTGCACAGTCAGTGTTATTATCAATGGAACTCTGTCTTCTCACCTCCCTCTCCCTGGAACCTGGAGTTCCTGAAAGCATTGTTTTGAGTGCAGTCTTCTTTTTCACTGACATAAATGACTTCTCCATTGCTTTGAAAAACTCTCGATTACTTTTTACAGGTGACTCCACATCTCCTTCCAGATATGGAGCCATTGTGTGGTCATGAGCAGTTTATGGCTCTACACATACCACACCCCATTCCAATGATATCAGACATCCCACTGCCAAGTTGCTTTTTGCCGATCTGAAATTGAGATGTTGGACTGATGAATGGACCATGTCCTTCAATCCATGAAAAAAATTCACAGATTCATTCTGTCATCCAAAAGGATTGCAAATTAACCAATCTGTTTATTTCCATCATCATCAACTGAAAGAGGTTCAGCCTTACATTTCTTGTCTTCATAATCAGCCATGACCTCTCCAAGGTCGACAATCTAGCAAAGCTGGCCTAAAAAGCTAGCCACAGTCTCTGCATCCTCCATTGTTCCTGGCATTTCCTTGAAAAAAATCAGAAACACATATTACAAGGCCTTTGTCGAAAATTCAATGAAGCATTGCTCTCTGCCAGGGGCTGGTACCCTCACATCACTTCTATTAATCCTGGATTCAGTGTAATCTAATATTCTTGATATAATAGGGATCTCCCACATTGATACTGAAGCACACGGTCTGTTGCTCTCACACAACATTCAGATTTGTGGCCTCCCTGACATTTACCGTCTCTCTTCCAGTCAATCTTCCTCTGTTCTCTCAGCCATCAAACCCTCCCCCACAACTCCAGGATGCAAGCGTTTTTCCAATGAACAAATCCAGGTTAAAGTTCCATAATTAAGGCTCAAAGCACATCTTAACAATATTCACCACCACACTGTCAACTGCTTCATATCTTCCAACTCTTCGGTCTTCCACGATCCTCGATCTTGTAAAGAAAAATAAACGACCTCCCCCACCCTTCCCACAATTCTCCCTTTCTTTTACTCCTTCCTCCTCTCAATCATATTTATACTTCTCCCATTCCCTCAACTCTCATACTTGCTTGCTTCTCCCTGTCCTGCCCTTTTCCTTCTATTTCTCAATTATATTTCTTTCACACACCCTACCATCCCCATTTTGTAGGACACAAAGTGAAGGCTTGTGGAAGAGATAGAACAAAGAAAGGATCAGGATGCAACATAACAAAAGGAACATCAGAAGAAGAAGGGGGAAATACCAACAGCATGGCTGAGGGAGGAAATAGTTGCAGACAGATGAGCATGGGATGTAGGTAAGGATGAAGGGTAGGGGAGAATGCAAAGGGTGGACAAGGATAGAGAAGGTGTAGAAAAGTGATTTAATGGGTGTTGCAATGTACTCCATGTGGTTTGTAGCTATGATGAACAGGCATTCAATAATATGAGTGAAGAAAGTGAAAAAAAAATTATCGTTAAGAAATCATTGTGGCCTGTTCCACATCAAGGCATGGTTGAGCAGGCCAAAAAACATGGTGGCTTCAGACCCCAACAAGGTAACGCAGGTGGCCGAGGATCACCTGATAAGGGAAATAATTAAATTACGCTGTTAATTATCTTCAAAAGGGGCGTTTTAATGAACACAAACACCCAATTTTCACTCTTGCACTTCCTTGTAGTTTTCATAGTATGCATGCAAATTATCAGGCTGCAAGGTTTCATGTTTTTGGATTTATGAGGAAATGCACACACACACTCTCTCTCTCTTACACACACACACACACACACACACACACACACACACACACACACACACACACACACACACACACACACACACACACACACACACACACACACACACACACACACACACACACACACACACATACACTTATTAGTGTAGATGATATATACTAGCAAAAGTGTGGATTTAATCAAAGGACAGCATGTTGTACTTCACTCTGTCATTTCCCTGACATCTGTATCTGTATCTGCCTGTATCTGCTGTATCTGCCTGTCATCTGTATCTGCCTGAAAGTAAGCTAACGTCACCTTCATCAACCATGCTTGCTTCTTACTGTATATATGGTTTGAACAACGTTAAAAAAACAAAAAGCTCAGTGTTGGATGCTTTGGTTTGAACCTCTGCTTAAAATGAGTGAAATTCAACATTTTGAAAATTTTGAATTACTGTCACTCATATTTAAATATCACCGTAATGCATTTCAGAGTCGTTTAAACTTTCTTTATATAAACAGTGAGATGATTTGCAATACTGGATACCAATGGGTGGTGCTATACAATACACATTTACATAGAGAGAATTGGGGTATTCCCACCACCCTGAACCCCCCCCCCCCTCGATATGATATCCCAACAGAAACCATACTTGTGGTATCCTTAGGCAACATGCAAAATTTGGTTGGATTTGAGTGAGTAGATTTTCAGTTTTTGAAGCATTATATAAACAAACAAACAAGCAGTCATAGACTGGTACTTACGAAATCGGCAACTTGACCTCTGACCTTGTATAATAAATGCTGTCTCTAGAGAAGGTAGCGATGCAAACCAGAAGTTTCTATGATGATTCTGTACGAAACCATCAAAAATCGAATGTTTGACCAGAATGTGACCTTGACATTTGACCGATTTTTACCAAAATCTAATCAGTGCTAGCCAGCATCCTCCTGAATCATGTGGTATAATTTGACATTGGTAGCTTCTTCCGTTCTCAAGTTATCGTGCCTACAAACAAGCAAACACACACACAAACAGATGACGGAAGTCATCAATATACTTACGAAATCTTTAGATTTCCTAAGTAACAAGCAGTCATAGACTGGTTCTTACGAAATCGTCAACTTGGCCTCTGACCTTGTCTAATAAAAGCTGTCTCTAGAGAAGGTAGCGCAAACACAAACTCTAGCGACGCAAACCAGAAGTTTCTACGATGATTCTGTTCAAAACCATCAAAAATCGAATGTTTGACCTCACTGTGACCTTGACCTTTGACCGATTTTGACCAAAGTCTAATCAGCGCTAGCCATCATGCTCCTGAATCACGTGGTGTAATTTGACATTGGTAGCTTCTTCCGTTCTCGAGTTATCGTGCCTACAAACAAACACACAAACACACACACACAAACAAACACACAAACAGAGGACGGAAGTCATAAGATTTCGTAAGTAAAAAACTCTAATTGAGATATATACAGTATAATGCCTCTGCATTTGCTTTGCATCTTCTCCCAATATAATGGACACACATTTTAAAATGGCAGCAAATTGATAGCTATGGACCTATGCAGCACAGTGTCAAAATGGACCCCCTCCTCTGGTATTGTTCCTTCTGTCTTCTCAGCCTTTCGACCCATACCCTCCCACCGAGCTCATCCAGGATGCACATGTTCTTCCAATAAGTTCTTCCTGGTTAGACTACCAAAATCCAGGCTCACTTCACATATTCTCTCTTGTTCTCTTTTCTCCCTTTTGTGGAACTGTTTTCAGAATGCAGTTCAATCATACTCTTACTTCCCTTCAGGGTCTCAATCAGGCAGCAAACCAGATTCTCATATCATCTTCAATCTCTAACTGCAACATTTTCTATCCCCATTTACTCAGCTCAATGCAACCTTATATTTGCAAGTTATTATTCACTTCCCTCCTTTCTCTCATCTGTTCCATTTGTTCATGCAATTGGTGGTTTTATCCAACTGTGGCGTCATTGTTCCATTGCCAGCACATTGCAATTTAACCTCTGTCACCTCACTCTTCCACAAACTTAGATCGTGTATAATAAAGTGAAAATATTTGAAAGTGACCAGATTTAATAATGATAAGGTTTTCAAATTTAACAAATAATTGTTTCACTTCAAAGGACAAATCATACTTATATATAACACTTGTGTATCAAAGATTGTCTGCAATTGAAGCATAATATTTGATTTGGTGGTCAATTAAGTTCAATTTTTGAATTACTTTTTGAGCACAAAATTTCTTGAATCTCTATTATGGGATTAGAAACAGTAAAATACTGCTTTAAAATTATTTAACGGTCTTCAGTTATGGTTTGATAAGAGTACAAGTGGAGAAATTTTTTTTCATCAAAATCTTATTTTTATGTCCCACCAAAAATACAATAGAACAACCACATAGAGCACTACATAGAGCAGTACAGGTCCTAGCTAATGCAATAAATACTCTGAATGAGTGAATGGTAAATGGATGAAGACTCTTCACTGTCAAATGTCAAGTTGGTTCGCTCTTATACCAGGGAAATTGGTTGGCAATTTCTGACAAAAGGCAACAATTGGCGAACTTATGTCCTTGGCAAAATATTGAAAAATAATGTTTGGCAAATTGGTTGTTGCACAAGGACTTCACTCCAAACACCTTTCACATGGAAGGCTCTGCAAAAGCAGCATGCAACGTGGCACATCAGCGTAACTGGCAATATGTTTTGGTCGCTCGATTCCTGCAATAAACAATAAAAAGCTGTTCTTTAATATGCCTTTAAAATAAATACCAATGGCATATCGAGACTTTCAGTAGCAAACCTGAAAACGTTTCTGATATTCCATAGTGTAGACATTACTTTAACTTTACCTTATCAGTTATGATTTGCAAATGAAACAGCACTGAGTATTAACCAGTTTTATCAACCTCCCACTACCCCTCCCCCCACAGACCCCAACAAAAAATAAACAATAAACAATTAATAAGAATGTGTTTGGCATAATATAGATACATATTCAGATGACAAATATGAACTATTTTATGTATGGTAAAGAACAATGAGATGAAGCTTTAAAAACAAAAAAAAAACATAGGACAAAATTCTCAGGACAGGAAACATGGAACAGGAGCTAAAACAAAGGCACCAACGATGAGAATCAGAGCACAGGAGGAAGCACATCAGGAGAATCACAACTTAGAAATTTAGGACTGAATAAAGAATGCTCAGATATGGACATGCCCATGTGGGATGGAGATCTGTACCATGCTGATGAAGGCCAAGAAACCCAAAACATGTGTATGCAGATGATACTCCCCTGAGTGAGTGGTCTACCAAAATTGAGGATGGGTATTTCTCATATGAGCAAAGCTGACACTTGTCCCATAAGGGGCAGCAGCGAGCAGCATCTGCTCTGTCAGCCTGCTATAAGCAAGATAACCAATATTATGGATGTACTGTATATGTTTGTATATATCAGAGAACTATAATATTCAACTATAAATGGTACAATATATGATATTCTTTTGTTAATGACTAACAGATTTGCAGTGAATTAAGAATTTTTTCAAACGTGATTCAATATCAACATTGACCATCTGTTACTTAGCACTATATTAAGCCAACCCAGAATTTTTTCAGTTCTGATCCAAGCAAGGTGCACATTCTGCACAATAAATTGTGACACCAGTGCATGTCCATGGGTTATTGAAAATAGGTCATTATGAAGTGTGTTATTAGGAAATGAATGCGACTGGACTATTTACTGAGATATAGAAATATATATATATATATATATATATATATATATATATATATATATATATATATATATATATATATATATATATATATATATATATATATATTGTTGCGAATTCGCGCCCGCCGGCGTGCGAACGGTCACGTGACTCGAATCGCGGCATGTCGCCCACCGGACGGACAATTCCGTCGTGACCCTCTCGGACTAACGTCGGGAGCTAGTCATGGGTAGGACTGTCGGCATCTAGTCACGGGTGGGCCCACGGATTCGCATCTCACCATACCCTAATTTAATATAATAATAACTAAATAAATAACTCACATATTTTTCGTGAATCATTGAATCTAAAACACTGGATGTTGGGCCGGGTAGAAATAAGGTCAGGCAGAAGTGGAGACAGCAATAGAGGCGGAGATGATAGTGGTATTTGGTAAATGAGACGAAATATTCTAATAGTTTGTAATTCCATTGATTGAAAAATTAGGGTATGGTCAGATACGATTGCGTGTACTTCTGTACTTTTAGGTGAAAAAGGACTGCATTTCGAACTCAGTGTGGTCGATTTACTCGAAGAAATGTTTAGACGGACAACGAGTTAATTATAGATTAGAAAATATTGAAATGAGTAGGATTAGTTACTCAACTCCAGTAATGATAAATCTTGTTTTAGGTCATATTTTCGAAATGGTAGTGAATTCAATGTAGGTGCCATCATTTCTTGGAGTAAATCGATCCCATAGAGTTCGAAAATGCACTCCATTTCCACCTTGGACATCCAGAAGTACCTGTAATCGTACCTGACCATACACTAATTTAACCAACTCATGAAACTAAAAGTCGTCATATGGAGCTACCTCTAAATCACCTCCGATCATCTCAAATTTTTTTTATGCGCGTTACTGAATTATAGTGGAATAATCTAAGGCTTGTGGAGACAACATCTGAATTTTTTAAAAAAATTTCCTGTTTTTGGTCCACCCGAATACATATGTATGTATATATGTGTATATATATATATATATATGTATGTATATATATATATATATATATATATATATATATATATATATATATATATATATATATATATATATATATATATATATATACATACACACACACACACAATATTGGGTACTGCTCTCCACTCCTTTATTCTCAAACTTAAGAAAACAGTGACATTAAGGACAATCTTTACATGCTATTCCCAAAAGGAGGAAAACCCAACCCTACCCTTACTTGCATCTCTTTTCTGCCACCTGATATTCCTTTCCTCCCCCTTCCTGTCCTTTTAAAAACAATTAGTCTCGCGAGTTCCTCAAAGGGGTGGGAGAGGGTATTGCAATCAGTCTGTGTGTCAGTGTGAGCACTTGAGTCTGCATTCAGATGTACAGTGATGCAGATCATTCATTTTGAGATTGACTGTAATATTCTGTCAAAAACCCTGCTCGGTGCTGCATTGTTAATTACTGTCTTGTTTTCTTTTGCAATTTTAACACCACATCTTACAGTTACAAAATACAGAACAATGACATTTATTGAATTCACATACCTTTTTGTACATATATCGAGATGAAACAGCATATATTAGGCAATGATGTTGGGTTATTGGAGTTAGTGGAGAGAAAGAATAGAACAGCACAAGGACAACCCAAATTGATTGCAAAAGTTCTGCATTATAAAAGTAAATCACTCTGAAATAGGAATAAATCTTGAAATACAAACTGTCGGGCCCCGCTATTCGCAAGGGATACATTCCTGGAAAATGTCGTGAATGTCAAATCTGTGAATGTTGGGGCATTGTTTCAATGGTAAAAGGGGTGGGGGGGGATAGTTTCCCAGCAGTTCGTGATTCATGAAGGAAAATCAAAAAGCCCATGAAAAATGGCAAATACGCACGTGAAAAAAACTCGCGAAAATGTTAAAAACCGTGAATATGTGAGAAAAAATACTACGAATATGCGAAAAACCGTGAATACGCCCACAAAAAACATAAAAATCGCGAAGATGCAAAAATAAAAAACCTGCAAATACGCCAGCAAAAAAACGAAAAAACAACAAAAACACCCACAAAAAAGCGAAAAAAAGCACGGGAATACACCAGTCAAAATCACGAAAAAAAAACGCTGATTATGTGAAGCACAGTGTCACTAATGTCGAAGCAGGTCACATTTTATAAATCGCGAATATGCGGGGTCCACGAATACCGAATCCGCAAATAACGGGGTCTGACCATTTATATTTGAGCAGGTATAACAACAAAGGGATACTGCTCTTCAGCCTTGTGCCTCATGGCTTTGAGTTGTACGTGTCAGAGAAAATAAAAATAACACATTTGTCTTGTTAAATATTTCAATTGGCGAGGTCTTTGTGTCTTTAAGAAACTAAACATCAACACAAACAATAAAATAACAACTTATTTACTGTCTTCCATGAGTTACCTGCGTGTTGAAGTTTATTTTTGTTAATCACGCCACATATGTCTCTTCGACTTTATGCATGATGTTTAATTTCACACATGATTTGCTACATCAAAGAGAGTTTTCAAGGAGTTATACAAACCTGAATTATTTTTTTCTTATTTCACTATTTTCTTTTCTTTACAATTTTTGTTATCTTTATCATTTTCTTGAGAATTTTTTTCTTACTAATTAAAAAAAAAAATTCATCATTTGAAAAATAAAATGTTTTATTTTTCAATGCACTTATGAAGGGACCCAGTGAAATGGCAATTAGTAAATAATGAATGTGAATATTTGTTTATACACATCAGGTTTTTGAAAAAATGGACCCTGTTGTGCCTTGATTGTGGTCAGGATGGAAGTTTGTGTTTATTAATGTTGTGATGAGATCAATGTTGTTGTGAAGTGGCCTTGAGAAAGTTAAATTGTTTTTGTCTGAATGGTGTAGACTTTGAAGCTGATATTTTTTTAATTCTTGCCATGTTACAGGAATGCTTCTGAGAGAACGATATTTTTGGAAAATGTGCGATATCATGGACCATCATCTGGATCCCCACTTGTATCCTCCCCTTTCTCTCATTTTTCCCCACATCCCTTATTTTTCTAAGTTTCCCTCTCTTTTATCCTTCATTTCTGCTGTTGGTATATTTCCCCCTTCTATTTCTCCTGTTCCTTTTGTACTGTTACATCCTGATCCATTTCATGTTCTTGCTCCTCCACAAGCCCTGCCATTGTATTCCAAAAAAACTTCTTACTTTATAACCACTAAGTTTCTCATTATGGTTTCACATATGGGTATGGGAAGACCACATCAAAAATAGACTGTGTGGAAACTACAAAAAGGGATAGAGGTGTATGAACCATCTGGCTCCTTCCTCTTACTGGTTCCACCTGTTACACTCTCACGTCAAGCGATAAAACATCATAATTTGATGGGGTATCACATTTTGCATAATTTTATCTTCTAAATAAGAGCATATTTGCTCTGCAAGACCTTGTTTATGCTGATATTTTCAAAACAGGCGAAACGGATGTTAGTAGTGACATTTTAGGATATGTTGGACAGAAATGTCATAATTCTATATGTGGGCAAATTTCATAAGCATCTAAAATAGATAAAATGGGTTGTATACAAACATGGTGAAAATTAAAAATTAATAAATGTGGTAGCATGGTACCACCTAGTGTGCATACACTAGACTGCACTTAACCAGAGGTGCTCTGTTGTGTAGAGGATCTTTTCAAACAATAACAGTTTTAATGAGAACAGCACTTGGTAGCATACCTCCACTAAGCTGAACAGTTTACGTTTTGTATCCCACTGATATGCCGGATCTGCATCTCGACCTCCACCAAAATCTTTTCGGCTTGTTCTTGTCACCTACCCAACTCATCCACCAGGTTTTGTCTTTACCCATACACAAATTTTTGAGATATCATGCTATGTATCATTTTTAGCCCTGTCTCTTAATTGACTAGAATCACGTAAAAAATTATAGTATCCAGATCTTCACCAAAATCTAATCAATTCGATCTTGCCACACACCCAACTTCCACAAGTTTTGTCCGAATATGTCCCTAACTTTTTGAGACATCCTGCTTACAGACAGACAGAGAAACAGACAAACAAACCAATTCTTTTAAAAAGAAAAGGCACATCAACCAAAAATATAACTAGATGTACTCTGCTAATTTAAGTAATAAAAAAGCAAGAGCAGACCCGGTGTCAGGTGACGTTTCACCCGCTTCCCAGCTATCTTTCTCATGCCAATAGACCCCAAGTCTCAGCACGTGTCCACATATATTTCCAAGATCACCATTCATTTCCAGTCACGTGCTTGTGCGTGAGGTCAACTGAGGTGTCTTTTTATTTTGTCAAAGCTTAAGCAACTACAACGGCACTAGGTAGAGCACAAACCTCTGCCAGACTGAAAAGTTTAAGTTTTGTAGCATACTGATAGGCGAGATCCCCATCCATACCTTATCCAAAATCTAATCAGCTTGTTTTTGTCACCTACTGAACTCCAACAAACAAAGAGACAGGGGTGAAAACATAACCTCCATTCAACTTCGGTGGCAGAGGTAATAAACATCAAAGAGAAATGTCAAATCACATCAAGCAGACCATCGATGTTGCGATTTGATATTTATTGCTGTGATGATGTGAATGAAAATATCCGACATTATTTTCTTTTAATGATGTGTACAATGTATATATATATATATATATATATATATATATATATATATATATATATATATATATATATATATATATATATATATATCTCTTCTTCTTTCGGCTGCTCCCGTTAAGGGTCACCACAGCGGATCATACGGATGATCTGCATAGTGATTTGGCACATGTTTTATGCTGGATGCCCTTCCTGACGCAACCCTGGTCACCTCTTACGACACAGGGATATGGTACACCTATTTTAACCGGGGTATACACCGGCCCAGTACACTGGTACTCATTTCGCCGACCTCAGAAGGATGACAAGCTGAGTCAACCCCCTGGTGTATTAATTCAGTGGCCCAACGGGGCTTGAACTCAGGACCTTATGGATCCCAAGCCGCTGCCCTAACCACTGCGCCAACACCAGGCTCACTGTATATATCATGAAGAAGATAATTGGTTGAGGGTCGTTTATTGGCACAATATCATTGTTTGCAGATTGGGCTTCATTAGTGGTATCCCCAATAGGTAAATTGTTGACAGCCGGACAGATGCAGGCAGGGATGGACGGACACAGGCAGGGATGCACAGACATAGTGATGGATGAATGCAGGCATGCCAAAACCGAGCTCCTTTTATATTATCGATTACAGCTGAAATACAATAAGCTCTAGAACCTCTTAGCCTGAACTGAATTTCCAAATTCAAATGGTGTTTAATATGACCGTGCTGGCTTGGGAAGCAATTAGTGATCGGTTATAACAAACATCACCCGGAGATGCCTGGAATGTCGACCAATGTCCGAATTGGACAAAAGAACACTGTTTTTTAGCAGTCAAAACTGCTGCTCAGGTGAATTCTGCAGTTTAAATTTTGAAATTTGGCTTAGATTAAGAGATTTCAGAGCTTCTCGCATTTGCCGAAATTAAATAAAGCCATGTACACCGGCATCTCCAGGTGTTTATAAGCATTGCAATGTACTGTATGTAGCATTTCCTCGGTACGATGATCAGGCATTCGATAATATGAGTGAGGAAAGTGAAAAAACAATTGACGAGCATTTTATCATGAAGAAACCATTGCGGCCTGTTCCAAGTCAAGGCATTGTTGAGCAGGCCAAACAAAAATGGCGAATTGAGACCTCAGCAAGCTGACAGAAGACTGACTCATGGGCTGACCAAGGATGAAGCTTTGACCATGATAATAAAATGTTGCCATTAATTATCTTCAAAAAGGATGTTTTAATTCAATCCAAACACCCAATTTTCATTCATGCACTTCCTTGGAGTTCCGTTAGTAGGCATGCAATGCTTGGGGGCACTAGGTTTCATGGTTTTGGAGTTATGAAGCAGCCACAATGACAGACGGACTGAAGGACTGACACAAAGACATTTATTATTCGAGATACACTCACATCCAAACAACACCCACCACCCCACCCCCTTACATTTCTGCCAACAGAGCTTGAACATACCGATTTATGTGTCTTTGCAGCACATACTGTGAGTGTTTGCTCAGCAGCTTACTCTGTCATCATAGTATGCTTTCATTCGATGTCTGAAAAAAAACTCTTTATCATGCCACAGCAGCTCCATTTACTAAAACTGAGTCTGTTAGCAAAATTCTCTCAAACATGGCAATTAAATTACACACACAATGGATATCCCCTGATGGTTCAGTTTTGTAGAAGTCTATGTGTTTAAATCAAACAATAATTATCGAAAAATGAAAAGTTTCTTTGGATGCACTGAACAGGCCTTTCCGCTAATCGGGTTTCTATTTGCTTTGGATCAGAGGCAATAATTAGACAAATTAACAGTCAGGATCACTTGACAGGCAAAGCCAATAAATGCATAAGCACGCACATGTACCTTTGCACATTCATAACAAATGAATGAGGTGTAGTATGTCCGTATGGTATTACAACTCTGAAAGCTGCTGGGAAAAACTCGTCACAATCACGATGCAAATGACATGTGCTGAGAAAATAACATTTCAGAGAGTTATGAGTTTACCAAGCAAATGCACAACGGTGCATGTCCAGAGAGTACAGAGAGGACATGTTACCGTCAAAGTAGAGACTTCTGCACTGCACTGTGTCATGACTTGGAGGATAAGAACACAGCATCAGTACAATGTGTTCGCACAATGGGTTTGGAC
Organism: Eptatretus burgeri; assembly: GCF_056783735.1. Lineage (NCBI taxonomy): Eukaryota > Metazoa > Chordata > Myxini > Myxiniformes > Myxinidae > Eptatretus > Eptatretus burgeri. The sequence continues at coordinate 87,773,969 of NC_140961.1, read as the reverse complement.
ACTCAGAATGAAAAAAACGATATTGAGTTGAATATTATTGCTTCTCATTGCACATTGTATTTTTTAAACATTCCTCCCATCTCCATCCCTCACAGCTCAACAGTCGCACTGATAGGCATCAGAGCATGTACATCGACCTTACACATTGCCATTCTTTCACCCAATCGATTACTCCTGCACTAAATCTAATCTCCAAGCCTGCAACAACTCATGGGATAGCATTTACTCCCTGAATCCTGATACGAATGGCTGTCAATGAACAAGTTTTAATGGCATAACAAAACTCAGAACCCCTGGTATATCAACCATGAACAACACAGCAATGGCTACTTAGTGTCACAACTTGCATGAAACAAGAGGAAATTTTAGGACTGAAGTTCAAATAAGTCTGGACACCTGAAGCTATATTCAAAAATTAGTTTGCAGAGATACAATTTCTACTTTATTTGGATTTTTGAGGTTCTAACGCTTGTGAAGGAGCTGCAACAGAAAATACGCACACACATGAAGACAAACACATAAGACAGCAATGGACTTGCTTTCAAACAAACACAGCCACTGACCTTGGGGGAAGTGAGATAGCTTCCAAGAGCACTCTGGGTGAAGTTACTTTTATCTCATCAGTGGGGTAATTAAAGGAAAAAACCCCTCCCCCCTGCATTAATGTTTCCCATAATGTGATGACAACCGATGTAGTTTGTTTTTGCTCACACCTCCAAATGCTAAGCAACAAGTAAGTTATAATTAAAAAAAAATCTTTGGTATGACTCAGCCTGGATCACAACACATCTGACCTCCCATAATTAAAGTGGATTGTCTACCCATTATGCTACCAGAGTCTAGTTATTAGTCCCCTTCTGGTTTCACAGGAGGGGATTATATGTTTGCTCTCCATCTGTCCGCCCGCCCATCCGTCCCAGCTGTAGTTTTTCTGAAAAAAATTTCCCGTAACTTTCAACATATTCAACTGAAACATGTCTTTATTTTGATAAGTTACAGAAGAAGGTTGAGTTGTAGTGCTTTTCATCAATTTTTCACAGTGTTATGCCCTTTGTAGACAGGAAATATCACATATTATACTTGTACATGGTTGGTTTTCAGCTGCCCTAACTCCATCCCACTGCTTTACACCCATTGGCTGGACAGCTTGCCTGACTCCACCACAATAAAGTCATGCAACGCCATTGCCTGAAGCAGCAAATTGGATCGGCAGGCCTCAGGCCTTAGGCTGGGTGTCAGTCCATGGCCCAGTGGAATTGGATTGAGCCAACATATTGTTGTGGTTACCAGATTCGCAAACCACCATTCAGGTCCCTTAGGTGAGGTATCTCGGTAAGTGCATGTGTAGTTAGGCCCACACCCGTTGTCTCGTGGGAATACATGTCATTTATACGTGCTGCGACTCTTCAGGATAGCCGTTTTTCTTTCACTATCTTTATTTTGGACCAATCGCCATCACCACAACCACATCAACCACCAACCACAACCACCGCTTCACCACAACCGCCACGACCTTTACCGTCACAACTCGCCACCATCGCATCACCGTCATCTCGCGCCACTCATGGGCACCGATGCTGGACTCATGCAGAGCGCACGTGGAACAGCGTGTACAAAATCACGGATTTTCTGCTTCAAAAACGGATCCAAAACGACACACGCCCACTTTTTGCCGTCCAATCGGTGAGCGAGGGGCGAATTGGCCCCGCCCCCAGGGCGATCGATATATGCAAATTTGTGGATCAAAAAGCCTTCACGCCCACTTTTTGTCGGGCCAATGGGGAGCGAGTTGAAAGGTCAAAGGGAGGGGGTCAAAGGCGAAGTTACGGGGGGATAAAAGGACGGTGTTCGTCAGTAAAAGGAGGAGTAAGAAGTCGGAACGAGTAGTAAGAAGTCGGAACGAGTAGTAAGAAGTCGGAACGAGGAAGAAGGAGTCGTAAAGGTCGGAACGAGGCGAAGGAGAGTCGGAACGGAGGGGACGAGCTGTGGAGAGGCGGCGAGTCGGACGAAGGGTGCTCGCGTCGTGCAAGGAGCTGCGCGCCCGAGGGAGGCCGGCAGCGCGACCTGGCCGAGGTGGAGACGCTCGTCGCGCATATAAAAAGATCCTCCATACCCCGAGCATCAGCAACCCCCCTCCTGTTGTCCCCCGGCGCTGAGATAGTGCGACCAAGGGGGCCCCGTTCACACCCCCTGCCAGGCACTGTCCACGAGGCCCGCGGGTTGCGGGGCCATCGTTGCTCCGCGTCTCATCACCAGACGGGTAGGCCCGACCAGGTCTCGGCCCCAGGCCTACCTCATTCTTGAGGGTATTTCTTTTCCTTGGTTTTGGGTATGTGTTGTCGGCGCCGTCCGTGAAGTAGAATTGTATAAGTGTTGCCGTGTGCTCGGTAGTCGGAATTAGCTCTGCACTGTGTTTTCACTTTTATGTTTGCTTTTTGTGTAAATGGAATTGTGTTTTCTTTTTTGTGTGCATTTGGTGGAATTGTATTTGTGTGCTTCCCGTGTGCCGAGAATAAACGTGCTTTATTGTTGAACTGTTCTCCCGCTTCGCTTCGTCTTTTTCCCCATTGAACCCCCATCTTGCTTCACGTAAAGGGCTGGTAGTGGGCTGAATACGCCCGATAATTAATCGAACCGTCGAGGTCGACGATAACACCGCTCGGTTATTCTGATAGGACGGAACGGGTCGCTAGTGCTGCCCGTGTCCGAAGTCGACCTGCGGCGCAGGTGCGACGCCTCGGTCTACCCTCCGCGTGGGTACTTAGGTAGTTCGACCATTTGGCGAGCAACCCTATCCCACGCTGGGGCTGATTGGCTCGACGCGGTGAGACCGAAGGTCCACCCGTGACTGGTTCCCGGCGTTAGTCCGAGAGGGTCACGACTGGATTGTCCGTCCGGTGGGCGACGTGCCGCGATTCGAGTTACGTGGCCGTCGCACGCCGGCGGGCGCGAAGACCGCAACACTGGTGTCAGGAGTGGGATACAAATTCATCGCCCTCCTCGCGGCACTGGTATCGGAGAACAGGAAAACGGGCTGTCCTGTCTCCGGCTAAATTCACGGGAATCGGTCCAGGGGTGAGAGAAGCGACCCCCGATTCCCTCCAAATTACGAGCGAGCAAATTAACCCTTCACGAGAAGCAAGATGGCGTCTCAAGGCGAGCGGGAGCCGGGGGTATTAGAAATGTATATGTGTAATAATGTAGAGTCCATGGCCCAGGATGGAATCCCCGAGCAGGAAATGTTGATTGTGCAGGAACACGGACTCGCCCAACTGAACCCAGGGCCTGAGGTGGGTGCGGCAGCGGCCGCGGTGTATGACACCTCCCCCCCCCTCTCCACCAAGACCCTTCCCCAACCCCTGCCGAAATGGCTCACTCAAGCGCACCCGACATGGCCCAGCTATTCACCATGCTGGCACAAATGAATGCGGAAATGAAAGGCATGAACGAAAAGATGGATGCGAATATGAATGAAGTGAAAACGACGATGGATGCGAATACACAGCAAATAAAAAAAGAAATGAAAGAACTACGGGGTGAGACGCAGAACATGGGCCGATGCCTGCAGGCGGGCATGAAGGCCGTGAGCAGGGAACTCGGAATGGCGACTCCACGTGTCGGAACAAACGAGCTGGAAGGGGGTGCAACGGCTGACAGGCCCGCGGTGGAGGCGGGTAAGGAAAAAGTAATTCGGGAGACAAGAGACGAGGTGAAAGTAATTGCGAGGGAGAGAAAAGAACAATTAATACGGAGAGCAAGGATGAGGTACGCGGAGATCGTGAAAGAGCAAGGAGTGAAAAACAGGGAAGGACGGGAGCGACTTAAAGAGAAAGCAAGGTTGACCTACATAAAGATAAGGGAAAGACGCCAGAAAGAAGCAGAGACCAATAAACACGATGAAGACGGGGTAAGTGACGCGCACACACACACGGAGGTAGTGGAGGACAATGGGGGTGAGAGCTGTTGTGTTGGGACCCGGTGCGAGCAGCTGGATGACCTCCTCCAGGAACAAGGGGAGGGAGTATGCCCCTTGAGGCGAGTCACGACCAGGTGAGTTCGGTCGTGTTTTTTGCGAGGCTGAGGGGACGCAGTGCTGTGGACGGGTGCACGGAGAGCTTGGGGGAGTAGAGGCCCCGGAGTCCCTTGTGGGGACACGAATCCCCAGTGTGGTTGTCCCTGTGTGTGTGGTGCAAGGTGTGAGTGCGTCCCCGTGTGTGGAAGCGACCCCGTGTGTGAGTGGTGTGGTGGCGATGGTGCCAGAGTGCGTGCTTCCCAGCACGCCGGGTGTGGATGGGGCACCGTGTGTGGAAGAGGCCGTGTGTGTGAGTGAAACGGCCTGTATGGATGAGGCACCGCGGGTTAGTGCCCCCGCGTGTGTGGGTGAGGAACCGTGTGTGGATGAGGCACGGTGTGTGGATGAGGCACAGCGGTTGAGTGCCCTCGCGTGTGTGGGTGAGGCACCGCGGGTGAGTGCCCCCGCGCGAGTGAATGGAGCACCACGTGTGAGTAGTATGGTTTGTGTGAGTAGTGAGGCACGCGTGAGTGAACGGCCGTGTGCATGGTCGCTGTGTGCCAGGGAGACCGTGTGTGTGAGAGAGCGGTATGAGAGGGAGATGTCGGTTGGCATGCGGGAGCACGCAGCCGCGTCTCCCCGTGTGAATGTGATGGTGTGGACTGTGTGCGTCGTGACACGCAGGTGTGCGTGTGTGGAATGGCGACGGAGACGGCGACAGAGGAGAGAAAGCCGAGTAGCGGCTGTAGCTATTTCGTGGACCGTGCCGGGTTCACCCAGCAGTGAGCACGCGGTTCGTGCTGTGCAACGCACGAGACCACCACGTGCTCGCTTGCGAGAGTGAAGTCCCGGTCCGGAAACGCACGCGGTGGATTTGCCGATCCCGCGGACGGACAAAGTTTAGGCAGGTAAATGGATTTGGACCGGACGGGTTCTCCACGCGATCGTGTGTGTTCAGCTCCAACGGGCAAAGCACATGTGTTCGCGTGGGAAACCCCTCGAGACGTGTGGCTTGTGTTTTTTTTTTTTATATGCGCACGGTGACGTCATGGTTGGACGGATGGTTGGAATCCGGCAGGAGGGGTATCTTCCTGCCGGATGGTCCCGTCCAAGGAGGGACGAGGAACACGTGCAGCTGCATGACGTCACGGGCAGTTGCAAGGTGCAAAGAGCGCGAGTTGCCGCGCAGGTGCTGCGCATGGAAAAAAAAAAAAAAGGAAAGCCAAGCCTCACTTTCGGGTGTACAGGATTCCTGGGCAAGGGGTGAAAGACCCCCTTACCTGGGCACAGGATGGAAACTAGTTAGGGGGAAGGGTTAGCTTAGTTAGACCGACTTCATGGGGCAGGGGTAAGTCCTCATGGAGTCCGTGGAATGGATTAGTTAGAGGGATTGTAGCCAGATTTAGGTTGGGAAATAAAATGAATTTTTGAGTTAGAAGACAGTGACAGACTTTGGATGTGTAGAGGGGACGTAGCTTAGCTACGTAGTGTTAAAAGGAACGTGCTGTAGTATAAGGGACGACGTGGGAGCACGAGTTAGTTAGGGGATGTAGTTAGGAGGATGGCAGAGTTCAGTGGTGTGTGTGTTGAAGAGTTGGTGAGTGAAGTGGAAGCATGTGCTTGGTGAGTGAGTGAGGCCAGCGGGTCTGTGTGTGAGTGGGAGCGAATGGGGAATGCATGGTGCGATGAGTGATTGGGGGAGGAGTGACTCCCGCCTCAAGGGACCCCGGGGTCAGTATAAAGTGAGTTAGCTGGGTTAGTCAAATTGAAAATGGAGGTCGTTTTGTTGTTGGTGGGAAAGTAGGCTCGAGACCCATTTGGAGGGGTGCAGGAGCCCTGTTGACGGGCTTGGGAGCGTGGCTGCGAAAGGTGAGTATCGCTGAGTGGGTACCCCGGGCACCAGGCTAGTCGGCCGCGGTAGGCCATGGGCCCATGGGGGGCCGGGATAGAGTAGTGGGCACGGGTGCGCCTGCTTGGTGCAGGGGCCCGGGCGCCATTAGCCGCGTGGGCAGTGCAGTGGGCACGGGTGACCCTCGGAAAGGGGCCCGGGAGGCCGGCCTGCCACGTGTGCGTTTCAGGGAGGTGCCATGGGGGCACTCCGGTGTTAGGGAGCTGGTAGGCTCGGAGGCAGTGTAGTGCCCGGGGGTGCCATAGCGGGAGAATCGGCAGAGGGTCGTGCCTGCCAAAGGGAGCCACGTGTCCCAGCCAGGAGACCGTGTGAGGGCACGGAGAGAAAATTGGGGGGCGAGGCCCGAAATTGTGAGGACACCAACACAGGCGACGGGAATCTGGGCTGTTAGAACCAATAGTTTAAGCGAGAGGCGCTTTGTTGAAAGCCCCGGGGTAGTTTAAGAGTTAATGGTTAGGTAGATTAGGAGATGTACCCCTCCGCACCATCCATCCCTCGCTGTCGTTGTGGGCCGCTGGACACACTTGGTGTTAAGATGGCAGAACTCTGGGGAGGCCATTCTGAGGCTTCGTTGGGCCTCGACACAGGACGTTAGCTCTCCCTTGTTCCCGTCTGGGAAGGGAACGTAGGGGTTGGGAGTAGGCTAGGTGACAGGATAGGTTAGCCGAACAAGGACGATAAAGGGGGTTAGGGGACGATTTATAGGGGGAAGTAAAAAAAATAAAAACAACAGAAAAAAATAAGTTGGGGCTAAATTGGGGTTTGACAAATTAAGGGAGTGGGTATGTACAGTGACAGGCAAAGGCGATAGGTTGGGAGGGAGACAGGTAGGTAGGTCCGAGCCCGCCTCCAAGTGGCCAGCACCACCGCACTCCCTCCATCAACCTCCACTGAACGGCAAGAGCTGGCCAACTTCATCGGCTGGCCGTGTTTTGCTTCAAGGCGGAGGCCGGCCAATTTCATCGGCAGCTGTTGTTTTGCTGCAAGGCCTGTGCCATCGGCTGGCCGTGTTTGCTTCAAGGCCTGTGCCGGCCAGTTCATCTGCTGGTTGTGTTACTTCAAGGCCTGTGCCGGCCAGTTCATCTGCCGGCTGTGTTTGCCTGCAGCGGCCTTCTTCTGCGGGCTGTGTTTGCCTGCTGCCTTTGCCATGCCATGCCCACTGCCCCTGTTAACCAGCCCCGTTCAATTTTTGCTTTGCCCCCCCTGTTCATTTCCATGTGCGCCAGGATCAAGGCAACAGTTTGCAAGCTGCGAGAACTGCCCTGTTGGCAGCTACAACACGGGCCTGCAGTGGCGGCCCGTGCACCGTGTTTGTGTTCATGCATCCATTTGTTGTGCTCATTGCGTGTGCCACTTGAGCTGGCACGGAGACTGCGTTGTGCAGCCCATGCACCGTTGTGGTTCACTGCATTCAGTTCAAACCGTTCATGCATCCATTCGTTGTGCTCATTGCGTGTGCCACTTGAGCTGGCACGGAGACTGCGTTGTGCAGCCCAAGCACCGTTGTGGTTCACTGAGTTCAGTTCAAAAAGGAAGGCCTTGGACTGCGTGTGAGCAGCCAGCCACGTTCCCTGTCACCTGCATTGTTTGAGTCAGAGACTGCATGTGGGCAGCCTGGCTCCCTGCTAACTGCTTTCTTTTGCAGAGTTCAATGATCCTGGGTCATGGTTTAGTGTAAGATTTGTAAGTTAAGGTTAAGATGTACTGTACATATGAGTGCGCCCCCGGCATGTCTGTCTAGCGCCGGCAATTTTATTTAAGTCGTCCGTGTGAGTGAGTTTGTTTAGGTAGTTACGCAGCCCTCAGGTTATTTATTTTGGGGGACACGAATACCATGAATGTCGCACTCAGGGATCCGTAGGTAAAATGTACTAGGGGAAAACTACACATGATGGCACACGAAAATTTGACGACTCGGGACGAGTCTGTAAAAAGGGAAGGGGGTAGTGTTGTGGTTACCAGATTCGCAAACCACCATTCAGGTCCCTTAGGTGAGGTATCTCGGTAAGTGCATGTGTAGTTAGGCCCACACCCGTTGTCTCGTGGGAATACATGTCATTTATACGTGCTGCGACTCTTCAGGATAGCCGTTTTTCTTTCACTATCTTTATTTTGGACCAATCGCCATCACCACAACCACATCAACCACCAACCACAACCACCGCTTCACCACAACCGCCACGACCTTTACCGTCACAACTCGCCACCATCGCATCACCGTCATCTCGCGCCACTCATGGGCACCGATGCTGGACTCATGCAGAGCGCACGTGGAACAGCGTGTACAAAATCACGGATTTTCTGCTTCAAAAACGGATCCAAAACGACACACGCCCACTTTTTGCCGTCCAATCAGTGAGCGAGGGCGAATTGGCCCCGCCCCAGGGCGATCGATATATGCAAATTTGTGGATCAAAGCCTTCACGCCCACTTTTTGTCGGGCCAATGGGGGAGCGAGTTGAAAGGTCAAAGGGAGGGGGTCAAAGGCGAAGTTACGGGGGGATAAAAGGACGGTGTTCGTCAGTAAAAGGAGGAGTAAGAAGTCGGAACGAGTAGTAAGAAGTCGGAACGAGTAGTAAGAAGTCGGAACGAGGAAGAAGGAGTCGTAAAGGTCGGAACGAGGCGAAGGAGAGTCGGAACGGAGGGGACGAGCTGTGGAGAGGCGGCGAGTCGGACGAAGGGTGCTCGCGTCGTGCAAGGAGCTGCGCGCCCGAGGGAGGCCGGCAGCGCGACCTGGCCGAGGTGGAGACGCTCGTCGCGCATATAAAAAGATCCTCCATACCCCGAGCATCAGCAACCCCCCTCCTGTTTTCCCCCCGCGCTGAGATAGTGCGACCAAGGGGGCCCCGTTCCCACCCCCCTGCCAGGCACTGTCCACGAGGCCCGCGGGTTGCGGGGCCATCGCCGCTCCGCGTCTCATCACCAGACGGGTAGGCCCGACCAGGTCTCGGCCCCAGGCCTACCTCATTCTTGAGGGTATTTCTTTTCCTTGGTTTTGGGTATGTGTTGTCGGCGCCGTCCGTGAAGTAGAATTGTATAAGTGTTGCCGTGTGCTCGGTAGTCGGAATTAGCTCTGCACTGTGTTTTCACTTTTATGTTTGCTTTTTGTGTAAATGGAATTGTGTTTTCTTTTTTTTTTGTGTGCATTTGGTGGAATTGTATTTGTGTGCTTCCCGTGTGCCGAGAATAAACGTGCTTTATTGTTGAACTGTTCTCCCGCTCGCTCTGCCTTTTCCCCATTGAACCCCCATCTTGCTTCACGTAAAGGGTTGGTAGTGGGCTGAATACGCCCGATAATTAATCGAACCGTCGAGGTCGACGATAACACCGCCGGTTATTCTGATAGTACGGAACGGGTCGCTATGGCCCGTGTCCGAAGTCGACCTGCGGCGAGGTGCGATCGCCCGGTCTACCCTCCGCGTGGGTACTTAGGTAGTTCGAATTTGGCGAGCAACCCTATCCCACGCGGGGGCTGATTGGCTCGATCGCGGTGAGACCGAAAGGTCCACCCGTGACTGGTTCCCGGCGTTAGTCCGAGAGGGTCACGACTGGATTGTCCGTCCGGTGGGCGACGTGCCGCGATTCGAGTTACGTGGCCGTCGCACGCCGGCGGGCGCGAAGACCGCAACAATATATACCCATTATATACATACATACATATATGTATATATACCCATAAACCGTACACATGTTTATGCTTCATGTATGTACATTGGTTTATTATCTCTGCCACCGAAGGTGAAGGAGGTTATGTTTTCACTCCTTTCTGTCTGTTTGTCTGTTTGTTTGTGTACAGAATATCGCAAAAAGTCGGGACGGATCCAAATGAAATTTTGTGGACAGGTTCGGTGTGTGATAAGCACAAACTGATTATATTTTGGTGATGATCGGGATCGGGATCTGACGACTAGAATTTTAAAAGTCATTCTTCACCATTGAAAGATTGGGCGAAAAACTATATACAGCATGATATCTCAAAAAGTTGTGGACCGATTCGGATGAAACTTCGTGGACATGTTGGGTGTATGACAAGGAAGAATTGATTCGATATTGATGAAGATCCAGATCCGGATCCGACTTCTAGAATCTTTTTAGTGATTCTTCACCATTGAGAGATCGGGCAAAAATGCTATGTATCATATCTCAAAAAAAGTTGTGACAGATTCGGACGAAACTTGGTGGACAAGTTGGGTGTGTCGCAAGGACGAATTTATTCGATTTTTGTGAAGATCCGAATCTGGATCTGGATACGAGATTTATTTAATTTTTAAAGTAATTCTTCACCATTGAGAGATAGGGCCAAAAATGATATAGTACTGTGTGATATTTCAAAAATGTATTGGGCCTGATATGTTCTCATGGATCAGGCATTACATGGTGAAGGCATTACATATGCACCCTACCGAATTCCCTTCTTGTTTTTAATATGAAATAGGCAAGGCCGAGAAATGAACGAAACATGTTGGGTCAAGTTTCTTCTTCATCATTTTGAATCCAGCATCGGCTCAGGCGTGCATTGAAGCAAAATAATTTTTATCTCTGGTTTGCTCTCCTAGTTGTCATTATTGGTTTCTAGTCTGTAAAAGATATCAGTAAATGAAAGTTGCTTTTCCTTTTATTTTGTCGCATAGATCCAAACACAACACATTAAAGAGTTTCTTCTTCTTAATTTTGGTTCTCGGATTGGCTCAAGTTGCAAAACAATTCTCCCTCTTGTTTATCTTGGTGTGGTCCAATGGTAGTTCAGGTGTGGTTACAATTTTGAACAGTAATTTAAGTAATCGTAAAATTTAACAATATTTATTTAATGAGAGAAAGCAAAACATGGCCAGCATTATGGTTTCAATTTTTTTCACAAAATATCTGACCAGGAAATGGCTTTCATAATATCTGATCTTGAAATTAGCTTTCCATTGTAGCCAGTCAAAGTCAAAATTTGTAATGCAACAATGGATTTTTTTGTGTTGAGCCTCAAAAAAAATTTGAAGAGAACATTCATCTAAATAATGGTTCCAATGGTGGTGGTGAAATGGAATCTCATTGCTGAATATTTGGAAGTGGCATGTTGTCACAGTTCCTCCACGGGGGAGATAGATTGATAAATATATACAGTATCAGTGTGTGTGTGTGTGTGTGTGTGTGTGTGTGTGTGTGTGTGTGTGTGTGTGTGTGTGTGTGTGTGTGTGTGTGTGTGTGTGTGTGTGTGTAACAGCAATCACACCCAAACTACTGAGCCAATGCCACATCAATCAAATTGGACCTCCTGTTGAACATGGGCTAATGACGATATCACTAAATAAAATTCTAAATTTATTCTCTATTTATTTATTGTGGCGGTTTGTAGATGTGGTCCAGACATGATCCATTCCCACCCCACAACGACAAATTTGATTTTCTCACCTTCTCCACCTTGAATTTCCCTCCCGAGTTCAAAACTGTGAGACTTGTGTGAGGATTGCATTGTATTGTCGAGATTTCTTCTTTTGAGAGCCCGAGGTGAGTTACTTAATTTGTTTTTATCGGAGTTAAACCTGTATTTATATTTTAATTCTGCCATTTTGTGTTCCCCTATCTGGATTATGTAATTTATTTGACAAAGCTTCCCATCTGCAGACAATGGTTCTGATGCATAATTAATGTGTATTTGTGAAAGACTTGCCCCAGCCGGTTCGTGAAAGACTTGAGCCAAACACTTCCCTCCGGCCAATCCGACAAGAATTGGTGATTAATAATTGTGGATGTTCAAGAAAAAAATCTCCCTTACCATTCTCATTATTTATGTATTTATTGTTGAGGTTTGTAGGTATGGCCTCGACGTGACATCCTCTCCCACCTCCCCACCTCTCCAAACGGCAAATTTGAGTTCCTCACTTTCTTCACTTCACATTTCCCTCCCGAGGTCAAAACTGTGAGACTTGTATAAGACTTTGCATTCAAGAGACTTCAATTCCTCTTCCAACTCAGCTTTTCAATGTCCATTAACAAGGCTGGAGGACAATTTTCACAGGTGGTGGAATAAATTTGACAACTCCTTGCTTTTCTCATGGCAGCTTTGTGTTGGATGCTCTTGTGTAGGCTGTAGCCAATGAAAAACATTTACATTACTTTGCACCAGAAAGCAAGACCAGGAACATTGTTTATAAAGAGGCTCCTTGATGTAGTTATTTTAATTTTTAGTATTCGTGTTTGTGTATGTATGTGTTATACTCTGTGAAAATACAAGTTTTTAAATAAATATGTTTTTGGCCTCATTTTCTTTTCTTCATCAATTCTCAATTTTTTTTCCCGAGAAACGCTGGGTACCCCTGGCAGTCTACACTATAAAAGGAGTCATCTGAAATACATATTCCATTCTTGTGTGCACGTGAGTTCCTCCCATTGGTTGGACAGTTCTCCTGACTTCACCCAAAATTTCTGAACAACAGCCACCAATTTAGGAACCCTTTAGTTAAAACCTTTGAATTTTAGAAAATAACCATTTAGAACCCTTTAGAATTTACCATTTAGGATCTCTTTAGATTGTAAACTTTAGAATTTACCATTTAGGACCCATTAGAACTTACCATTTAGAACCCTTTAGAACTTACCATTTAGGAAACCTTTAGAACTTTAAAATTTACCATTGCGGAACACTTTGGAATGTAAACTTTAGAATTTACCAGTTAGAACCCTTTAGAATTTTATAATTACCATTTAGGAACCCTTTGGAATGTAAACTTTAGAACAATATAATTTACCCTTTAGAACCCTCACTCTTAAGAAGTGCTTCTACTACAGATGTTATGCAGGTCCTTACTATTATTTCTGACTACTTTCTCTGAATTTCTGAAAATTGTGAATTGAACAAGCAACTGATGGGTTTCTGTGAAATCGGTGATAACACGATAGGGGAGCAGAAAGCATTAAATATTCTGCTGTTTCAATGTGAATATGCATGCTTGCTTTCATGAGCGGAAGAAGGGTGAGAGTAAAGATAGGACAGCTTTAGAAGGATGAGGTTGAGGCTTTGGCAGATGGGGGGTTGAAGACTTGAGTGTGAGAAGGGGATTGATGCCTTGGGAGGGGAAGTTTGAGGAGTTTGGGGTTGGTGGGGGAGAGAGGAGCAAAGATGGGATAGAGTTGGAAGGGCTGAGACTTTTCTGTTGAGTTGTCAAAATTGCATGTGTAAGTTTACTGACAGTAAAGGTGTGTGCGTGTGTGTGTGTGTGTGTGTGTGTGTGTGTGTGTGTGTGTGTGTGTGTGTGTGTGTGTGTGTGTGTGTGTGTGTGTGTGTGTGTGTGTGTGTGTGTGTGTGTACACGTGCAAGATGCTAGAGTTGGCTGCGATCATCAAGGAGGGGAGATTGGGGTGGAGTTAATGAGGGTAGAAAAGATTCCCAGAAATTCCATGCATTCCCAGAAAAGATCATGGAGGAAAGAATAAGACTTCAGAAGATATGGAAGAAGAGGACTCTAATGTGCATGGCAATGTGGTAGCATAATGTAGCATTCTGCTGGGTGATTGTTTAATTCAGAATCACTCATCTTGTTTTTTATGAAGAAGAGAAACTATTCTGTGAGAAATAAGCAATTAAATAGTGAAACAGACATAGGAAATGCTTTTAATAAATACAGTCCTTCTGCAAATTAAGCAATAGTGAAAATGAATTCTGGTTGTAATGATCAAAACAAATAAAAATATATTATTATGAGTGCAATTTACCAAATGATTGTGTTTTTCACATCTCATATTCATTGCAAGTTTGTGTGTAGTGAGGTACATTGGCATCTTCCATATTCTAATATAAATTTCCGGTGTTGTATTCATGAAAGTGCTTTGCAATAGATTTTATTATTAAAAATGTTTCATAACACAACAGCATAATAAATAATTCAATTTTTCCCAAGTACACAAATACAGCTCACCCACTCCCCTACATTCCGTAGTTGTACTTTTTGTGCCTCACCAGCGTTTACTAAGACCGTAAACCAGTTTGCATTGCATCATAGACGACAAAGTGATTGTGGTAAAATAAAACTCCAATTGACCTCACTGATGTCAAATTTCCATACAAGATGTTTTCACCTGCAATGCATCAATTCTTACAGCTCTTTTTATTTGAATTGTATTTGCATTGATTAAACATGGTTTTGGATTTTGGACACATGATTTAAGTTTTTAAGATTACTTTTATTTGTATATATAGTACTCCCACTGGCAAATTGTTTGTTGCTGTCCATATTTCCTTCATCCTTTTATGACATATGAAAATGTAAGATATATATATATATATATATATATATATATATATATATATATATATATATATATATATATATATATATATATATATGCAATTTATTAGTTAAGATTAATCATAACACCATTTTACACATTATTTTGCAATTCTGTTTATTCTCGAAGCAACACACGATGCATCAATTTTTTTCGCTCCCCTCTTTCGATGTATAAAGTAGTATCTACTCAATTGGACTTTATCGTTTCTTTTTGAGCAATCAAGTCAATTTATACTGTGTATAAGCTTTTCAAGGTGGACAAATCTAAAAACGCTCTTTAATGTTCCTTTCACATACTTTTTCAGAAAACTTGAAAGCTTCTGCATAATTGTTCCGATCCCAAACAATTTCTAATCTTTCGCATGGCAAAACTGTACTGTCTAAAGAGAATCTAAGTTGTTTCACCTTTGTATTACCAATCAGCGCATTATTCTTGTCAATCACAGTCCCTGCATCTGGTTTCTTTTAAATGAGTCATAAATATTGTGGCTTTTATTCAAAATCTCCCCGACTCCACATGTTGCTAACACTGTTTAATCTCACTTGTTGGAATCTTCTTTTCAAGAATAATACACAGTGCCTATAGAAAGTATACACCCTCATTCAACATTTCCACTTTTGTTGCTGTATAGCCTGGAATTAAATTACTTCAAATCTTTCTTTTTCCACCTTTATTTACACATCGTAACCCACAATTTCCAAGTGAAAAACAAATTCCACAAATTTCAGAAAACTAATTAAAAATATAATACTATAATATCTTGGTTGGATAAGTTTCCACCTCCCTGAGTTAATACTTGGTGGAAGCACATTTGATAGCAATTACAACTGTGAGTCTGTTGGGATAGGTCTCTACTAACTTTGCATACCTTGATTGGGCAATATTTTCCCATTCTTCTGTGCAAAACAGTTCAAGCTCAGTCAAGTTGTGTGGGGAGCATTGATGGACAGCAAAGTTCAAGTCATGCCACATATTTTAGTCTGTGGCATTTAAGTTGGGGCTCTGATTGGGCCACTCAAGGACATTTATCTTTTTGTTCTTTAGCCACTCCAGTGTCGCTTTAGCTGAGGGCTTTGGGTCATTATAATGCTGAAAGGTGAACTTCCGTCCCAATTTCAGCTTTCTTGCAGAGGGCAGCAAGTTTTCCTCTCGGAATTTTTCTGTATTTACCTCCATCCATTTTCCCTTCTATCCTGACAAGTGCACCAGTCCCTGCTGACGAGAAACATCCCCATACCATTATGCCACCACCAACCATCCTTCACAGTAGGGATGGTGTTCTTTGGGTGATGTGCTGTGTTGGGTTTGTGCCAAATGTAACGTTTTGCATTTCGGCCAAAACGTTCCATCTTTGTTTCATCAGACCACAAAACTTTTTGCCACATGACTTCAGAATCTTCGGCGTGTTTTTTTACATACCTCAAACAGGACTCAAGGTGGGCTTTTTGATTAATGGTTTCCTTCTTGCCACCCTATAGTACAGGCCAGACTTGTGGAGTGCTTTTGATATTGTTGTCACATGCACACAGTTACGTCTTTGCCATAAAGGCATGGAGCTCTTCCAAAGTTGCCACTGGCCTCTTGGTGGCCTTTCTAATCAGTCTCCTCCTTGCTTGATTATCCAGTTTGGAGGGATGGCTTGATCTAGGCAGGGTATTGGTGGTACCACACGCCTTCTATTTCTTAATGATTGTCTGAAATTTTGTGGAAATTTAATTAATTTTCCGAAATTTTGTGGAATTTGTTTTTCACTTGGAAGTTGTGGGTTAATATGTGTAAATAAAGGTGGAAAAAGTCTGATTTCATGCTATTTAATCCAAGGCTATAAGTCAACAGAAGGTGAAAATGTTTAAGGGGGTGTAGACTTTCTACAGGCACTGTATTTAAAGTTTTCTATGTCATTGTAAGAAACCACTAAAAACACTTCTTTGTTCTTTACTAAATTCCTTCTGTGGAGTTGGAAATTAATTTAAATAAGTTGCTCATGTTGATGGAGAATTTGTTTTTCAATTGAAAAGAATATAAAAATTTAATGTTGGCTTTATGAGTATGATTTGGTTTTATAAAATAAATATTACTTTCAGCTGTAGATTGAATGGCAGAGAAATAAGTAACAGTACGACTTCATCTTCTTATAAATATGTGAGTGTCATTGTTAGCGTTCTTACTGAAAAACATGAGAATAAGATTTGGGTCTTGAAATCTAAATTACAAGCATTTTGAACTGCTACTCTAAATTTTCTCATCAGATAGCAATTGTCTCTCATTAGGCTCTGAGCCAAGGGGGTGGGTCGGTACCATACAGATAGAGTAAGGCTCATGGTGATTTTTAACAAGATATATGTACCAAAATATGAAAAAAAAGTGATAGCAGTATATAACTCTCGGCCATCTCTGTTTTATCACCCGAAATATTATTATACGCCCACTTCGCTTCGCCAAAAAATGTGATATTTGCTAAAATTGGAATAAATATTTTTATAAGGACCACAGAGTGCCAATAATTTGCATACTGGATGCCAACTAATATAGTAATAGAAATATAGAACATTTATGGGGGTTATTTGTCAAACTTTTGATATAATGACAAAAAATGTTAAATTTAGTGAAAAAGTGGCCGAAATCGCTTCAAGTTCAGAATTCACATTATACGTTTTTGTCAATATTTCAAAAATGAAAACTCCCAGAGTAAAATTTCACTGCTCAAAATCTTCGCAAGGAACCACTGCATTGGAATATATCATTACTTTGTAATATGGTGGTTGTTTGGGGCACACATTGTGGCAAAGTTCAACCATACCCCCTAGTTTTGATATTTTGGAACAAAACATAGATTTTGAACATTTTAGGTTTATTCGTCTACTTTTGGTATCTCAGTGTAATTTTTGGTATTAGCTAGTATCCTAAAGTAGGTACGTAACATCAGATACATTATATTTCACAATACATGCAAAATTGCTGCACACTCTAGGTTTATCATAATTATGTTATCATTAACTGACCTCTCAAACAAATACGCCTTGTTATTATACATTGTTATTACCAATCAATTTTTAACACATTTGACACAGATTACAGGCATTTAAATTAATCATATACGAAATAATGCTTATAAATTGAACCTATCCTTTTATGCATTGGGCGACTTTAAATTACAATGAACGTCATACATATTCTAGCAAGTGAGCCTTCCGCTATGAGGTTTGTTTCTATGCACAGGTCCCAGAGACCAGCATCTTGAAAACGAGCTCCTAGAATTGCGAGTATATTGCAGACTGTATGGAAAGTACCCAGACGGAGAATTATTCATGAATATTTTTCAGTGTGTTTCCAGATGATTTCGGCTGCATTAGCGTATTATGCCTGGTCCAACACTACGACAATCTCCTCTAACTGTAGTGCCGTCCTCACAAGTTCTGACTGGTTTAATATTTCAGTGACTGTAGTCAATTCCGTAGCTGGAGCATTGATCGTGGGCATATAACCAACAACATCCTTTGAGACTGTCAGAGAATCTCTGGTGTTTATATTGAAACCTGTCCAGCTTGGTATGCGCTGCTTCGTCGGTCATTCAAGCAAGTATCCAGATGAGGTTTTTGTTTGTAGCTGTGTACTCTGTTACTATGCTCGTGTCTGTTGTGAGCAACTGTGGTCCAACACGCTGTCCAGCAATGTATGTTGTCAATTCGTGATCAGAGACATCCAAAGATCTTTGCTCTTTCTTGGCTATCTCAGGAAGTGCTTGTTTCGGAAGATGTGGTCCATAAACTCTGGCCTGTACCACGATACCATTCACACGATGTGACGTTCCCTTTCCACTCAATGTTTCTTCCAATCTATCAATGTTGTCCCATGCCAAGTTGGTAAACGTATGTGGTTGAATACTTGTTGGTATGAGTGTCTGCTGATTTAGATTAGCTGCGAGCTTCTGTAAGCACAAGGCTGTGTCATTTTCTTCCAGCTGAGAGTAAGATATCCCATGGCCTAATCTGTTCAACGTCCGTATCAACTCCGTATTCCCAGTGAGTGTTTTAACCATGTATGGAAGCAGTATATGTTTTGGTGGCTTCTGCATACCACATGTCACTGCATATACCACATCTTGACTGAAGGATTCCGTGAGCATTGTTACTCTCCGTGAAGGGTGCTTGTGTTCTGGATCACCAGTTAATAGACCGATCAGAAACCGTCAAAGATATTCTGGTGTAGTGAATGATTCCTTCTCCACGTCAGACTGGTGATAGGGCCAGGTTGTTGGTTTTTTCTCGTCCTTTATTGTTGCTCTCAAAAATGACGATGACTGCTCAATGATCTTCGAGATATTTGTTGATTTATCTTTTCAAGTTTTCAGCTCCCTTTCCATATCACAATACTCACTGACGATATCTTGCATTGTTATGCAATCAGGTACAACAACAAGTTTTCCCTTTGTGACAGCGAAAATCTGAATACAGTCTCCCAACTCCTGTTCCAATTTCCGACGGAGATGTTTCTTGGTGGATTCTGTTAGACTATGTATGCCTCTGGCAGAAATCATCGTTCGCAGTTTCTCTGTAAGCGTTGTAACTCTGACAATTTGCTTGTTGGTAATGATATCAGTTCATATATAATGAAACAGTTCTGCATGTGATTCGTCTTGCTTTTCGAGATAAATATCATTCTCCTGAGAAGGAGCAGGCTCTGTATCGAGACCATGTGCTGGTCTTGTGTAGTCCCTGTAGCAAGAAGCATGATAATGTGCTTCAGCAGCAACTATGTCCCTACTCGTTATGGCTAAAAGCTTGGTGTCACACTTGTGGACTGCACAAGCTCGAAGCTTCTGGTCCGATCTCAACTCCGCAGATTGGACTAGTTTTTCCCGAGTTGACGTTCCCTTGTATCTCTTGACATTTTCGCAGAAAATGCATGTGTAGTCATAGATGCGTGATTCTGATGAGGATCGTCTTGCCGGTCGCTTAGCATTGGAACACCCAGCAATAGCTTCCTCAGTTGAGCTTGGATCTGTTTTATGTTTAAGGGCTTCCAGATCTCTCTTCATCATGAAAATGCTCCTGCATTTCCAATGGTAGAAGATTACTGGAATCTCCTTGTCTGTCACCGATTTAGCAATGTCAAGTATAGGGGAGTGATCTCTTACTTGAGCAGCATTTATTAGGGTTTTCCATGATTCAAAACTTTGTGTACTGTTAAGTTGTTCATTTGGATCAATACTCAGTGATTCCTTGTGAATTATACAGTGTCTTCCAGTTGGATCTTCGGCCTCATCTCTGGTTTGTTCTTCCATTGCGATTGTACTAGCAACTACACATACTGGGCAAGCACAAACACCATCACCGCCACCATTACCACATTACCTGGAATGACAAAAGGAAATAACAATTTAGTTGGGTAATACAGATGGAAATACAGTAATGTTTAAGGCTATCCACTACTTTTAGGCATTTTTAATATATGTAGATGTTTCAATTTGTGAAATATTGCATCTGGGATGTTACATATTTATCTAGTTTTTTGTAATATTAAATAGTTAAACCAAAAATTACACTGAGATACCCAAAGTAGAACAATAAACCTAAAATGTTAAAAATCTATGTTTTGTTCCAAAATATCAAAATTAGGGGGTATGGTTGAACTTTGCCAAAATATGTTCCCCAAACAGCCACCATATTACAAAGTAATGATATATTCCAATGCAGTGGTTCCTTGCAAAGATTTTGAGGGGTCAAATGTTACTCTGAGAGTTTTCATTTTTGAAATATTAACAAAAACGTACAATGTGAATTCTGAAATTGAAGCGATTTCAGTCACTTTTTCACTAAATTTAACATATTTTTGTCATTATATCAAAAGTTTGACAAATAACCCCCATAAATGTTCTATATTTCTATTACTATGTTAGTTGGCATCCAGACTGCAAATTATTGGCACTCTGTGGTCCTTAAAAAAATATTTATTCCAATTTTAGCAAATATCACATTTTTTGGCGAAGCGAAGCGGGCGTATAATAATATTTCGGGTGATAAAACAGAGATGGCCAAGAGTTATACACGGATATCACTTTTTTCATATCTAGGTACATATATCTTGCTAAAAATCACAATGAGTCTTACTCCATTTGTATGGTACCGACTGGTCAATTCGGGGGGTCTGGCTCATAGCCTATAATCTTATCTTCTCCTCAGGGTTTAGAACATGTGACTCTTACTCTAACTTTTTTAAAATTCTGAATGACTCTCAGTAATTCAATCTACGAAGAAGCAGATAAAGGATTAGATTTTTTTAAATATGGAAATCAACGTAATGAACATGAAGAATAACAAAACCACTGCCTGCTATGTGAGTGTGCAATAATATGAAGTGAGTGTGTTCTCATATAGACCCCTTCTATTTCCTTTCAGCCTGGTGCATTCTTAGTTATTGCGGCATTAAATCTGAAATAAATTTATAATGAAACTAACTATTTGAAGAGCTGGCAGGATGGCAAGAGGTACTGTATTAAACATTCACTTCTGAGCTGTCTCGCCTGGGTTTGAATCCCGACACAGCTATAAACTGTTAGCCCGGTGTTTCACAGTCAGGTTGATTCATCAATGTGTGTGTCGTCCCTCGGATGTTAAACTGGGCATCCAAACTGCTGCCATTACTTGATGGACATTAAAGATCCCATGCTATCCTTCGCAAAGAGTTGGTGAGATATTGCTGGCACCATGGTTAAATACCAAATACCTGCCCTAACTACTGCTGGGAAGGCAATGGCAATCCACCGAGTATAACCCTTGCTAAGAAACTGCTTCAGCAGCACTGACATTCTGTAACAGAGTATCGTACATTCAAATCAGAAAATATTTATTTTAAACTTTTTTTAACTTGTTCAATTATATGTGGATTAACTTCATCAAAAGCAAGATTTATGTGGATAAAAAAACTTTTAAAATGAAATATGATTACTTTCACATTTCCTTTATAAGCAATATGTCTTAGTTCAATTCTAAACTCAGAGGTTTCTTCAATTTCAGCAGACGAATTTCTAATGTGTAGTTGTGTCGTTTTAATAGCATCTTCTTAAGTCTCTTTCACAAACGTTGCAATGAATAATGTTTGGGGGGATGGGATGATATGGTGGGAGGAGAAGGGGGTGGCTCACTTTCCCCTAGTAATAGTCTGTCTCTTTTTTTCTTCTTTTATTTTGCAAACATGACCAAAGCTTGTGGAAGAGCTACAGCAGAATGGAAAGGAACAAAATGGAAAGGGGGAAACACCAACAGCAGAGTAGAAGTGTTGGTGAGAGTGAGATGAAAGGGAAGGGGGGAGAAGGATATTTTGGGGTGAACAAGCTGAATGAAGCACAGCATGGAGAGGAAGGGCAGAAAGCGGGGATGAAACAGAAAAGGAACAAAACAAACGAAAATAGGGAAGGGAGACGGAGAAAAAAAAACTCACAACCTGGAAAAGGGAGTGCGAGGGAATGGGGTCATTTGGTGGTAAAAGAGATGATGGGTATGTATGGGAGATGAGTATGGATGGGATCATGATTATGGATCGTGATTAACAGCTGTCTTGAAACCCTGGAGGGAAGACGAGAACTGAACACACCAGTAAAGTTGATTCCCCAAGTAAGAGAAAAGAGGAACAAATGAGTGGAGGTGAGTTTGCATTTTGGAAGTTTAACAAGAAGATAATTACTGGCAGACCATGTGCACCCTGCAGAAACCTGGGAGATGCAGAGCCAAGTGAGGGCACGGGGTGAAATACAAAAAAGGAGGTGGTATAATACAGAGGCCACCAACCAGTCTGCAATGTGGAGTTAAAGGTCGAGACACTCACTTTCATCATGGAAGACCCAATGATTTTGAGGGCCTTGCTTTCCACAGCATCAAAAAGGGCAAGTCGTGAGTGAGGCAGAGGCGCAAGCCCAAATGGGAGAGCAGTCCTCAATCAAGCTGTGAATGAAGCATTGTAGATTGTCAAAAGTTCAGATTGCCCAAGGAAAGACCTTGCATGGCACAGGATGCCAAGTCGGCAGCTGGCTTTGGAGGCCATCTTAGAAATCTGGTTTGCCCAAGAAAGATTATGGCTGATGGTGAGGCTCAAACGTTTGAGTGACTCAACCTCTTCAAGTGGTTTGTTTTGGTCGTTGATGGGAGGATTTGCTAGATGGTCCTTTCAGAGACACCGGGTGAGTGTATCAGATTTGTCTGGGTTTGAAATATGTATTGCAAGTGTTGGACCAGCTCCTGATTCTAAAATCTGCAGAGAGCGAAGAGGCTGCTGCCTGCTTGTCTTCTATTCTTGCGTTTGGCAGCTTCGCTGCTGGGTAGTTTTAATTTCTTGGAGCGCGGCTGTGCCGCTGATGGTGTGCCCCTCTACCAGTACTCATTTCACTAACCTCAGAAGGATGACAGGCTGAGTAAACCCCACTTGGTGTTAATTCAGCAGCCAACAGGGATCAAACTGAGGACTCGGTATCCCATGCCAGCCACCCTAACCACGAAGCCGAAACCAGGCTTCCTGCCTGTCTGAAGGATGAGAAATGATGCAGCAGAGAGTGGAATCAGTAGCAAAGAGATAGGCAAGATTTTGCAGGGAATCAGAGATCATTGTTGAAGATGAGGAACAAGACTTGGCCCAACAACAAAACTAAATCTACCATTTCCTGCAACTTTTATTTTATGACATTTCCTCGAATTAGGCCTCTTTATCAGACTTTTTGAAAATCCTTTTCCCTCCATTCCCCCCACCCTGCCAAAGGAAGAAAATGCCAATATTGGGGGGGGGGGGATTGATCTCTATCGAAGGAATCAAATGAAACTTGCATAGGCACAACTTCAGCATGCCCTCATTAACCCCTGAAAGTTTCAGCTTCCTTGAACAAATCATCTTGAAGGAGGAGATAATATGTACTTACAGTACATACTTTCCCTCCATTATATCTAGATGGTGTTTATTTTGTAAATGCTCTCTAAGATGTTTTTACACGACAGTTGATTTGCACGACTTGATCGACCGCACCAGACACTCTTCTATCTCAGGCCACTTGGCTGTCCTCCCTCATAGCGGCTTCTTCCCTTTGTGGATGGCATCAAGGCCTGGATTGTCACTCCACCAGTTGACCTCACTGATGTTGAATATCCTGCCAGCTGCGCTGTTGCCAATCACTTCTGAATACCTGCAGACAGAGAGCTTAAAGGCGCCTTTGTAAGATTTTGTCGGCATGATGAAGAACCATAAACCTCAAAGAGAGTGGTACAAGTGAAGAAATTTTCCAGTGTACATTGAAAAACATTATGTTTGGTCTCCCTGTCAGGTACCATACGTACAATCTTGTAACATGCACATTTTATGGGGAATGCATTTTGTTGATACAAATGAAAATTAATCTCCTGCATGTTATGTTACATGCATGGTGTTGGCTTAATGGTTATGGTGGTGGGCTCTGAGTTCAAATGCCACTCGGCTGTTGAATTAATACCAGGTGGGGTTGACTCTGCATGTCATCCTTCTGAGGTTGGTAAAATGAGTACCAGCTTGCTGGTATCCTGTGTTGGAGTGGTGACCTGTCCAGGATTCTGCCCAATGGCCAAGGAGACTGCTTAGGCAGCACCAATGCTCTACATCGAGTATGGTCCCAATGGATGGATGGATGGATGGATGGATGTCATGTTACAGTTTATTTAATCTTACTTAAATGAGGTGAATAAAACGAATAAAAACTTATTTTGTAGCATGGCCAGACACAAGGTGCACCCCTTCACCCCAAAACTCTGTGTCTGTGCATAAGGTGCACCCTCAGCATATGCCCTCATTTTCTTGAAAAAAATAAAAAGTGCACCTTTTCCATAGGGATTTGTGATAGTAGTATGTAATCATATCTTTAAATATATTTTTTGCTTCCTTTGTGTAAGTCAGTCAAGGTAGAAAAAGGAAATTGGACAACGAAGCCTCCACCTGTTTAGACGAGAGGTTAAAAAGTCCATTTTACTAAATAACTATATTAATTGTCTCTTAGATATCTGTGAAGACTATGCAGGCGATATAGCCTTTGCTTATTTGATGTTGTTTGTATAGCTATTTGAATAAGTAGGTAAATGACCATATGGTTCTGTATTTATGAAAGTTATATGATATGATCCCGTGGGGTGGAGGCAAGAGGTCAGGTGGTTTAATGTTTGAGGTCAAAAGGTCAAGTGATTCCGAAATGTATTTTTCCTATACTTCTAGCACCTGTTCAAGTTTATTCCTTTCAGGAAATGAACAGCTTTTCACCAGACTATCACAAGTGCACAGCACATGACAAATCAAAACAAGCATTTTAAGGGTCAATCAAGCATATATCACAAGCGCTGTATGGAACTGAAGTGCATAACTTTTAATCATGTATGAAGCACACAAGACAGCATGCACCTGAAATAAAAGTGAAGTGTGCTTTTGCCTTGGTATTTTCAGTCCAGTAGGATTACAGTAAGTGCACCCAATTATGTTTTCCTCTTGACATCCATAGATTTCTCATACAGACATTAAAAGATTGATCAACACTCATTGAGGAGCCTCATGGGTGGAAGATAAAGTGCACCTTGCATCAAAAAAGGAATGGTGCAGAATGAATGAATAACAGGAAAACAACATGCAAGTAAATGGAAATCATAAGCTCAGGGACTTGTTATGACTTTAGGGAATACAAAATATCACAGATGGCTGCGGGGTAACAATCTATGATGGAGGATGGTGTCATTGATAGCCTGGAGGGAGGGACAGAGGTTACAAAACACAAAAAGGATAACAAATGAGTGCTGATTATTAGACATTGTAGACCTTGGGAGTTGCATCATTATATGGTTTGACAATGAATTGATCCAACCCTGCTCAGCTGGGGAAGGGTTGATGGTGAAGAGAAGAGGGGAGCAAATAAAGTGAAGAGTTGGGAGAAACTTGACAGTCTATCGATGTTTCCATTATAGTGAGTGAAATATGCTTTTACATGAGATCCCACTTAGAAATTCTGTTTATACACAGGGACTTCTATTCAGCATTAAATGGAGTCCCAAGTGAGTTGCAGGGGCTCCTTTCCAACAGCGGCAAGGCAGACTTTGTAATGCAGACAAAGACGAGGATCTAGTTTATCGCAATAAATTATTTGGCATGATGAAGAACACCCTGTTGGAATATTTGTTTCCAAGGGAAAGCTTAGAAACAGTCACCACAAGAAGGAGCTTGTCTGATTGGTATTCCATAGTTGTTTAGAAGGGGCCTCTGATAGAGGCTGATAAGGGAAGAAAACCATGGAGTTATTTTAGTGATTCTGGTGAAATAAAGCCGAGTAATTCTGGTGAAACACTGTACAGGCATGTAAATGATTGCAGTTGAAACTCATATTCCAGCAGGTTGAGCAATTTTAGTCTTCTCCAGACATTCAGGATGCTATGGGCATCTGGCTGTCTTTGGGATATGGCCCAATCCAGCACTCACCACACTCATCAATGAAATGATATTGATGGCTTTCTGAGGAGGGAGAGAGATAATTAATGTAGAATTGGTATCTGGAAAGAAATAGCCTGAATGTGGCAGCCTATGTTAGCCATTCAGGTGATTTTTGTTTGTTTGGATGACCCAGTAGTTTGAGGCAATGTCCTTGGAAGTTAGGATTTCTTTTCAAACAACTGTAGTAAAAATATTTTGAAAGCACAAGTCCTCAAAATGATACATACCCTTGCCAGATTAAAATATATACAGTTGATTCCTAGTGATTTTCTTCACCACGATGTCACAAAGAAATGGCTCTGCCATCAGTTGCCCAAACTTTGGATATGGTGAGGCAGGCCAAGCGACATTAAAAATGGTGGAAGCGACAGATATGTGTGTCCTTAATACCTTCTTCAACAACAACAAAAACAAAACAATTAGTGACTTTTACAAGCAACATTGCAAAGAGCCAGACTGAATATCTCTTAATGCGAAGGAGTTTTAAAAGAAGCGTAAGCAATGTGAAAATAATAGCAAGTGAAGAATTCTTGGCTCACCATCGATTGGTAGTTCGGGATTGGTATATCACAAATGAAAAGAAAAGCAAGATCCTTAAGTGAAACCTGTGCAGAAAGGTTTGGAAGTTTAAATATATGAGAACAAGAGAGAAATTTCAAGAGGATTTGAAAAATGAAGTGAGGTCTGTGACTTCTAAATATGTAGATGGGATGTGGACTCGAATGGAAAAATGCTTGGGTGAAGACAGCCAGCAATGTTTATCGAATAAGGACTGGCAGGTTTCAAAAGGAACGACAAACATGGAGATGGACATCAGAGTCCAAGAAACTGGCCAACAGAAGAAACAAGCTTTAAAAAATGGCAGAGTAAAGATCCTCATGATAAAGAAGATGACAAACATTTGAAAAAGGGAACGTAGGAGGAAATGAGGATAGCAAAGAAAAAAGTGTATGAATAATGTAAGAAAAATTAAAGCACATTCGAAGGCAAGAATAAAATTTTCAAAACAGTTCGACAGATGGTAAAAGAATGAAGAGTAAAGAATGAAGAGCGTCTTGAATGAAGAGAATGAATGGAAGAATGATCTGGATGGTAATAAAGTTGAAGGTCCAGAAGAAGAGATATGTGAAGATGAATCATAAAGAAGAATATAAACGTTAACATAAGAGTATTAAACAAAGGAAAGCCAGCAGGTCAAACTCGATTATGAGACAAAACCATAGAGTTGGCTGGAGAAATAGGTATCAAGTGGATGACAAAGTTGTGTAGAATGTTATGGAAAGAAGGAGCGATCCTTATACATAGGGTAAATAGCCCTATTGTGCCCATCTTCAAGATGAATGGGAATCTTCTATGTTACATTCATATTACAGTGGAATTACACAAATGAAGCAGACGTTGAAAGTTATTGAAAAGGTTGGTGAAGACAAAAAAAAAGTTGCCAATATTGACACCAAGCAATTTGGTTTTCTGCCAGGAAGATCAACAAGTAAATAATGATAATAATAATCAGCCAAGTAAAAGTAAAGAGCATTGTGGGGTAATACCACAAAATGCATTATTTATTGTCCAATGTGTTGGGTGGAGATAAAGAGATATCCCATTTGGATGGGTCGGCAATGGAGGCAGAAGAACCTTTCGCGAGGGGAGTACCCATCCGATTTTCTAACTCAACAAAATGGAGTGAGTGGATTACTTGTGCATATATTTCTTTCCTTGATGATTCACAGAAGGAGACCTCAGCTGTGTCAGGGACCTTGCTCATATGATGTGCACGTGGTGCTTGAAAGAAAATGCATCTGTACAGTTTTATCATAAAAGCAACTGAAGTAGGGGAGTGAACCTGCATAGCTTCCTCACCTTTGCATGGGTTCTCCAGGTAAGCCAATTCAAAGGAAATGAGTTTTTAACCTCGTAAAGTATCCTAAAGGGAACTCTGATTGCCTGTAGGTCTATCTTTGCACTGAGTTCCTCAGGTGAGAGATTATCATTCTCCTCACCCTTTCAGAGATCTCCCACTGTGGATATAACCTCAGCCAAGAGCTTTCTCCTTAGTGAGGGAAGCTAACGTTGGGGCTTGTAGAAGTGGGATCAAGAAAAGTGATTGTTCCAGTTGGTGTTTCCTTGGGTGAAGACCATTTGCTCTGGTCATATCAATTACACACCAAGCCTTCAGTATTTCCTGATGGAAAGAGGGCAATGGCTCGCTGGCGAGGTTGTGGGAGGAAAAACTGAATATTTGCCATTTATAACCTAGACTGAGCACTTTACTGTAAAACTATGATGCTAAGTAAAATAATGATAACTAGAACTGCCACTTTATAACTGCTGGCAGTGATGACCGGGTACCCAGTCCGTCCGCCTTTGACACAACTGATACATGAGACTTAAATCATAGTCGCAAAGTTTCGCATTTATCGGATAAGCGGTGCCAGAGAAAACATTATTTAATGGTGATACAAACACAGGCCTGCTTCGAGACGGCGCGGAACAGACGAGTTACGAACCTGGCAGCACAAAGCGTTCAATTTCCTTATTACTGGCGAACAGATTCAAATAATTAAATAATTCTGGCTGCCAAACCGCGTGACCGATCAGGTTGAAATTTTAAACTTTTGTTTCGCATGTCGGCTAAATTACAAATTTGAAGTTTCGTATATATAGAAGCAGCGGTTACAGAGTAAACATTAATTAATATTTATCCATCAATCCAAGATAGCGGCCAAACCATGTGACTTGTGACATAATAATTTTCACCACATGTGCAAACACGATCGGAGAAGATAACTGCAAATTTTCGCTTCGCTAGGTTAAGCAGTTCCAGAGAAAACATTATTTAATATTTTTCTTAAAACCAACATGGCTGCCAAACCCTGGGCCTGATCCCGTTGAAATTTCAAACGCTCATTCCACATGATGGTTCCACCATAACGGTGATGTTTCACATTTATTGATGCAGTAGTTCCAGAGTAAACATTAATTAATATTTTCCTTCAATCCACTATGGCTGCCAAACGTTGTGTCGTACCTCAAAAGGGGGTGAGACCTTTTTATTCGTCATGGAGAGGCGGTCATAGTGGTGGAGTTTCGCCTGGATCTGTTCAGTCGTTTCAGAGAAAAAGATGTTTAAGATATTATTTTTCAATCCAAGATGTCTGACGAACCATGTGACCTATGACATCACAAATTTAGATTCTGCTTCCAACTTGCTATTGGAACACGTTCATGAAGTTTCGTGTTAATCGGTAAAGGTGCGTTTTTCTATCCAAGATGGCCGCCAAACCTTGTGACGTGTGATGTCAGAATTTTTACCACGCGTGCACACACGATGGTAGATGATAATTGCAAACATTCGATTCATTAGGTTAAGCGGTTCCAGAGAAAACATTATTTAATATTTTTCTTAAATCCAACATGGCGGCCAAACAGTGAGACTTATCAATTGGAAATTAACAATCTTATATCGGCTATGTGTCTCGAATATAGTTCTGAAATCTCCCCTTCATCGGACCAGCGCTTCTGGAGAAGAAGATGTTTGAAGGTTTTAGGGTTTTTTCAAGATGGCCGCCAAACCATGTGACCGATCAAGAAGAAATTAACAAACTTGAGAAAGGACCTCCTGGGGAATATATATGTGTGAAGTTTCATCTTAATCTGTCTTGCCCTTCTGGAGAAGAAGATTTTTAAAATTTATTCATTTTCAATCCAAGATGGCTGCCGAACCTTGTGACCTATGATATCATAAATTTAAATTCTGCTTTCCATCGTCGACCCGAACAAGTCTGTGAAGTTTCGTGTAAATCGGATAAGGTCTATTTTTCTATCCAAGATGGCCGCCAAACCATGTGAATTCTGAGGTATAATTTTTTTTACCATGTATGCACACTTGAGGGAAGAAGGCACTTGCAAATTTTCGCTTCGATGGCTTATGAAATTCCAGAGAAAACATTTAATATTTTTCTTAAATCCAACATGGCGGCCAAACCATGTGACCTATCACTTCAAAATTAACAAACTTGCATCGCATGCATGTCACGAATATAATTCTGAAATCTCGCCTTCATTGGACCAGCGCTTCTGGAGAAGAAGATGTTTGAAGGTTTTAAGGTTTTTTTCAAGATGGCCACCAAACTATGTGACCTGTCAACAAGAAATTAACAAACTTGAGAAAGGACCTCTTGGGGAATGTACCTGTAAAGTCTTGCCTCAATCTGTCCAGCCCTTCTGGAGAAGAAGATTTTTTTTAAAAAACACTAAAAAACAAGATGGCGGCCGAATTACGTCATCAATGACGTTAAAAAACATTTTTGACGATGAATTTTGGTGTAAGTGACGCTGAAAAAATTTCAGATTTTTCCTATACGGCATTCTACTTGACGAATTTTCACCGGTATATCGCTTCACTTATGACATCACGAAAAAAATCACACGTGTTCCCCATAGTGAGCTTAGTAAAATGTATCAAACGAAAAAATTTTCCATTGCACGGTTTCCGAGATACAGATGTCCAAAGTTTATCGCTTTTTTCAAGATGGCGACCGCACCACGTGACCAATGACGTCATAATTATAACGTGATTGTGCTATCAAAAAAGATACATCTATGGTGAAAATTTCCTGTCGATCGGCCTTAGTGTCCCAGAGAAAATGATTTTTAAAGCGAAAAAGGGTGCAAAATGCCGGCGGAAAATAATAATAATGCGTAATAATAATAAACAGAAGAAAAACAATAGGGTACCCTGTACTCACAGGGTACCCTAATAATGCACCATTGCGGTATTGAGTTAGCATAAAAGGTATTGCGGAAAGGTCTGTAACCTGAAGGTGTAAAAGTGGCTTTGAAGGCAGGGAAAACCCTGTCCACCTTCAGCAACAGGCACGCTCAGGATTCATCGAGACACCCAATGCTTCCCATTCCAAAAGCAGTTCAGCAACGTCCTTTGCATCTTAGCCAGAAACTTATCTGGAATACTTTTGCAAGAAAGCTTGAACAACAGCTTTGGAAGGATATATTATTTTAGAAAAAGAGCTCTCCCAATGAAAGACAGAATCCTTAAAAGTCTGCTCCAGTCTCTGAGCTCCAGCTGTATTGCTTCCTCTAAAGCACTCCAGTTGTGGACCGATGACCATTTATGAGAGATGAACAAATAGACCCCAAATATTTAAGTTAATCGTGACTCCATGTCCACACGAGCAGGAGTTGCAATTGCTCGTGTAGCGACTCGAGTAAAAAAAAACCAATTGATTGGCAAGCAATCGAAAGGTGTACCCAAGTTCGCTCGATCAGATGATGATGATGATGATGTTGATGACGATGTGTCTCCATGTCAATTACTGAAACAGCATAGGGAGTTCTTCAACCTGCATGGGTCCAACCAGGAGTCCAGAGCTCTTCCGCCAATTTGTTTTAGCAGATGATGCTGCCGAGTGGATTTGTTGACAGTCTCAAACTGTTTGCATACGTCTTGCACTTCCTGAAAAAATGAGATCATTTCTTTAAGCAGAAAGAATGAAGGGAATATGACTGCATAGCACCACGATGCCAGTTAACCATCGTCTCATCAGGCAGAGGATAGGCTCAATACACAAGGAATAGAGCTGGCCAGAGAGAGGGCAACCTTGCCTTATTCGACTCTCAAAAGGAAAAGGTACAAGCAAGGAACCATTTTCTTTAATGAGGGACTCTGCAGAAGTGTACAGTGTCCAAAGCATGCTTACATATCTCCTCCCTAACCCAAAGGATAACAAGGTCTCAAAAAGGTAGTCATGGTTCACTCGATCAAATGCTTTCTCCTGATCCAGAGAAAGGTTCCAATTTGAGTTTTTGGCATGTCCGCATCGTGCATAAAGTCCCTGATCAGAGATATATTTTCGGATATTGTTCTACCAAGGACAGCTTATGAATTGGCAGGGAACACTAATTTTGGCAACACACGTCCCAGACGATTTGACAACAGTTTTGCCATTATTTTGTTGTCCACGCATAACAGACACGTGGGTGGTAGTTTATAATGTCTATCAACTCTCCCTTCTTAAGAATCAGAGCCAAAGTTCCTCGACGCCAAGATCATGGCGTTCAGCCTGCATCGCCTGCCTATTTGGCTACACTTCGGTAATCAAGCCCAATCAATTCCCATACTTTGTTGGAGAACTCACAAGATAGGCCATCAATTCCAGGGGACTTATCTAGTGACAGACTTTGCAGAACATGTGACAATTTATCCAGAGACAAAGGAGCATCTAGTCGTTCTTGATCCTCTGGGGGCAAGCACAAAAAGGCTATTCCACAACATACCGCAACCATTAGTGTCCACACTTTTCCCCAAGTACAGCTGAGCATAAAAGGATTGGGCTAAACTATCATGTGCAACCCAGTGTCACCACGAGGTGACAAAGGGGTGGGGAAGGAAAGCCCTCCCTCTCCCTCAGAATATGGCATCTCGTTCTGGCCTGACTCAGACCACCACACAGGACTCAAGGCTGCACAGGCACTGAAAAACCCAGAGGATTGGTGCCTGGGGATCAATTCCCTTGGCCAATTTCCGAGTCCAAATTCAATGATGAACACTTCTGTAATCATCAAGTAAATAGCCATATTCTGCCAGAATACTGCATATTGTTTGAAATTGACTTTTATGCATTTCCAAAGCTTTTGCACACATATCCTCTCCAAGCCTTCGAAACTGCTACTAGTGGGGCAACTTAGCATAACAATTGTGCATTTTGTGAGGAAAGCACCAAATTTGGCACACTAGTAGTCGATCATATTATGAACAGATTTGGATATTGGGCCATCTCAAATTTTTGATGGCAGTGGAAAATGGCTGCCACAGCCATCAGCGGCTGAATTTGAGATGGCCCAATATCCAAATCTGTTCATAATATGATAGGCTACTCGTGTGCCAAATTTGGTGCTTTCCTCACAAAATGCACAATTGTTATGCTATATTTAGCTAAGTTGCCCCACTATACATGCTTTCAGGGTGCTCTTCTTTTCTTCGTAATAATGTAATTCAGCAGGGGTAAGTGTTGTCAGGTGAAGCTCAAGATGCAACAGCTCCACTTCTATCCTCGTGATCTCTATCCCAAGTACTTCTCTCACAACAATTTCAGCTGGACATTACCCACATCCCACTAGAGTCCAAGCGAGCAGAAATCTCCTTTTCTGCTTCTTCAAGTTTGACAATTATGAAATACTGAAAGAAAAGCTTCATCCTGAACTAAGTTATTGTTGAAGTAGCAGAGACCAGCACTGGACCTTGTCTCAGCCAGAGAAAGTTTTATCCAGGCCAGATTATGATCTGTAAAATATGCAAATTTGATACTGCAGTCACTGTCATTCCTGTACCAATGGTGAGACAGATAGATTCTGTGCAGTCAAGATTGCAAGATATGGCCACCCCTGATACCAGTGTATGTAAATGTTGTGTTGGTGGGGGTGCTGTCTACACAAAATGTCTCTCAGGTTTAATTACGTTACCATATCTTGTAACACTTTAGCAGAGGGACCGTGCAGCTCTTGACCCACTCGATCGAGGGAGGGATTGAGAGTGCAGTTAAAGTCCCCTCCAATAATTACATACTCTTTGTCAGGCAAGGTGAGCACACATCTCCACATGTGGTCCAAGAAACGCACTCTTCAGATTCCATACATGGCTCATAAACATTCATAAGGTTAATAACAACATCCTCAAGCTCTATTTTCATGTGTGACAAATGGCCTCAACTGACCTCATTTATCACAAGTGTATCAGACTTAAAATATGATGAGAAGAGGATAGCCACCCCACAGGATGTATCTGTTAGGTGACTGAAATACGCCGATCCTTGCCATTGACGTCTCCATTAGAAAGCAACCTCTTGAGTTGAGTGGGTCTCTTGTAAAACTGAAGTCTTACTTTTGTGTCCTTCTCTTCTCAGTACATACAGTGAATGCACGAATAAATTATGAACTTTGCACCATTTTAAGGCCATTTCAACTTTCTTCCTCCTGTGTAAACGTTTTTCAAGGAACTCGCTAAAATTTAATTGCAAGGAATACAAGAAAGATGCCTTGAGGGCAGTTCTGACTCAAAGCTCATCATCGCTTCTTGATCTCCTTCCCAGGCACCAATACTCCCCTGATCTTCACTATGTGGGATCTCATGGTCTCTCCACTTTGTTATGTCTTCACTCCGTGACAAATCCTCTACCTTGTCATTACTTTAAAAGAGACTTAGCACAGGCTTCTGGAAACACAGATGAAACTTCCACTGCTATCACTGCTATAGATACTGCTGCCTCACTAGGCAAAGGTGTAGGAATTAAAGATACTACATTCAAGGGGATGAGGGGTTCATCTGTTTTCGGTGCTTTTGGTGAGATATGCTTGTTGACTTCCCCCTGTACACATCATGTGGGTGTCGAGGAAACACACAAGAGCTGAATCAGTACAGGCGATGCCTCAGATGCCTTCTCAGTCTTCTTTGACTCTGTGAAGTCAGGAGATGTCACCGAGTCCACTGTCATTATCATACTGGGTTTGGTTGTGGATACTTTATCACTCTGTTCACTCTTTGGCAGGTCACTGGTTGCATTTATCAGCCGATCACATTCATGATCTGTTTCCTGTGAACAGTAACTACCCCTTCCTCTATTTGTTCAGGTCGAGTAACCAACTCTATATTTTACAGAGTACCTGACTTTGTAGATCGTTTTTCCATGTCTTTATCAAGTGTATCCTCAGAAGTATCAACATGGTCACCCTCTCTCTGATCTTTTGGTTCTGATTTTCTTTATTGTGCTATTTTCCCTTTCCCCAACTTTACCATGCTCCAAACGTCCATGGAAGAAGGTAAGCCAGGTCTAGTACATCCCACAGAAACTTCTGAAGTGATAATTTCCTCTTCCTTTAACTTTTATGGGCATCGAGGAGCAGGTACCCCTTTACAGACATCTCAATTGACACTTCCATCTTTCCTTGGCTGTTCAAGGCCCCAAAGAGCAAACACTTATTTTAAGATAGTGGGGCAGTCTGCTCTCAATTGATTGTTTGCCTTACAAACAAAACAAGGTTCATTAATAATGTAAAAAAAACCTGAAAATTCCTGCCTTCAAACAGAATAAAAAAGGATCCCTCCAATTCAGTGTTGTTATTCAGGTCAATGAAAACTTGCCTTTTGAAGGAGAAGATATGATGTAGGACAGGCAAATGATATCCGAGAGGCACAGGCCTAATTGGTGATCTCATCACCCCCAATCGCTCCAACATTGGCAGAGCTGCATGATCGGCAATAAAAGGAGGATGTTGAAGAGCATGATCTGTGTACCAATGCTTGAAAGCGGCTCAACTTGGACAAACAACGATATGCCAACATTGCCTTCATTAATTGCCTTATTTGCAGCCTTGTACTTAAGGAAGAACACAGCTATTCTGTAAATTTTAGAGGCTGCAACTATTGTTGATGAACCAACAACGTTAGCCATTGCACCCAGATATGCTTCAATTTGGGTAGTTTGTCGCAACTCGCATCTCACACCATATTTCCTTGTCAAGGACTGAAACTGGTGTGCTTTGCTGTTCACACCTGCACCAGAAGTGCTAGCACCAACTTTAGCCCAATCTTGATTCATAGACATGATTCAAAAATAATTATCCCTCGTGTGAACGAAAGTTACAAAAAAAATAAACACGTTATTAATCAAATAATGCCCTCGCTCTTACCAAAGTGTGCAAATTTAGCACAATAAATGGTAATTAAACCAAAAGCCATAGGATCACAAAGTATTTTGGCAAATAACACCAAAGTCGGGTTTCACTCGACCCACGGGCACTCCCGCGCTAGCTGGGCCTGCACATAAAAAGCCTAATGAAGTCCAACAGACCGTGAAAAAAAAAACATCGAAATGAACCAACTCGGTTCAGATAATCCAAACAAAACAAAAATACTAACAAAAACGGAAGAGTATGAAGAGGATGAAGAGGAGTGGTGAAAATTAGAATCGCTCAAGGAGCAGCAAAATGGCGTGGCATCATCATCGTAGTAATAGTACTCGTAGTTGTAGTAGTAGTAACTTTTGCCCTAACTGCTTTGACACCTCTCCAAGATTATAATTTGACAATATTGGAATAAAATAACTACCAATCAGATCTATATGCGTTTTTTTTTGTATACATCGTCAAAGCTTGTGGAAGAGCTAGCACACTGAATGGATCAGGATTTAACAGGATGCAAAAGTAACAGCAGAGAGAATGGGGAAACACCAACAGTAGAGTTAAAAGCCTAGATAGAGGAAGACTTGGACAAACAATCAGTGTTGGGAGGGGGGTGGGGGTGGGGTGGGGGTGGGGTGGTGTGGGCGGCAGAGGATGCATGGCATGAACAACATGGATACAGAAGGACACTCTCAGGAGGGAAACCTGGAAATTTGGAAGGAGGAGGGATTCGGGTGGGGTTAAAAAGGGTAGATAAGATCCTGCTTTTGCATTGGGGATGATCTGAGATGGTGGTGAATAACTGTGGTGAAAACTTAAAGAAGTTGCTTATACAGATTTGAGGGGGGGGGGTAAAGGTACGAATACGTATAGGTGACGGTGAGCAATATGCATGGAGTCTGAGTGGCAAAATCAATTCTATACAAATGACAAGTGGGTGTGATGAAGTCACCAATTCAAGGAGGTGGGCACTGGTGTTGGGATAGCATGCAAGTCATATAAGCAGCGTCACTAGTTCATGGTGGGGCAAAAGTTATTGGTGATTTTGTCACAATGTCGACTATTTAATTGTTGATAAAGAAAAATAGATGCTAATTCTGCATTGTTGGCACAAGAGAAAACAAACATAAGAATAAAATGTTAAAATTATCTGCCGTAAAGATTACAAAGCTCTGAAATTTCGGCATTTTCCCTTCGTCAGAGCAAAAGAGGCATTATATTTCATTGCGAGCTTTGCCCTGCATTTCCTGCTTTTCTGGGAAACTCAACATTGCTAGAAAACAAAAAAAGGATTGAAGTGAAGTGATGCTTGTGAAACATCTCTTGTGTAAGTCTGTTCAACATTCTGAGTGAAACAGCAATTCGATACTCAATCTATAAACCTTTCCTCAACTCAAAACGACCGTGTACACTAACTCGACGCCTGGTAAGTCGAAGTCTGCCGTGATCGCACTGCTCTGGAATTATTCCCTTATTGTCTTTGTTCAAACAACTTATCGTCCCATTGTCCAGGCAGTCCTTTTTTCCCCCTCTCTTTACTGGATTGATGGTCATGGATGAGCGAGGATACAAAGGGTATGAAGTGACAGTGATACACCAGTTGGACACAACAAGCAAGGGAATGGAATGAACATGAGTAGAGGACCAAGATAGAAGAGGGAAGGAAACACATCCACTTGCAAGTAAGGGGGTTGGACTTGGCAGGGTCATTGGAGGTAAAAATAAATGATTGAGGGTAAGGATGGGGGCAGCCACCTGAGGATGGTGCAGCACTTGCTTGAAGCCCTGGAGGGAAGATTGTACAAAAATATCAAGAATGCAGTTTTACAGCATGGAGAAGTGAGGAGCAAAAGAGATGAGGTGGGTGGTAAGCTTGAATTTTGGAGGATTAATAAGGATGGAGTTTGTGGAAGAATGCATGGAAGAGAGATTCCTGAAATAACCTTATCTGTTTTTGTCCACTTTTTAAAATGATTGATCCATGCTGTATCTTCAATTTCTGTTATTTAATCAAAATCCCCCCTCTCCATGGATTACAATACTTTGGCTACTCATTCTCACTCTGATTTGCACTGCCCCATATTTTAACAACGTTAAATGATCTTAAGTAAGTTAGAATGCTTATACAGATAATATATGATAACAACATATCCCTTATCACGGCTATCAAAACAACATATCCCAATAACATTGAATGTTGAGCTGTGATATAAAAAGACAAGGAAAAATACAGGATAAAGACTGATGTTGACGCAACTTAAAAAGAACCACAGAAGACCAATTGGTCTTTCTGATGGACAGCTGTCGGAGTGTGAGAATCTTTTATGTTAATGTACAGAGATTCAAATATGAAACCAGTGCATCATCACAAAATGTACCAAGGGAACAAATGCCCATCGAATAAACCACCCAGGGTTCTGTAACTGACTCAAATTGATTGGCCTTGCTCGTCAATGCTCATTTTAATCACTAAACTAGAACAGCACTCAACAGAGTGCATTCCTCCACCAGGCTGAAGAGCTAACATTTTCTATCCCAATGAAAGGCCGGTTCTGCATCCGGATCATAACTAAAATGTCATCAGTTCGTCTTTGTCACACACCCAACTTTTCCACAAAGTTTCATCCAAATCCGCTTGGAACCTTTTGAGATATCCTGCTCACACACAAACAAACAGGGGTGAATACACAACCTCCATCCCCCTTCGGTGGCGAAGGTAATTATTGAAGTGGAGACCACTGCGCTGTGCTGTTGATCAGTGAATGACTTTTTTCTTTCCACCATGTCTGCAACTTCATGCAACAAGTTGAGTTGACACAACAAAGTTTCACTGCTGTATTTTCATTTCTCTTCCCTTTCTTGTTTCTTCTCCTTTCTTCTTCTGGTTGCTGTTTATAAACCGATTATTTATTTGCCGGTAAGCTTGTATTTGCATTGCTTTGATCTTGCTCATTGTTGTGACAGCTGCGGTATTTTCTGGAAACCTCATTTTGCTTGACTATTTAGCTGTTGTTGTGTGCTTTTAAAATTTGATTATTTGTTCTTTTACAAAAACAAGAAGGGCACTTGGTAGAGTGCATACCTCCACCATGTAATGCCTGATCCAAGAGAACATATCAGGCCCAATAAATTTTTGAAATCTCATGCTATACATTGTTTTTGGCTCTATCTCTCAATGGTGAAGAATCACTTAAAGAATTTCTAGTAGTCCGATCTGGATGCCGATCTTCACCATAATCTAAAATGTTCGTCCTTGTCACACACCGAAACTGTCCATCAAATTTCAACCGGATCCGTCCCCAACTTTTTGAGATATCCTGTACACAGACAAACAGACAAACAGACAGTAAGGGGTGAAAACATAACCTCCTTCACCTTCGGTGGTGGAGGTAGAAATTGCCTGTTTAGTTCAGAGAGTGTAAAAGCAAAATACATACATGGAGCAAGACATAATTTAACAACACAGAGCTTTGCCAGCGAGAACTTGTGCAGACCCACGCACTGACTTTTTAACTGCAGCGTTGCCAGTGTTTATAGATTATGTTAGATCTGAGAAAGAAGCAATCGATATTCAAATAGATCTACATGTAGACTCGCACACTCACTGACACGCAGACCGATAACAATGGCCTCTCCTGTCGTTTTGGGAATGGGTGAGGATATTGATGAACAACACGCTGCATCAATACCTTGCCAACCTCATTAATGACTAGAAGGGCTCCCAGTAGAAAGCATACCTCCAGCACGTAATGCTTGATCCACGAGAACATATCGGGTCCAATAAATTTTTGAAATATTCTGATACACATTGTTTTTGGCTCTATCTCTCAATGGTGAAGAATCACTTAGAGAATTAAATAACTCTCGTATCCAGATCTGGATTCGGATCTTCACTGAAATTGAAACAATTCATCCTTTTTAAACACTCAACGTGTCCACCAAGTTTCGTCAGAATCCATCCATAACCTTCCGAGATATTGTGATATATATCGTTTTTGGCCCAATCTCTCAGTTGTGAAGAATTATTTAGTAAATTCTAGTATTATATCCAGATCTTCATCAAAGTCCCATCAGTTTGTCCTTGTCACATACCCAACCAGCACACCAAATTTCATCCGGATCTGTTCACAGCCTTTTGAGATATCCTGCACACAGACAAACAAACAAACAAAGAAACAAACAGAAAGAGAGTGGTGAAAACTTAACCTCTTTCACCTTCAGTGGCAGAGGTAAAAACAACAACAAAAAACCATACAAAACAACACACCATGAGAGTCATTGTGAATCCTACATTTACATCAGGTTAAAATGACCATGGCAGAATTTCCTTCCGCGTGCCATTGTGGAGCGTGCGGAGATACACATCATTTTACTCTGGAGACAAAGGAAGATTTCCCTGGGGTAGACAACATTTTGGTCTACTGTGCCTGGATTTCCACACAGATACCATGGGAAAGCATGGGAATAGACAAACTACTTAATTTGTGAGAGTAAGGTGGTTATAATTAGCATAATATTGTCTGGAGAGGAAGAGGTTTTAGCCATAGTTAACCTAAGCCTGAACTGTGATCGATTGTAATCATCGTCCAGGTAGTAAGTGTTGTTTCCCTCAGCACATGAGCAATGCTCCCATGAATGAATCATTGTGGCTCATCATCGCAATCATCAACATCATCAGCCTGTTTTCAATCCAGTGCAGGATGAAGGCCTCTGTCAAACCAAATTGGGGGTACTGGCATAAGCATCTCACTTACCATGTGTGGTGAGTGGGAAAGATTGGGAAGGAATTTGTAATTTGTTCATTGTCCTGGCGATCTCGCCTACTCTACGCGAATGACACCGTGGGATTTTTGACATCCGTGAAATAATGCCGGCAGACGGGACACCCAGTCTTTACGTATGTCGCCCTGCGTGCAAAACACCGAGGTGACAGTTGATAGCTGGGCCGAGATTCAAACCCAGGCCAGACAGTTAGAAGGTAAGCACAGCTAACATAAGAGAGAACGTAATTGTTGAGGTTATCATTGTCGAGCAAAAGATGGCCAAAACTACACAAACAGACAACCCATAATTGAGTGCAAAAGGCAGTTGTGTGGTGTTTAATGGATTTCTGTAAGGCTAATTCCTCAAATTAGCATGGTCTGTGGCTCATTACGTCAGAGGAATGACAGGCACACGCGTGTGCGGTATCTCAATGAAACGGTAAAGCACTGGGTCTCAAAACAACACAAAATGAACTAAGGACAGAAAAAAAAGGTCGATTGGTCCATCACGCTTATGATTGGAAGACAGAAATAGAAAATTATATACAAGTCCATCAGAACTAATGTGGGCCATCCTGCATTTTTCTCGTTTCGTGAAATAAGGCTCCAAAATTTATGCTACTGTATCTCTCCTGTACGATGAAATACCAATTGTGTTTAATTGACAAGAGAATCAGAAATATCACTGATGCTGATTGGGAATAGGACTGTGCCCAGGACGCTGCCTATCGACGTTAAACTGGGTGTCTTGTCTTTCGCAAAGAATACGTTGAACAGATCGACAAATTCTGCCCCAATGTGTCGTCAGACTGCATCAGCAACACAGCCGTTCCTCAGTAATGATGCCACCAACGGCTTCAATTCGGGATTGAATCCCAGTACAATATGCATTCACTAACAAGTTGACAGGTTTCGAAAGATCCAAGGTTAAATCCAAGAAATCACTACCAGCGACGAGAAAGCAATTACAGTACGAAAAGCAGTCAAAATAATTACAGGAAAACAAGAATGCAAGTCCTCATCGAGGAGACAGCCTCCAACCACAGCTTTGAAATGCGACTTGTACATTTTACAATGAAACAAATAAAGGTTGAACAAAGGTAAAAGCCATAAAAATAAATAAATAATTCAAGGTGGTATGGTGGTATAAATAAATAAATAATTCAAGGTGGTATGGTGGTATAAATAAATAAACAATTCAAGGTTACAAGGATTTACAAGGATATACAGGGAACGTTGGCACAGGAGGAGGCCATTTGTCCCATCATGACTGTGCTGTACCAACCCCAGAAACCATCACCCATCGACACACAAGCTCCTGATCATATCCCTGTACGGCTGTACCCCTCAATCTCCAACGCGTATCGGTACTTATCTAATTCCAATTTAAACCAATCTACTCTTTCTGCTACCACAACCTTTCCAGGGAGACCTTTCCATGCATTTACTCTGACTGAAAGATCCTTGCCTTATTTCTGTCCAAACCCTCATCTGCTTTACTTCCAGGAGAAGACCACTGGTCATATCACTGAGATGCTGAAGTATATGTGAATAAATAATTCAAGGACGTATGGAGGTAGCGGTATTGGTAAAGTGTGTGAAATAAATAAATAAATATCAGGTTGTCACAGTGGCGATGCTAAAGTGTATATAAATAAGTACTTCAAAGTTGGGGATAAGCAGTGGCGATGGTAAAGTATATTTAAATACATAACTCAAAATTGGGGGTTGGTAGTGGCAATGATAAAGTGTACACAAATAAATAAATGAATCATACTTAGGGGGTTGGTGGAGGCAATGGTAAAGTGTATACAAATAAATAGTTCAAAGTTGGGGATTGCGAGTGGTGATGGTAAAGGCCCAGTCACACCTTGACGTTTTAGCCAACGTATGCCGATTTTTGAATTTTTTTTCTAAAACGCTGGCACACGTTGAATACGTTATGGGTAAGTTTTGATAACATTGAGAGCACGCTGAAAAACACTGCCATACGTCGTTGTACGTTGGCTTTAAACGTTGTACTTTTTGGTTGTCCTCAAATTTTTTCATGCTTGAAATTTCATGACATATGCCGGCGTATGACTCACACGTTCCGCTACACTGGCCACAAGTTGTATGCACGGTCTGCGATCGTTGACAGACGTCAACACATGCTACTTGTAAGTTAATCATAAGTTGAGACACGCCGAGGTAATGTTTAGCGTACCCGAAACTTATTTCTAACCTATGATTAACGTGTTGTTGGCACGTTACGCGATCGTTGCCACACGTCGACAGACGTTACTTTTAAGTTACTCATAGGCTGAAAGACGTCGGTATAATGGATCGTCCTTGCGTCAGCGTCCACGGCCACGGCCAGGACACTTATTTGCAGCATTCTTCAAACTTTTCTTCGGCATGACGAGGATGTTCACACTTCGATGTCTAGCTTGGCTATGATTCCAATTGTCCATCGGCAGCGTCTATTTAAAATAGTCGAGTTTGAGCGTTTTAACACGTTCAGAAGAAACGCTTCAAATTTCCAAACCCCAGCGTCAAAAAACAAAGGCGAGTGACAGCAATTTAAATCGTTCATTGTAAACAATGAAAATAGCTGAGTGGTACCGTTTAAAGGTCGTTGAGTGTAAAAAAAATCCAATTGTTGAGCGCAAGCGTCGACTTTCAA
Source organism: Eptatretus burgeri (assembly GCF_056783735.1). Lineage (NCBI taxonomy): Eukaryota > Metazoa > Chordata > Myxini > Myxiniformes > Myxinidae > Eptatretus > Eptatretus burgeri. Next base: position 87,731,175 of record NC_140961.1, on the reverse strand, counting down.
TAGTGGAGATGCAGCCATTTAAATCGTTGAGTTTATCATTTAAATCGTTAAATCGTTAAACGCAAGGAGGATCCATCATAACCCACACCCTCCCCCTCACACTCACCTACTACTGCCAACATGAACAAACTACTACTAATACTAATACTAATACTGATACTGTTACTGCTGACATGGACATCGACTCAAAAAGGACTCGAAAACACTGTTGGGTTCCCCTTTTATGAGCAGCATTTTTATATACCAATTCCCAAAACCGCTGGGAACACGTCTTTATATGGCAGTTGTAAGTTAGGAACACGTTCATTTATTTTTTTGTCGACCGGAAGACGTCATTGGAATACGTCTACATACGTCGATGTGTGTTGGGACTACGTAAATAATTGGTTCAAAGCACGTCAAACATAAGTTAGAAATAAGTTTCGTGTAAAAAAGGACATTACCGCGACGTGTTTCGACTTATGAGTAGCTTATAAGTAGCCTTTGTGGACGTGTGTAAGCGTCCACATATCGTGTGTAAAACTTATCCCCATCGCATGCGGAACGTGTGTCATACGCCGAGTACGTCGTAAAATTTTGAACATGTTTAAAATTTCTTGACGTACTCTACTTACTACGACGTATGATAGCGTACTTTAGCGTTGTACTCACGTATACCAAACTTACTCATAGCGTATTTGACGTGCCCCAACGTTTTAGACACATTTTTCTTAGGTCGGCATACGCTGGCAAAATCGCCAAGGTGTGACCGCGATGTTGACACTTCCATTTCTACGGCAGTTATGATTCGAATCGTTGTGCGTCAGCCTTTTAATAGGCTACGTCACGACATCGTCGGCGATGCGTGCAACGTGCTATGCCTAAGTTAGACTATCGTTGGGCATGGGTTATGTAGGCCGACAACAGGTTCAGCATTCGTTGGTATAAGTTATCTATAACACAACGAAACGTTCTGTGTCCATTACCAATGCGTTATACATAAGACCAAGTCGCTATGAATACGTCCAAATCTTTAAAAAAAAACATCAAAAGTTTAACGTAAGCCAGCGTTTTAGATACATTTTAATACGTTGCCATCGCTGGCTAAAACGTCAAGGTGTGACCGGGCCTTAAAGCGTATATAAATTCATAATTCAAAGTTGGGTGTTGGTTGTGGCGATAGTAAAGTGTAAATGAATAAATTATGGAAAATTGGGGGTTGGTTGTTGAGATGGTTAAATATATATATATATATATATATATATATATATATATATATATATATATATATATATATATATATATATATATATATATATATATATATATATATATATATATATATATATATATTGTTGTGGTTGACCAAATTCGCAAACCACCATTCAGGTCCCTTAGGTGAGATATCTCGGTAAGTATATGTGTAGTTAGGCCCAAACCCGTTGTCTACAGGGAATAAATGTCATTCATGAGGGCTGCGACTTCAGGATAGCCGTTTTTCTTTTACTATGTTTATTTTGGACCAGCCGCCATTATTACCACCACCAACCACGTCTCAACAGCCATCACACAACAACCACCAACCACAACGCCGCTTCACCACAACCGCCACGACCTTTACCGTCACAGCTCGCCACCATCGCATCACCGTCATCTCGCGCCACTCGTGGGCACCGATGCTGGACTCGTGTAGGGCGCGCACCGAGCAGCGTGTTCAAAAGCATCGCGGACTTTCCGAAGAAAAACGGATCAAAAACGACTCACGCCCACTTTTGTTCCGTCCAATCGGTGAGCGAGGGGCGAGGGGCGGTGAGCAACGCCCTGGAGGCTCCCCGCCTCCAGGGCGTTGGAGGGCGGTCGCTATATGCAAATTCATGGATCAAAAAGCATTCACGCCCACTTTTCCTCGGGCCAATGGGGAGCGAGGTGAAAGGTCGGAGGCAGAGGGTCAAAGATGAAAGAGCGAAGCCACGGGGCTTATAAAAACGACTGCGTTCGTCAGACGAGTTCAGTTGGAAGTGGAGGGAGTTGAGTTTTGGAGTTCGGAGAAGCAGTTCGCAGTTGGCAGTTCGCAGTTGGGAGTTCACGGAGTCGGAGTGAAGAGGACGGAGCTGTGGAGAGGCGGCGGCGGCGAAGGCGGACGAGGGGGTGCTCGCGTCGGATTCGGGGAACTGCGGAGGGAAAGGCCGGCGGCGCGACCGAGGTCATGGTGGAGACGCTCGTCGCGGGACCCGAGATTTTGTGAAATCCTCCTTTCCCCGAGCATCAGCAACCCCCTCCTGTTTCCCCCCCGCGCTGAGATAGTGCGACAAAGGGGGCCCCCTTCCCACCCCCTACCAGACACTGTCCGCGAGGCCCGCGGAGTTGAGGCACCACCGCCACTTCGCGTCTCATCATCAGACGGGTAGGCCCGACATGGTCTCGGCCCCAGGCCTGCCTACCCCCCTCATCCTGGAGGGTGGTTCTCTTTTCTTTTGCTTTGGGACTATGTGTTGTCGGCGCCGTCTGTGAAGTAAAATTGTATAAGTGTTGCCGAGTGCCCGGTAGTCGGATAGATCTGCATTGTTGCATTTGCTTTTTGTCTTCTTCTTTTACATGTGCTTTTGGTGGAATTGTATATGTGTGCTTCCCGTGTGCCGCGAAATAAATGTGCTTATTGTTGAACTGTTTTCCCGCTTCGCTTTGTCATTTCTTTCATTGAATCCCCATCTTGCTTCACGTAAAGGGTTGGTCGTGGGCTAAGACGCCCGATAATTAATCGAACCGTCGAGGCCGACGAATAACACCGCTCGGTTATCCCGATAGTACGGAACGGGTCGCTTAAGTGGCCCGTGTCCGAAGTCGACCTGCGGCGAGGTCCGATCGCCCGGTCTACCCTCCGTGTGGGTACTTAGTTAGGTCGAATTTGGCGAGCAACCCTATCCCACGCGGGGGCCGATTGGCTCGATCGCGGTGAGACCGAAAGGTCCACCCGTGACTGGTTCCCGGCGTTAGTCCGAGAGGGTCACGACTGGATTGTCCATCCGGGCGACGTGCCGCGATTCGAGTTACGTGGCCGTTCGCACGCCGGCGGGCGCGAATTCGCAACAATATATATATATATATATATATATATATATATATATATATATATATATATATATATATATATATATATATATATATATATATATATATATATATATATATAATTCAAAGTTGGGGAGTTGGTCGTATTGATGGTTAAATGTATATAAATTAATAATTCAAAGTTGGGGGTTGGCAGGGGCGATGATAAAGCGTAAATGAATAAATAATTGAAATTGGGGGTTGGTTGTGGTGATAGTAAAATGTACATAAATAAATAATTCAAAGTTGGGGATTGTTGTGGCGATGGTAAAATGTATATAAATTAATAATTCAAAGTTGGGTGTTAGTTGTGGTGATAGTAAAGTATATGAATAAATTATTGAAAATTGGGGGTTGGTTGTGGCAATAGTAAAATGTACATAAATAAATAATTCAAAGTTGGAGGTTGGTTGTGGCGATAGTAAAAATGTAAATACTTAAATAATTCAAAGTTGGGGGTTGTTGTGGCGATAGTAAAGTGTATATGAATAAATTATTGAAAATTGGGGGTTGGCTGTGGCGATGTTAATGCGTATATAAATAAATAAATCATAGTTGGGGGTTGGTAGTGCGACAGTAAAATGTATATAAATTAATAATTCAAAGTGGGTGTCGGTTGTGGCGATGGTTAAATATATATAAATTAATAATTCAAAGTTGGGGGTTGGTAGTGTCGATGGTTAAATGTATATAAATTAACAATTCACATTTGTGGGTGTTGTGGTGATAGTAAAGTGTAAATGAATAAATAATTGAAAATTGGGGGTTAGCTGTGTTGATGGTCATGTGTATATAAATAAATAAATAAATAATAGTTGGGGGTTGGTAGTGGCGATGGTAAAATGTATATCAATTAATAATTCAAAGTTGGGGGTTGTGGTGGTGATAGTAAAGTGTATATGAATAAATAATTGAAAATTGGGGGTTGGCTGGGTCATGCTCATGTGTATAGAAATAAATAAATAAATAAATAATAGTTGGGGGTTGTAGTGGTGATAGTAAAATGTATATAAATTAATATTTGAAAGTTGGGGGTCGGTTGTGGTGAGAGTAAAATGTATATAAATGAATAATTCAAAGTTGGGGGTTTGTTGTGGCGATGATAAAATGTATATAAATTAAGAATTCAAAGTTGGGGGTTGGTTGTTCCAATGGTAAAACGAATATAAATTAATAATTCAAAGTTGAGGGTTGTTGTGGCGATGGTAAAATGTATATACATTGAGAATTCAAAGTTGGGGATTGTTGTGGCGATGGTAAAATATATATAAATTAATAATTCAAATTTGGGTGTTGGTTGTGGTGATAGTAAAGCGTAAATGAATAAATTATTGAAAATTGGGGGTTGGTTGTGGCAAAAGTAAAATGTACATAAATAAATAATTCAAAGTTGGAGGTTGGTTGTGGCGAGAGTAAAAATGTAAATGCATAAATAATTCAAAGTCGGGGGTTGTTGTGGCGATAGTAAAGTGTATATGAATAAATAATTGAAAATTGGGGGTTGGCTGTGTCGATGGTTGTGTTTCGAAATAAATAAATAAATAATACTTGGGGGTTGGTAGCGGCGATGGTAAAATGTATATAAATGAATAATTCAAAGTTGGGGGTTGTTGTGGTGATAGTAAAGTGTATATGAATAAATAATTGAAAATTAGGGGTTGGCTGTGTCGATGGTCATGTGTATAGAAATAAATAAATAAAGAATAGTTTGGGGTTGGTAGTGGCAATGGTAAAATGTATATAAATGAATAATTCAAAGTTGGGTGTTGGCTGTGTCCATGGTCATGTGCATAGAAATAAATAAATAAATAATAGTTGGGGGTTGGTAGTGGCGATGATAAAATGTATTTAAATTAAGAATTCAAAGTTGGGGGTTGGTTGTTCCAATGGCAAAATGTATATAAATTAATAATTCAAAGTTGGGGGTTGGTTGTGGAGATGGTAAAATGTGTATAGATAAAAAATTCAAAGATGGGGGTGGTTGTGGCAATGGTAAAATGTATATAAATTAATAATTCAAAGTTGGGGGTTGTTTGTGGCGATGGTAAAATGTATATAAATTAATAATTCAAAGTTGGGGGTTGGTTGTGGCGATGGTAAAATGTATATAAATTAATAATTCAAAGTTGGGGTTGGTTGTGGCGAGAGTAAAATGTATATAAATTAATAATTCAAAGTTGGGGGTTGGTAGTGTCGATGGTCAAATGTATATAAATTAATAATTCAAAGTTGGGGGTTGTTGTGGCGATAGAAAAATGAATATAAATTAATAATTCTAAGTTGGGGGTTGTTGTAGCGGTGATAAAATGTATATGAATTGACAATTAAAAGTTGGGGGTTATTGTGGGGATGGTAAAATGTATATAAATGTATAATTCAAAGTTGGGGGTTGGTTGTGGTAATGGTAAAATGTATATAAATTAATAATTCAAAGTTGGGATTTGGTTGTTGTGATAGTAAAATGTATATAAATGAATAATTCAAAGTTGGGAGTTGTTGTGGCGATGATAAAATGTACATAAATTAATAATTAAAAGTTGAGGGTTGTTGTGGCGATGGTAAAATGTATATAAATTAATAATTCAAAGTTGAGGGATGGTTGTGGCAATGGTAAAATGTATTAAAATTAATAATTCAAAGTTGGGGGTTGGTTATGGTGATGGTAAAATGTATATACATAAAAAAATTCAAAGTTGGTGGTTGTTGTGGTGATAATAAAATGTATATAAATTAATAATTCAAAGTTGAGGGTTAGTTGTGGCGATGATAAAATGTATATAAATTAATAATTCTAAGTTGGGGGTTGTTGTAGCGGTGATAAAATGTATATGAATTGACAATTAAAAGTTGGGGGTTATTGTGGGGATGGTAAAATGTATATAAATTAATAATTCAAAGTTTGGGGTTGGTTGTGGCTATAGTAAAATGTATACAAATTAATAATTCAAATTTGGGGGTTGGTTGTGGTGATGAGAAAATGTGTATAAATTAATGATTAAAAGTTGGGGATTGGTTGTGGCGATAGTAAAATGAATACAAATAAACAATTCAAAGTTGGGGGTTGGTTTTGGCGATGGTAAAATGTATATAAATAAATAATTCAAAGTTGGGGGTTGGTTGTAGCGATAGTAAAATGTATATAAATTAATAATTCAAAGTTGGGGGGTTGTTGTGGCGATGATAAAATGTATATAAATTAATATTTCAAAGTTGGGGGATGGTTGTGGTGATAGCAAAATGTATATAAATTAATAATTCAAAGTTGAGGGTTAGTTGTGGCGATGATAAAATGTATATAAATTAATATTTCAAAGTTGGGGGATGGTTGTGGCGATGATAAAATGTATATAAATTAATAATTCAAAGTTGAGGGTTAGTTGTGGCGATGATAAAATGTATATAAATTAATATTTCAAAGTTGGGGGATGGTTGTGGCGATGGTAAAATGCATATCAATTAATAATTCAAAGTTGGGGGTTGGTTGTGGCGATGGTAAAATGTATATAAATTAATAATTCAAAGTTGGGGGTTGGTTGTGGCGATGGTAAAAAATAAATAATGGTTCTCGAAAGCATATGTACAATCCTGTACTATTCTCCACGAAATTCCCAAAATTCCAATACTGGCAATGTTATTTGACACCCCGTTTCCGAATCCAAGTGGTTACCGCATACTTCTGTGAAATATGAAAGAAATACGTTGTCATTTTTGATGGAACCTGGACGGACGAACAGACTGCAGGGCTGACAGTACATTAAATATGATCCCATAGCTGGGCTGACGCCATTTGTGCACTCAAAAAAACTACCTACTACTACTACTACTACTACAACTACGACTACATCTCTTACTACGTGTACTACTATGACTTGATTAAAGGTCTTAATTAATTGAACCTTGCAGTGTTCATGTGCAGCGTGATCAAACGAACGCTCAGAGAGGGAGCTTCAAAAGTACAATAATTTCTCAGGCACTGAAATAACTCATCACAAGCTTCTGCAATGACGCCCTGAATCGAACGTTTCAGGAAAATGCACACAGCATAAAGGGAACGAGAAAAATATCTTATCACAAAAAGCAACACCAGGAGAACTTGTGAAAATGCAAACTTCTGTTTTTTTTTTTTTATAAATTCCTTACAATTACTTATTAGTCCAGTTCCTCCACGAGCCTCGACTGTGAATACAAAACAAAACAAAATAGAACAAAAAAGTGTGAATCACGCACATCAGGAGGCAATTGCTGCACAGCACACTTCAGAGAGGATACCCAAGCCCCTCAAAATGACCCGAACCCTCCCCTCGTTGAGCACCAATAAGTTGGTGAGGGGGGCCCGTTACCTGAACAGTGTACGACATTACCTCATCATGAAAAGGCTTTCGCACAATGTGAAATTCCCTGCAACAGATTGGGGGAGGTTGCTCATATCAGTAAGAAACTCAGGTCTGGGTGATAATCAGTGAGGGGAAGCCCTAAACCCAACCCTAACCCAAACCCTAACCCTAACCGGATCGTTGGAAAATCCGTTTCAGGGAGAGAAATGTGGTGGGAGGGGGAAAACTTGAGGAAGAGGTGAAAATGGAAGAGCAGGAAGATAAACTGAAAAGAGGAGATAGGGAAGAGAGGACTGGTGAGGAGTAAGTGGAGGACAAGGTGGCAAATAGAGGTAGGGAGGAAAAGATGAAGGATTGGGGGAGGGGGAGGAGGAGGAGGAGGAGGAGGAGGAGGAGGAGGAGGAGGAGGGTAATGCCCATACAGATACTGTATTTATATTCCAAAAGGTTCCTTGTGATGCTGTAAGTGCCATCAATACAAACTGGTCGGAAAAATCCACTTCCCAGGAATGGTTCGGTCAATGATGTGCACAGACCAAACCTGAAACTGTGTGGACCCAGTGGCTCATGTCAATTTCCTCCGCACTCAGTGACATACTAGAGCTAGATCATATATATATATATATATATATATATATATATATATATATATATATATATATATATATATATATATATATATCAATCAAGGTGTGCAGTATATCTTACCTATGAGATAATATTAAATGGCACACGGTTACGGGTATCCGGATAACGATTTAGCAGAGATTTGTGCAATTTGAACCTGCCCGAGATTGGCCCGACGTGCCTTCCCCCCATTCCCACAAATGAGAACATGCCGATTTGAAGACAGCTCGCCGTCAGCGGCTTCCCAAAAGAACGGTGCTCTCCTTAACAAACGATCGCCGAGTCAAAGGCGACGTGAACGGCAAACGTGGGAGCCAAAAAGGCTGAGGCAATTAGAGGGTAACATGTTGGCAGGAACAAGCAAACGCATCGATTTTCCGACACAATCGAAGTGCGTGTGAAAACCGTTCGCCATGCTATTATAGCTCCTCACTGGACACGAAACAGGGGTGGGAGTAGGGGAGGGGGGGACAACGCAATAAAAAGTTAACGACTCGGCTGCGGTCCGCCCTCGACGTCCCGCCAACATTTACCTCACGCGTGCCGACCGGGCTGCTGGATCGCCGGTTCGATCACAGGTGAGAGTGATAACTGCGCGCATCTCTCACCAGTTGGAGAACGCACAGGCAGGCGAGGCAGCGGCGAGCGTCGCACAGGCGCAGAGCCATCTGTAGCCGCGGCTTGTCCTGTCCTTCCAGGTGTTCCACCAAATGGGCCAACAACATCGGGCTCTTTGGGACGCGCCTGATCTCCGCAGGGTGTCAGCCTAACTTGGTCGGCACGTCACTCCCAAGCGCCCGTCGAACAGTGTTCAGGCGTCAATCGGGTTCCGACGGGGTAACGAGAATGGGGAGAGCGTATCCGTGGAGAGTGTTGGCAGCAGAGAGGGCTCGCTAGACATCGTGCAGCCGCAGAGCGCACATGGAACCGTGAATCGAGGCTCCGCGCTGGGGCTGAGTAGGAGGCGGATGGAGAGGCATTGACAGCCAGGGGGCGTGGCCTCGGTTAAAGAACCGGCCCCGGTGAAAACATCCCCTTCTCGGGCGCCGCCACGGGAGCGCGTGCCTCATGCATATGCATGCGTCACGCGCTCGTGCATTGTTATAAACACCGCGCGCTCGACGAGCGACCGTCGGGCGACCTGTTCACACCGTGTTAACGTCCAACGTGACTGAAACCAACCAACGCTGTTCTTTCTCGGCAACTGAGTGCACAGAAATCTTTCGGTGACTTCATCGGTTTCACAACTGCATCGTAACTGTCCAGCGGATACCACATTGGGATTGTTTTGAATTTTATTTTGGGAGCGATAACGATGAGCAAGGTATCCTCGAGTAAAACCTATTGCACGGATTCACCCCCCCCCCCCCACCAAACCGATGCACAGATTTATTTGCTCGTGGATAAATATTTCCTGAAGCTCGAAGAGTAAATACATTCATTCCTTTTCATGAATCTCAGATTCATTACAAGAAACGGAAATTCATTTCTTTTTAAAAACTCCACCAACAGCAGCAGCTCAAGGCGAACTCAAGGAGTTCGATTTGGAATTCACATTCAGCTCACAAAGGAATTAAGAAATAGGCACACTCGTTTAGTTCCCAGGACAGAAGTGTTGCTGATTAATCAGGTTGTGCCATTGTGTAAACTCGAACAGAAGATTCTCCATAATAATCAATTACTTCCCAAGAATCCTACATGATTGGCTTCCTCAACGCGGCTCAACATTTGGCCAAATCAAGAACTCATGTCATAAAACATGACATCAAACACACCAAAACCTCCTTCCCCTACCCCCACAGCAGCACAGCAGATGACACCATGTTTTCATGTTAATGCAAAGAGGACGTACATAGGGTGGAACTTTCCAGTTTCACTCAAACTTTGGGACAATGTCGGACCTTCTTTTTACCACTATATTGGAAACTTTTCAAATATGCAGCAAATTCAACATCACATTGAACAATAAATACAATGACACTGCTTTTAAACGAATTATTTCGACAAAATACAAATATAAAATATACTTTCAATTGCTGCTACAAATGTGTCATTTGCAAGAGTAGGGTTTTCAAATGGTAAAGAGGAAAGTTTTTTTTTGTAATTTTCAGTCGCAACTTAAGTATCAGAATTGCTAATGTACATGGGGCATTAAAAAAAAAGTTATATGAACGAGACAGACTGAAAACCAAAACATGCCAAACTACAGTAGATGGAAGTCATAGAATACTTACCCACGAAGTAATGAGAAGGACTTGGTGTGAGCCAATTGTTTTGGTGGCAAATTTGTAACGGAAAAAAATGAAATTCAAATCAAATGGAAGACCATATCCTGCATTGGAGTCATCAGAAGGAACCCAAACAACGCAACAACAACAGGCATTTTTAAGGCCATTTTCCCTGCTAAGGTGGGAGTTAGCCTTGCAGGCCTCAAGACGATCTTCTTCACTTTGCTATATTTTCTGCATCGCCGCTTGTTAACCTCCCAATCCGTATTTTTCCCAC
>NC_140961.1:87698122-87713122 GCF_056783735.1 Eptatretus burgeri | reverse complement strand
CTCACACATGTGGTACTCTTTACTGTTTCACAATGCACTACTCTTCTGCTATTTTAACAGACTGCTCTCATTTCGACCTCTCCTTCATTCCTTGCCTAAAAAATCCAACTATTACAGCGCTTCTTCTCTCCATGCTCTGAATTCGCCTTCATTGCATCCATCAAGAATTGTGTTAAATCGCATCTCTGACCTAAAACTTTTAAAAACCACAGTTTGCCATGGATGCTCGCTTTCCATCAACCATTCTTTTTTCCAACTTCAGTGCCAACTCACCCCCTCACCCCTCACTCTCACTCTCAAAGCAACCATCCCACTCTTCTCCCTCCAAGCCTCCCTCTCACCTCTTTCAAAAATTCCCCCTCACCTTTCTCCCACCTTTCATCCCCCTCACTCTTCCTTCTCTAAGTTGCCCCCCTCTCATCCACCAACCTGCCTCCCTCCACTGTCCTCTCACCTCCATCTCTTCACTCCACCTTCTCAAATCCTCAACTGCCATCTTCCTTGTCTCTTGTCCCCCCTCTCTCACAGCACCACAGAGCCTTTTCTCCTCCTCATTCGGCCCCCTCCCCTCGCTATTCTGCAATACCCCACACTCCTTCAGCAACCCTCCTTACCTCCCCCCTCGTCCCTCGTCCGACCCTCCCCCGCCCCCTCCACCTCCTGCACCAAAAGCCTCCTCCCCTACCTCTTCATTAAAAGTGTGGACCTCAAATATCCGGGGCCTTCGCTCAAACCTTTCAGATCTTTCCATGCAGGTTGCCACTGACAAACCAGACATTATCTGCCTAACAGAAACTTTCCTCTCCCAAGACGTGTCTGACTCCCAAGTATCTCTCCCTGGTTACTCCCTCTTACGGTATGACAGACCTGAGCCTCGTCCTGGTGGAGGTGTTGCTCTCTTCATCAAAGACTCTATTCCTCACTCTCCCTGCACTGCTCTCACTCCCCCACACCCCCAGGAATACCTCTGGCTTCGGCTTCCCCTCCACTCCCACCTCATGTTTATATGTGTACTGTACCGTCCACCGAACAGTGATGACTCCATCTACACCTCACTCTCCGAAAACATGGACCATCTTCTATCTTCTCATCCAAACTCTCTCTTCCTCTTATGTGGCGACTTCAATTGTCATCACGCCAGTTGGCTAGGTGTGGGTACCTCTCTCACCTGCCATGGGACATCAGCAAAAGCTTTCTGTGACTCATTGGGACTGACTCAATCGGTCAACTTCCCGACCCGGATCTCAACCAATGGTACTCCATCTCTTCTGGATCTGATTTTGACAAATTTCCCTGACAATATCTGCTGCTCTTCCTTCGCTCCAATTGGTTCTTCTGACCACGTCCTTATTAAAGTGGACATCTCTCTGGCTGTTATCAGAGAACCACCTCACCGCCGTCGAGTCTGGCATTTCACTCAAGCCGACTGGCAGGGTCTCCGAGCAGCCATCAAACTTACAGACTGGTCTCCTATCACTACTTTCTCAAACATCAACTCATCCTGGGAATTCTTTCAAAGAAACTTGCTCTCCCTCATGCACAGATTTATCCCCTCTCATGTTCAGTTGTCTTACCCTTCCTCCCGCCCTTGGTTTACTGAAGCTTGTGGCGAGGCAGTTGTCCTGAAACAACTTGCCTTTGCCTCATGGAAAGCAAACCCAACTGAGGGCAATCTCAGTTCTTTCCACAAAGCTCGGAACAAGTGTGTAGCTACCCTCAGGAGAGCCAGAAAACAACATCTTTCTCATCTCAAGTCTGAACTCTCAAACCTCTCTCCCTCCTCAAAATCCTGGTGGCGTTTAATCAAATCTGTTTCTGGTGTATGTTCCCCCTCCATCCCCTCCCTTACCTCAAATGGCCGCACTGCTGATTCCACACGTGATAAAGCTGAATGTCTAAACTCGGTGTTTGCAGCTAAATCTTGTGTCCCAAACCCATCACTATCTCTACCCACTTTACCCAGTCGCACCCAACTGTCCCTGGACTCTGTATCCTTTTCTCCTGACAAGGTGGAGAGCTTGCTTTCAAACCTCGAGTCAGATTCTGCAACCGGTCCAGACGGCATCAGCCCACGTGTCCTCAAAGCCTGCTCTTCTGCTCTTGCTCACCCTCTCTCTGTTCTATTCACCCTCTCATTTTCCCAAGGTCATCTGCCATCTGCTTGGAAATCTGCTAACATCACTGCCCTGCATAAAAAGGTGCAAAAACAGATCCCTGTAACTATAGACCAATCAGCCTTCTCCCAATCATCAGCAAGGTTATGGAATCCATCATCGCTTCAGACATGAAATCCTTCCTCTTCTCCAATGGCTTGATTTCCAATCATCAATTTGGTTTCAGACCAGGTCACTCTACCCTAGATATGCTGCTACTGCTCTCCCATCAATGGATGGAGGTCCTCAATGCCAGACAGGAAATCCGAGCCGTATCCCTGGACATATCACGTGCTTTTGACACAGTCTGGCACCCTGCCCTACTCACCAAACTCTCTGCCCATGGTATTCAAGGCCATCTCCACTCATGGCTCGCAGACTTCCTCTCCTGTCGCAGTCACCGTGTGGCCCTAAATGGAGTTCTTTCATCTCCTCTTCCTGTGCAGGCTGGAGTTCCTCAAGGTAGCGTTCTGGGCCCTGTTCTTTTTCTGGTTTTCATCAATGATCCCTCGGACTCTCTGGAAAATCCTCTATTTCTCTTTGCCGATGACTCAACCCTCTGCCGTACCATCTGTCATCCCTCAGCCCGGCAAGCAGCAGCTTCTTCACTCACTGCAGATCTGGATAAAATCACAAACTGGTCCAACACGTGGAACATGTCTTTCAATCCACACAAATCTCACACTCTCACTATGTCTCTTCGAAAGGACCGTTTACAAAACCCCCCCATCCACTTTCTCAACAATCCTCTGGAAGAAGTCTTTTCTTTCAAGCTTCTGGGTCTCACTATCTGCCATGACCTTTCCTGGGAAAGTCACATTTCCAACCTTGCCTCAAAAGCCAGTCGCCGACTGGGAATCCTCCGTCGTGCAAAGTCCTTCCTCGGCCCTCTTGAGCTCCTGACCACTTACAAAGCTTTTGTCCGTAGCCTGATGGAGTACTGCTCTCCCCTCTGGGCTGGTGCTCCTGCCTCCCACCTTTCTCGACTTCACGCTGTCGAAACCAGGGCTTTTAAGATCATTGGCATCTCCCGCAATGAAGCTGAGTCTTTGGGCCTCTCACTCAATCACCGCAGGTTGGTCGGTGGTCTTTCTGTCTTCTACCGACTCCTCTCCAGCCTTGCCCCCCTGCTCTCTCTGCGATTTGTCCCAACCACATTTCCACAGGGCGCTCAAGGTCCGCCAACAACCCCCTTCTGGTAAAACTACCAAAATCACGAATCACTGCTCATCTTCACTCTTTCATTCCTCTTTTTTCCCGCCTTTGGAATAAACTTCCTCACTCTATTCTTTCCCATTCTTCCCTTCAGGCTTTCAAAACAGCTGTTCACCACCACCTCTTATCTTCCCCCATCCAAATCCTCGATCTTTTCTACCCCGATAATCCACCCAAGCCCACTTCCTTCAATTCTCCTGCTTTCCTTCCTGAAAGTCCCTTTAATGTCCATCTTCCCCTCGCCATGTTCCCCGTCCCATCCCCATCCCTCTCCTTTCCACAGTTCACCTGTGTCTGTTCCCCAATGTTTTGTCCCTTCCACTCCCGCCCCTCTTGCCTCATGCCTCCTTGCTGTGAGTTGTGTGTTAGCTCTCATACGAGCCTCGACCAAGGTATACAAAAAAAAAAAAAAAAAAAAAAAAAAAAAAAAAATAAAAAAATCGCCACCAAAAAGTAAACAGCTGAGCGCCAGACCATGAACTATATTCCCATGAAGTTTGAAGACGATCCGATCAAAATTACTCAAAAAAAAGGGTTTCGTCGACTCCCCTGATTTGCGACAAAGTGACCTTGACCTTTGACCTTGACCTTCAAAATTTTGTGCACTGAAAGGGACCTCTATAGGCCTCTGATATGCGAAGTTACAAAATTTTCCAATGATAACTGTGCTCTGCAGAATTTTTTATACGTGATTACAGACAAACAAACAAACAAACAAACAAAAAAACATACAAGCTGACTAACATATCTTGCAAAAACTTCGTTTTGGCAAGATAAAAAGGTGAAAGTTTAATGGTTTGGAAATTTAACATATTCTTATGTATCTATGGAGAAGGAGTGATCATATCCTTGCTTACTTAAAGGAAATAGGTATATCGGCTGAGTTGTAAGACTCATTATTTCTCTAAATTTCACAACAGATTTTGACAAATATTTTGTCTGGACGATATCCGATCCTCAAAACCGATATAATATTTTGATGATAAAATTTCATTCGTCTTTGAGGGTAGATCATGGAAAATAGTATCATATAATAAATACATCAAATCATGTAATACATCACTTATATCATATAATACATCGCTCCAAGCTCTGAACTTGAAAACTACAGGACTTATGCTTCAGTCACATATGGCTCGGCGCCATAGGGTCTAAAAAATCTACAGCCACTTGCAATTATAGGGCAGCTGCAGTATTTCCACGGTCACACAATGTAGCAGTCACATATATTTTTCTTTTACGGGTAGCCGCACAGGGTATTTAGAAATTGTGGAGACCGAAAACATGGGGGTGCCATGTGGTCTTTGATTTGATGTCGCACGGTGACCTTATGGCATCCCTGCGGTGGCCATAGAATTTTCAAGGCAGACGCAAGGTAGCCTCAAGGTGCTGGCAAGGCGACCGCAGGGCGAACGTGCAGCCAGACGGATGGTAACGAGTGGGTATATATACCAGTTCTTTTTCATCTGTATATCATATCTCATATCTGTCATGGAGATTGTGGACCAGGTTATATACAGATGGCGCTGGTTGTTCCTCAATAGCAGAGGCTGGGATCCCTGCGCATGATAAGAATTCAATGATAAAATGATAAAATTCATGATAAAAAATTCATTTTTCATTGATAAGAGCCTACGGCAGCCGCACGAATAACGCAAGCCCACCGTACACTCTACGTACGGTCGACGTGGAACACATCTACGTCATGGCTACGGCTTGTCGAATTGCTACGGCCAACCTAGAAATGAAAAAAGTTATAACTCCGCGATTTAATTGCACGGAGACCCCTGCGGCCTGTAAAAGATAGCCATAAGGCGTAGGGCCACCCTGAGGCCACCTCAGAAACTCTGCGGACGCCGCACGTTTCTGTAAATTCAGGGGGGGGGGGTACGGCCGCCGTATCCTAGCCGTAGAGCAAATGTGACTCATGCTTTTACAAAAGCGATGTATACAGCGATTCGTAGCTATGATGAACAGGCATTTAATAATATTTGGAAAGTGAAAAAAACACTACATTATTAAGAAATCGTTGCAGCCTGTTCTCAGTCAAGGTAAGGTTGAGCAGGCCAGAAAACATGACGGCTTCAGACCCCAGCGAGGTGACTCATGAAACGCCTTGAAGACCCCAGACAGCGAGATGGCCGAGGATCACCTGATGAAGGATATAATTAAATAAGGCAGTTAATTGTCTTCAAAAGGGTGTTTTAATTACCTCAAATATCCAATTTTCACTCTTGCACTTCCTTAGAGGTATTTTTTAGTGCAGTATGTATGCAAAGTTTCAGGCTGCTAGATGTTGTAGTTTTGGAGCAAATAAAACCTGTCACTTCACTGATGGGTGTGTAAAGGGGAAGGGGTGGAAAATGAGAGAGGGAGAGGGAGAGGAGGAGGGGAGGGAGAGAGGATGGAGGGAACGGAGGGAGGAGAGAGGAGGGAGGGGAAGTGAGGACTGGGTGAAAAAGGGAAGTGAGGAAGGGGAGAAAAATGAGGAAGGGGGTTGGAGGTGGGGAGAGCGACGCCTCAAGAAACGTTGCTATATACTGTGTATGAGGGGTGTGAGAGAGAGAGAGACAGAGAGAGACAGAGAGACAGAGAGACAGACAGAGAGAGACAGAGAGAGAGACAGAGAGACAGAGAAAGGTGTGAGGAGAGTGCTGCATTTTATATGGACAGAGCGAGGAGGAGACAGACAGAGAGTGAGTGTGGGGGGGGGGGTGGTGGGAGGAAGAACAAAAAAGAAGAAGAATGATATGATACTTGGTGACCGTACACACACACAAAAAAACTCATGTCAGAATAGCTGTCCACAAAATGACACAACAGAGTTTGTAAAGTTAACCACTGTCACATCTAAAAAAACTTTGATATCCCAGTTCCAGAAAATTTGTGGGAATATTAACCAAAAGCATGGACTGATAGCATGGAATTACCACTCACGTTCGACCTAATGATCCCATCGAAAACAAAGCATTGCAACCAGATATCATACTTAGGTACAAAAAGAGAGAAGAATGCATTGCTAAGTGAGGTGTTAATACCAGTGATTTTAGAATAAACAATGCAGAAATCAAAAAATGACCAAATACCAAGACCTCGAGAATGAAGTGAAAATACTATAGAAGCTGAAGAATGCCAAAGTTGTACCAGTCATTGTTGGAGCTACGGGAATGATGACAAAGAACATCACAGGGATATTAAAAACCATCCCTGTGAATATTACTACAAACGAAATACAGTTGGAAGCTGTTCGGGGTCAGCGACGATCCTGAATGGAGCCCTCGGCACAAAAGTTTGAGAACAGAAAACTTCACAGCTTGGTCCATGAATCCTAACTCCTTACCAAAATAAAAGGTGGATACTTTAAGCTCACCCTCTTGAGGACTCCATTCCACATTCTGAAACTTGCATAAGATTCCAATTAACAACAACAACAACAGACACACACACACACACACACACACACAGATCTGGTAGGTCTCTGTTTCACCTCCTGAAACCCACCCAGATGTGGATATAGCAGACAACAGCAACTTGAATGTACACACACACGTGCACACATTCGCAAACACACACTCATACGGAGGTGGATACGTTGAGACCAGGGAGGGCTCCATTCCACTTTCTGAAAGGCCTATTTGGAGATAACAACCAACTACCAATAACCAATAACACACATACCTGTGCCAAATGCCATTGTGTTAAGACAGTTTAAGTGCAAACACACGTGCAAATGTACACCTACATCAAATCAATAAAAACAACAAACACAAATATTTACCTTGAAACAGCCTTCTTTGAAAGAGGATTTAAAGTGGGCAATTCGTGAAATTCAATTAATATATCAAGCCACAGAACACAAAATGTCGATCTGTACTCTCTTTTCACAGCTAGAACAAACATGGTGAACATCTGGTCAGATGGACCTTATTGTTTTTTTTATATGTGTGGATATCAAAGTGAGAGGTGGATTCCAAAAGGAGATTGATTACAAAATGAGAAGGTTAAACAAAGAGATGTCCTGTAAAAAGAAAATTGCACATTTTCAGTGGATGAGACACGTCCTGAGGCAACCACCACATGGCACTGCATGACCAGACAAATGCAGAAACGTATGGTGTGAGATTGAAATCGATATGAGATTGAAAGCACAGTTACTTTTACCATAAACAAACAACCAAGCAGCTTGGAGAGCGCATGCCTATTGGCTTAAGTATTTAAGCAAGCACTCCAACGAAACAGTCGAGAAGACATGGCTCCCTTGGCACGCTGTTGGCAATCACCTCTCTATCGAGTGCAGCCTGTGGCTGCTGGTTGCATCATTGGTTGGAACGCAACTATGCCGCTGATGCAGTGTCCCCCTTACCAGTGCAATGGTACCCATTTTGCCAACTTTGGAAGAATGACAGGCTGAGTCAACCTCCTGGTGTATTAATTCAGCAGCCTAACGGGGCTTTAACTCAGGACCCTAGGATCCCAAGCCACCACCCTAACCACTAAGCCAACATAAGGCTAGCAATCACCGAACCGTAATATTCAACATACACCTCCCGGAGATGCCCGAAATGTCACATATGTCCGAATTGGACAAACAAACACTTTTCTAAGAGTCAGAACTGCTTGTAAGTTCAATGCTGGAGCTTATCTTTTGACATTCTTTTTAGTTTAATAGATACTCCTGATGATCGTATGTGCAGAAATGAAAAAAACAACGAATGCTGAGATCTCCAGGCATTTCATGGCATTGCAATGTACCCAGAGATTTGTTGCTGTGACGATCAGCTTGTTCCAAGTTGCGGCCTGTTTCAAGTCAAGGTGAGGTTGAGCAGGCCAAAAAACATGGCGTCTTCAGACCCCAGTGAGGTTTCTCAGGAAACGCCTGAAGACCCCAGACAGGGAGGTGGCAGAGGATCGCCTGATAAGGGATATAATTAAATAAGGTCATTGATTATCTTCAAAAGGGGTGTTTTAATTAACCCAAACACCCAATTTTCACTCCTGCAATTCCTTCGAGTTTTCTTAGTGTGCATGCAAAGTTTCAGGCTGCTAGTTTTCATGGTTTTTGGAGTTATGGAGGACACAAACAGACATTGCCTTATATTAGTACATAGATATAAGATGTGTGTGTGTGTGTGTGTGTGTGTGTGTGTGTGTGTGTGTGTGTGTGTATATATATATATATATATACATATATATATATATATATATATATATATATATATATATATATATATATATATATATATATATATACATATATATATATATATACAGTGGGGAGAACAAGTATTTGATACACTGCCGATTTTGCAGGTTTTCCCACTTGCAAAGCACGTCGAGGTCTGTAATTTTTATCATAGGTACACTTCATCTGTGAAAGACGGAATCTAAAACAAAAATCCTGAAAATCACATTGTATGATTTTTAAATAATGAATTTGCATTTTATTGCATGAAATAAGTATTTGATCACCTACCAACCAGGAGGAATTCCGGCTCTCACAGACCTGTTATTTTGTCGTTAAGAAGCCCTCCCATTCTCCACTCATTACCTGTATTAACTGCACCTGTTTGAACTCATTATCTGCATAAAAGACAGCTGTCCACACTCAATCAATCAGACTCTAACCTCTCCACAATACGCAAGACCAGAGAGCTGTAAAAGGACATCAGGGACAAAATTGTAGACTTGCACAAGGCTGGGATGGGCTACAGGGCAATAGGCAAGCAGCTTGGTGAGAAGGCAACAACTGTTGGCGCAATTATTAGAAAATGGAAGAACTTCAAGATAACAGTCAATCTCCCTCGGTCTGGGGCTCCATGCAAGATCTCACCTCGTGGACCCTCAATGATCATGAGAAAGGTGAGGGATCAGCGCAGAACTACACAGCAGTACCTGGTCAATGACCTGGAGAGCTGGGACCACAGTATCAAAGAAAACCATAAGTAACACACTACGCCGTCATGGATTAAAATCCTGCAGCGCACGCAAGGTCCCTCTGCTCAAGCCAGCGCATGTCCAGGCCCGTCTGAAGTTTGCCAATGACCATCTGGATGATCCAGAGGAGGAATGGGAGAAGGTCATGTGGTCTGATGAGACCAAAATAGAGCTTTTTGGTTTAAACTCCACTCGCCGTGTTTGGAGGAAGAAGAAGGATGAGTACAACCCCAAGAACACCATCCCAACCGTGAAGCATGGAGGTGGAAACATCATTCTTTGGGGATGCTTCTCTGCAAAGGGGATAGGACGACTGCACCATATTGAGGGGAGGATGGATGGGGCCATGTATCACGAGATCTTGGCCAACAACCTCCTTCCCTCAACAAGAGCATTGAAGATGGGGCGTGGCTGGGTCTTCCAGCATGACAACAACCCGAAACACACAGCCAGAGCAACTAAGAAGTGGCTCCGTAAGAAGCATCTCAAGGTCCTGGAGTGGCCTAGCCAGTCTCCAGACCTGAACCCAATAGAAAATCTTTGGAGGGAGCTGAAAGTCTGTGTTGCCCAGCGACAGCCCCGAAACCTGAAGAATCTGGAGAAGATCTGTATGGAGGAGTGGGCCAAAATCCCTGCTGGCAGTCTGTGCAAACCTGGTTAAGAACTACAGGAAACATCTGATCTCTGTAATTGCAAACAAAGGTTTCTGTACCAAATATTAAGTTCTGTTTTTCTGATGTATCAAATACTTATTTCATGCAATAAAATGCAAATTAATTATTTAAAAATCATACAATGTGATTTTCAGGATTTTTGTTTTAGGTTCCGTCTTTCACAGTTGAAGTGTACCTATGATAAAAATTACAGACCTCTACGTGCTTTGTAAGTGGGAAAACCTGCAAAATCGGCAGTGTATCAAATACTTGTTCTCCCCACTGTATATATGCAACAACGCATACCCAGGGTGTGGCAAAAAGGGACATGTTTGAAATATTCATCTTTTAATTATATACAGAAGTTATTTATTCACCTGCATTAACATTTTGTAAAGTACAGACATTGGAATTTCTTCAAAATACATGAGGTTTTGAAAATGATGTCAGTTGAATGACCACCTTGGTGGACAACACTTTTGTTGTGTATCCTCGTGTATACCCCTCATAACGTTCACAAGAAAATTTATCGGAATGGCCTGAATATCACTTGTAATATTTTTATTTAGGCACATTGAATGTGTGGCCTGTTCTTGTAAAATCTGTCTTTGAAATATCCCAACAGGAAATAATCAGGAGGGCCAAGATCAGGAGATCTGGGAGGCCAATTCACATCTCCAAATCTGGAGATCAGTTTTCCATAAAAAAATTCTCTGGTAAAAGTTCCATGAAAGGTATTGCAGGTGTGACACGTCGGCCCATCTCGATGAAAGCAGAGGTCCTGAATATTAAGTTTTTAGCTTTAAAATGAGAAATCCATGCAGCATTTGCTTATAATGCTCAGCATTAACAGTGATGGTGTTTCCGTTTTCATTTTCAAAAAAAGTAAGGACCCACAATGCCGTGGACATTGAATCCACACCAAACAGTCACACATACACCATGTAAAGTGACCGTGAATATTGCATGGATTAACGGTCGCCAAAAACCTACAGATTTGCTTACTAACATAACCTCCTAAGTGTGTTTTTGTGTGAAAATACACTTCATCTGACATAAGGAGTGTAACAAATGCATCATCTTGAAGTTGTTCCTGTACTCAGTGTGCAAACTGCAATCGTTTTACAACATCTGTTGGTTGAAATTGCTTGGTAATTTGAATTTTATCGGGATAAAGATGCTGTTCACATGTCAGTATTCGATGTGTGTATATTGGGCTAGTACCTACTTCCTGCAACAAATGATAAATAAACCTCTGGGGACTTGCCTGAATTTCATGGTGAATTGTGTCAATATTTTCCAGTGCTCTGGCGGTTAGTGACCTTCTTGGAGATTTTTTTTTATGACATATACTGCCTGTTGCATGGAAGTTAGCCACACATCTCTTTATTACTTTTCTTCATGGTGAATCATGAATTTGAAAATGTCTTCTGAATTATATTTGAGCCAAAATCATATGATAGCTATGGAAGAAATATTGCTCAACCACCAATGTAGTACAGCTGATAATCTCTCATATCATAAGAATTGTGCAAATTATGACTAAAGCATGAAATTTCTACCAGTGTTAATACATGCCATGAGCTTCATTTTCAGATCGGGAGGTAAGGCAGATTTGACCTCTGAGGACCTTGAGAGGTAAATGACCTCAAAGTATCAAAATATTGATGTTTGGCGTCATTGGTTAATGGTAAACATGTTTATGATGTACAAACCATGCATTTGTGTTCCAATAAAAGTGTCTACATATTCCACACAGCGTTGGTAATTATTTACAGGTGTCGAGCTTTGACCTCTGAGGACAGTGAGAGGTCAATGACCTAAAAATATCAAAATATTGATGTTTGGCATCATTGGTTAATGGTAAACATGTTTATGATGTACAAACCATGCATTTGTGTTCCAATAAAAGTGTCTACATATTCCACACAGCGTTGGTAATTATTTACAGGTGTCGAGCTTTGACCTCTGAGGACAGTGAGAGGTCAATGACCTAAAAATATCAAAATATTGATGTTTGGCGTCATTGGTTAATGGTAAACATGTTTATGATGTACAAACCATGCATTTGTGTTCCAATAAAAGTGTCTACATATTCCACACAGCGTTGGTAATTATTTACAGGTGTCGAGCTTTGACCTCTGAGGACAGTGAGAGGTCAATGACCTAAAAATATCAAAATATTGATGTTTGGCGTCATTGGTTAATGGTAAACATGTTTATGATGTACAAACCATGCATTTGTGTTCCAATAAAAGTGTCTACATATTCCACACAGCGTTGGTAATTATTTACAGGTGTCGAGCTTTGACCTCTGAGGACAGTGAGAGGTCAATGACCTAAAAATATCAAAATATTGATGTTTGGCTTCATTCGTTAATGGTAAACATGTTTATGATGTACAAACCATGCATTTGTGTTCCAATAGAAGTGTCTACATATTCCACACAGTGTTGGTAGTTATTTACAGATGTCGAGCTTTGACCTACTGGTCCTTGACATGAGAGACATCATGGACACCCCAGTGGCAGAAACTGTGAGGAAGATTGAGTCCCTTGGTGAGGAGACGTACAAAAAGTTTGTTGAAGAAAGACTGGAACTATGCACGAAGCCAGTTACAGAAACACTGCCCAAGAACAAGTTGCCACTCTTCAGTCGGTCACAGACCAAGACGCAGTCAAAGTAGCAGATCCAACTCGCCGCAGTGAAGAGTGACTGTAGTCTCTTCTCGAGGCTGTATATTGCCTGCCAATCACGTGATGGGGATCTGGACCAGTTCTTCTGCCATGAGAACCAGGCAGCCCCACCAGCATTATCAACAGGAGGAAAACTGCGCCTTGGAGTCAAATCAGATCTACTACACTGCCTGAAATCAGACCAACCCGAAACCACAAGCGCACCTGGGGTTGATGCCACAATCCTTGACAGAGCAGCTATTGCTCAAATGCTCAATCCTGTAACGGCAAAGACCTTTGAAGAGTATGTGAACACAGTCTTTGCACCTTACATCTCCACTCAACTCGAAAAGGTCAACAGACTCGACCTCATCTGAGATATATATCTACCTGACAGCCTGAAAGGCACGACCAGACAGAAGAGGGGCAAGGGTATCAGGAATAGAGTGGCTCCCTCTACCGTCATGCCTAAGAAATGGAAGGACTTCCTTCATGTGGATCAAAACAAGACTGAGCTCGTTGGTTTCCTGTCACTAGAGGCCATTCGGCTTCCAAGAGTAGATGGCAAGGAAATGTATGCAACATGTGGAACTGACGTCCTGTGCTCTCCTGCCGAGTCTGACTTGACCAGCTTCGCCCCATGTTCACACGAGGAGGCGGACACTCGCCTGCTTCTACATGTGGCAGATGCTGTGCAGAAGGGGATCAGGAAGGTGGCCATACGCACTCTGGATACTGATGTTGTGGTACTGGCTGTGGCTTCACTCAACAACATCAATCCTGCTGAGCTGTGGATAGCTCTTGGTACTGGATCCAGCTTCCGGTACATGGCTGTTCACCAACTGGCTGCCACCATGAACCCAAGACAATGTGCTACTCTCCCCATCTTCCATGCCCTCACAGACAGGTACTCCTCACCATGGTACTCATTTTGCCGACCTTGGAAGGATGACAGGCTGAGTCAAGCTCCTGGTGTATTTTAATTCAGCGGTCAACAGGGCTTGAACTCAAGACCCAAGTATCCCAAGCCACCACCATAACCACTAAGCCAACACCAGGCTAAGGGAGAAGTAATTCTGAATTAAACATTTCCATCTTTATTTCATTTTAACATTGTTCTTAACAAACGGCGAAAGTAACAACACAGGCAGGAAAAGCCAAAATGTGCTTCTCATGCATCAAAGTTCCCTGCATAACATTGTTGAGAACATGAAGAAATGTGGGGGGGGGGGAGGACAGAGAGTTAGGGATGGGGGTACATGGAGTTGGAAGAGGGAGATTTAGATGTTGGGAAGGGGTTGGGATTGAGGACTTGGGGTTTGGGGCAGTTGAGGCCTTAAATAAGAAAGGGGGTGAGGATGACAGAGCAGTTGGGTGAGGGGGGCAGAGAGAGAGGACAGAGTTGGGATTGAGGAGTTTGAGACTTTTGAGAAGGGGGGGGAGTTGAGGACATTGTTCTGGGAGAGGTTTGAGGAATTGAAGAAAGGGGGAGGGAAGCACAGAGTTTGGGTGTAGTGGGCGGGGTGGGGGAGTGGGGAGTGGGAGAGAGGGAGATAGGACAGAGTTGGGAGTGGAGTTTGGTCTTTTGGGCCCGATAGGTATTTTTGGTTCATGTGTTCCTTTGGGTCCTCAGGGTCTTTTGGATCCCCTGGGTCTTTTGGGTCCTCAGGATCTTTTGTGTCCTCTGGTTGTTTTGGGTCCTCTGGGTCTTTTGGATCCTTGGGATAATTTGGATCCATCCTCTGGGTCTTTTGGGCCCTCTGGATCTTTTGGGTCTTTTGGGTCCTTGGGTCTTTTGATACTTGTGGTCTTTTGAATGTTTTGGTTTATAGGGTTTTTTGGGGGGGTCCTCCGGGTCTTTTGTGTCCTGTGAGTCCTTCAACGACTTTTGGGTCTTCGGATCTTTAAGGATCTTTTTGGTATTTTGCGTCAACAGCTTTTGGGGTCTTCAGGGGTCTTTATGTGTCTCTTGGGTATTTGGGATCTTTTGGGTCTTTAAGAGTCTTCAGGGCCTTTTGGGTCCTTTGGGTGTTTGGGGTCTTTTGGGTCTTCTGGGTCTTTGGAGTATTCTGAGTCTTTTCAGATCTTTGGGTCCTCTGGGTACTTTAGGTTAAGTATTTCAGGTTAAATTGTTGGTGATGTCAGGTCAGCTGTCCAACCAATGAGTGAAGAGTGGTAAAACATTCATACATACATACATTCATAATACATACATACATACATACACACATCAATACATTATCATAAACATTTGCTCCATTATTATCTTTCATCTCCATTGCAGATTGTCTTTGAACACAGTCTGCCTCATTCTGCACATGTTGCTGCACTGTTGAAACGATTTTGATTCATTGGCAAACCCTGGGGATG